>NC_051194.1:28261130-28576856 GCF_015220075.1 Falco rusticolus
TTACTGAGAAAGAAGTTGTATATCCGCCAGTGATGTCATGCTAACAGCTGTGTTAAGATCCCATTCAGCTGTTAAAAAAAAATGCAGTTCTCACTCACATTGGAAAATGTAGATAACTGACAATAGGGATTAATTAAGGGTTTGGTATTTCCCTTGTTCTTTTATTCCTGAACGCTAATTACAATATGTGAGTATAGATTAAATGTTACATTTTGACAAAGTGGGGTAATGTATGTACCATGCTAAAACTTAATATCTCCTCTACTGATAATGACAGTGAGCTCTAAAAACTTGCACTTTCTGAGACAGATGGTCTGGAACCAAAGCCAAGAGTCTGGTGCTCTGGCATATCTCTGTCCCTCTCCCTATCTCTATCCCACCTTTTAATTCTTGTTGCTGAATTCTACACCTGCCTATTAGGTGTTCCCAAAACAAAGATGGGTTTGGTTGACTATGTAGATTTGTTCGTGAAGTATGTTTCGCAAATAAGGAAAAATAAGGCAAACCACCTTAGCATAGCACTTACTGGGAACTTAGCACAAGCTTACAGGAACAATAAATGTTTAGACCTATTACCTTCTAGAAAATAAACAAACTCCTCTACCATATTCTAGTTATATTCAATGGCCTAAGTAATGGCTATTTAATTGCAATTTTGACTTGTCATTACAAATTGTACTATTTAGAATTCAGCAGACATCTTCAACATCTTCATAAGGCGATAATCAGTCAGAGCTTGCTTCTGGGAAGGCAGATACAGAAATAGTTTGAGCAAGAGATGATCAGTTGTCGACTACACAAAAAGGGGTTAACAAGATCCTTAGGAGGACCTCTTCAAAGAAAGTTTGTTGAAAGATCAAAAGGCAAAGCACAGTATATAGGTATTTACTTATAAAACAGTGAGGAGCTTTCTAGGGTTCGGCATATACGATGGAGATACTTCAGGAAAGGCAGGAGAAGCTCCTGCTAAGGAAGAAGGGCAAGAGGGGTGATGAGTTTCACCTTGCAGTACTCCCAAGGAGGGATTCTCAAGGACTCTTCAGAACCTGGTTAAAAACTCAGGCCAACGGAAAGGCGAAGGCCACCTCTAGAGGAGATTGGATCAGTCTCTGATCCACCCATGGAGAAATGGCGCAGTAACAAACAAAACACAGAGGGCGGTTTCTCTGCTGCTGTTTTAAACTCTATTTTAAATAACACTGAAGGCATGTTAGGTTTTCTCCAGCACCTGAAGCCAGTCTGAGTGCTCACCATCTGGCAGTTTGACTCTTCCCCTGGCTCCCACCTCTTTCAAGCAGCTGCAGGGCTCTGAATGGCACAGATCTGTTCAGAACTTCAGCTTTCCAATGCAACTCTTTGAAACAATAAAACAACATCAGAGCCTCACAGCCCTTAAACAGCATCCAGACAAAGAAGAGCTGAACTTTAAAACTTGTATTTTAAGCAGGTAAAATATATTTTTCTAACCATTTTTCAAAGCTTTCAAGAAACCACCAGCAGTGCTATTAATTTTGGACTCCCTCTCTGTAATAGCATCTAACTTATTTTGAAAAACGTGTCTTTGGTTCTTTCTTGATTATAATGGGCAGCTATGAGGAATGATAGTCTAGTCATCTTATACAGGGGACAGAAGGCACACCCTAGCTCACCAAGGTGCTCGGTTATGTGCATGCCTGTGAGAAAGGATGGGGTTTCCCACAGCTCCACCTGTTCCACACCATACACCCCCGTCCTGTTCACCAGGGCTGACCGAACAAAGGTATTTGGTTTCATACAGGAATAACAAATGAATTTGTTTCAATAAAAGAGTAAGGCAAGAGAGTTTCATTTTACTGAAATTTTCATTTGTTTCTCTCCTGATTGTGGACCAGTTTATGTGATTTTTATTTAGTTAGTTATTAAATACAGGGTACTGACCCTAGCCTCTAGTTTACATAGTGTTCCCTCAAAGAAAGAGCTAATCCTGCTGCCTTAGTTTAGGTTTACAGTTCGTTCATGACGAGACTGGGCAGCTTCAGCTGCAGATAACAGCACCATGCAGAGCCAGTGGTCCAGGGCACTCACTGACACTGAGCCACGCTGACCAAAGGACTAGCGCTCCCCCAGCCACCAGATACCTTTTATTGCCCCAGGTTGCACGGAAGTGCACCAAAAGAGAAATTGGTTCACTTTGCCTGTGTCACTGTGATGTTTTATTAAAAGTTAGTATTGTATCAATGATCAAAATAGTACTATCATAGATGTCATTTTCAATATATTTTGAAAAAAATCAGATAAAGGCAATTACTTTTTCTGCAACAATACCTAGCATCTGGCTTCAAAGCATTGGTAAATGCTTTCACTTTCCTGAGATCTCTACATTTTGGCTGCAAGACAAAATTAATGCCAAAATAATTTAAAGTTTTTGGTGCTATTTCAATTTTTTTCTGGAAATGTAGTGCTGCCAACTATTGGGACAAGAAGCATAGATTTTTCTGTGAAGCTCTAGGATTCCTCTTGTACTGCACAAATAAGATCAATAAGAGATCTTGTGCTCATGAGATTTCCAAAGAAATTTCAATCATGGCTTTTTATTGAAACTGAACTCTCTAGAAGTTCATCCATCATTAAAGCTGGGCTAAATCAAAAGTGGGAGGTGGGTGGTGGTGGTGGTGGTGGGTGAAATCACCTCACCTTATTTGATAGCCTGACCCTATGATTAATAGAAAAAACCTGCTTTGCGTCAAAAGAAAAATTCAAAGAAAGCTCCATTAGAAGACAAGAACGAAATTAAGTTTGCATTAAAAAATCTTAAAGGAAAAAAAAATTAAAAGAAAAAAAGTAGTGGCCCAAGTCTTAGAGAAAACACTTGGTAAGGAGAGCACAGGCAAATAGATAAAGAGGATTTTCATAATAAAGCATTTGAAACAAATAAGTCTTTTTTTTGTCATTCTCCAAGCTGTACCTAAGTCACACTAGGGACAAATCCAAGCCCCTATTTCATGTGTAATACGCAACGGGTTACCTGCACCTCGGAGAAAGTTCTGCAAAGAGAAGTCAAGCACTTAGGCAGCACTCCAGCAAAGCACTTAAGCATCTGTTACTAAGAAGTTCCCATGTAGCTCTAAAAAATGTACAGGACAACTCAAGAAGGGCAGTGCAAAAGTGACTGAAGAAAACAGAGATTAAATTTAAGCATTTTCTGAAGTACTTTGGTAGACTGAGGATTTATACATTCTCCAGCTTCAGGAAAAGGAAGTTTACTTGGTATTGTAGCCTAATTTGTTGCAAGTTTCTTCCCTCTAATCTCTTTCTATTTTTAAATCAGAATACCTCCAGGGAAGAGTTTATTTGACAAGATTCCAGCACCTTCTGAGGGGAAGCCAAGGAAAAATTACTGCAGATGTCAGAAGGAGAGCACCAGGTCCATGCCCATGGTAAACATGCTGCATGCCTTTCAGGGTCCGTTCCCTCAGCCCTCCGGCTGCCACCATGACCATGTGGACTACACCTCTGCAATCCCGTATCTAGATGTTACGTCAGAGTTTGTCACTCCCTCAGAAAGACAGCCTACTTCAACAGAAGATGAGAAACTGCCCAGCAAGTTTTTTGAGCAAAGATATCTGCCTAAATCAGTCCAAAAGCGAGGTAGCCCCAAGGACCAACTAAAACCCCTTGCACAGAATGTTTCTGTGAAAAGCAACAGTTCCATGAACTCTACGAAACCAGTGGAAGACCTAAGAAGGGCAAAAAGGCAAGAAGACTATTACGAATACTCATCCTTTCACCCATTGCATGGCCCAAGCCAGAGAGAATCAGAAAGCTTTGCATACTTTTTCCCAGAGGATTTCTTTGAAGGGGTTCGGATGAAGCTTCCACTGGCATGGCCCACACCCAATGGCCTAACCGCCACCAAAGCTCAGGAGATTTGCCACCAGATTCTTGTAAATTCCACCATTGGCTCAGTGTGTAAAGATCTCCTTGGAAAACAGATGGATGAGGCAATTGATATATGCCTTTTAGATCTGCAGCTCAAAGATGACATGGCTTGGGTGAGGGCACTGATTGCTCTTTTGGAAAATGAATGTGAAAGAAGAGTGCTAGGAAACAGAAACCAAGCGTTTCATGTAGGAAAGCAGCCATCTGCTACCCAGGAGGACATCCTCACTGTTCTCCGGTGTCCTGGTCTCTGTAACGGCAATGGACAATGTACTGAACTGGGATGCCAGTGCTTTGAAGACCACATCTCCTACGATTGTAGCATTGCCAAAAGTAAGTAAAAAATCCTGTTTGTTTGTTCCTACCCTACCCATCTTTCCATGGTATTAGAATTATCAGGTAGAACATCTGCACAGAGTTGTTTGCTCTTCAAACAGTGCTACCAGTAAGTTATTTGATGAATTAGTAATCAGTTTTTGACCTTGAAGAGCTGATCAAAGTATCTGGTTGGCTGGTCCTTCACTTTTTCGCCTCAGTAACTTTTAAAAATGGATTTTACAAGCCCCTTAGCAAATTGGTTTTGCAGAAGTGATTTTCTTTACATCTGATCTATCACCAGCATGCTGACAAGCAAGCTTCTGACTAAAAAGAGGGTCCTGCTCACCTTGTGGTCAATATTCATGTTAACACTGTATAGATATTATTTTTTCCTGATCAACAGAGAATAAAATTTGAAAATTATTTTCAAACACTGTACTAGTAACAAACCAAAAGAAATTAAAGGTGACAAAATGAACAGGTAACATCATATACAGCCATACAATAGCTGCAGGACATATTCAAACCTGCAGAACTGATTCTGCAAAGGTTTCCAAATTACACTTACACAGGAGACCATCCCATTAGGTTTGTTTCTTCTTTACAGTTCAGCCTCTCAATGGATAAAGTCCAACGTGAGTACTGACAGTGCTTGAAACTAAACCCATGCATAAATGTTAGCATTAATTTCAAAATGCATGCCCTGCCTCAGCAGACCTCATAAGCTTATGCAGGAAGGAACAAAAAAGGTTCTTAAGGCTCAGCCATACAGTTGGGTTCCTCCATCTTAAGAAGGAACAGTATATCAGCTAAACTGAAATGATAAGGTATGCCCTCTTAACCCATCCCAAACAGGGAGGGGGAAGCCTTTTCCTACCATGCTTAGGACATTATTCTGTATTTAGGACAGGTAAAGCTCATATCCAGGGTCAGTTGTCATGGCTTAGCTGAGACATCCGAACATCCATCCAGCCCTGGGAGCTCAGTGGAACATCTGATGCCCCAATGCATTTACTAGCTGGGATGGGATTACCCACGTGCTTTGCAATAAGCATGTCTGCAGTGGGCTGATTTGAAGTGCTTAAAATGTATCCTGACATTTGGGTTTTATTAATAGGAGGCTAAAATTTGCAGCATCATTTTCTAATTATGGAGGAATCCATTCTCTTTCACACAGAGAACAACTGACACCAGTAACTGAAAAGCGAGTGGAGCAATTTTCCAGTCATTGTCCGATATACAATTCAATGTTTAACTTCATTTTTCTGTGATACTGTCAGGTTAGCGGGGGGGTTGCTTCGGCCAGGCTTTTACATTCTATTTTATTTTTCTATGGCTGAAATCCCTCGGGTTAGAGGAAAATAACTTCAATATGACCTTTCAAGTAAAATCTAACGGCACCTTGTCTTCTTGTTGTGACATCAAATATAAAGGAGGACAGAGCACAGAGCACAGCCTGAGATTGCACACGGAGGTGAGAAGTGGAAAACAAAAGCACATCAGTTGTGGCAAACACACCATCAGCCACCACCACCACCTGATCTGACTACTTCACCCGTCTCACCGCTTTTGCTTCACTTTTCTCCAGCTGAGGCAAATGTGGAAGTTGGTCTTTGCTTCAAGCCACTTCTTTTGGGAGTCTGGTCCCTGGGGTAGGACCTGCAAAAGCCACACTGTTGCATTTAGAAAAGTATAATTTCCCCTTAATGTTTATGCTGCTCCATTGGCTGCAGTTGAGTTTGTTAGTGTCGTGACAAAATTAACATTGACAGCTTCAGCAGCTTTCCTAACACAAGGCAGAAGGCCCTTTTCCAAAATTCCCATGGAGTCTTCCCAACATTTCAAGGGCAATATTCGATTTAAAAAGTGAATGGCCCTTGTTCTCTCTATCACGCTGTATACAACCCAGATTACTTTAGCTGCATCTAAGGACTTGTATAATTTTTTTTATTTTTTTTAACTAATACGTGTAAAATATTTTCTGTGTATTTAAAATTTAAGTACAGATATTATTTATTTTTTATTTAAGAAAACCTACAAAACACAATAATGATAACTACTTGAGGAGTGGAATGCTTTCTAGCTAATTAAAGCGAGCTCAGAAGAGAAAGCACTAAATGAAAATGTAGTAGAAATTGCCATTTTGAGCCACCAGTACTTATTTTTCTCTCGAAGAAAAGGTAATGGCATAATTCTCTGGTGCGCAGGGTGTCTTCCCAAGGGTGCACCTGACCTGGGGAACATTTACCACTCATTTTTCCTTTTTCCACCATACTAATGAGATTATATACTGCCCTTTCATCAACAGCTGTCCATCTGCAGAGGTATAAGACAACAGTGACTCATGGTATATTCCACACTATGAACGTACACTGGGAATTGACTTGTTTTTACAGAAGAAAAATGAAAAAATAAAACTCAAAATGTCACAACATATGTTATTAAAGCTAGAGGAATTAACTTTAAGCACTAAAATCTTCTCTGCAAAATACAGATGATTTTTTTCTTCTATTTGTAATCTATCTAGCAGCTTGTACAGCGTAAAATGCTGAATGTGCAACACGGTTCACAAGGATAGACCTTGCAGACCATGGAAACCTCTGAGCTGTGTTATGCCTGAAAATTAGGATCTTAAGAGGAAGTGCTGTTTCCCAAATATCCTTGTAGCAAATAAAACTACTTAGCAATTCACTGTGTTCCATATCCTAAAGAAAATGTTTATTCAAAATATTTTACAATCTCTCTTTCATTGAAATGGGAAAAAAGGGAGCTGCTTAATCAAATATAACTTAAAAAAAAAATTGCCCACAGACTAATGAAAAAAAATCCAATAACAATTTTGAGACTTTTTTTGTTAAAGAAGAGATCATCCTTCATATAAAAACCTAGGGTTTGTTTGGCTGGATTTGTTTTAAATTGCCATTTTGCCCAAAACCCGAAGACATTAGAAATAAAGAGGATCCGTTTCCCAACCAAATTTACCCAACATATCATGGCATTTACAAATGGGTACAACAGTAATCAGGAGAGTTGCAAACACCTTCTGTAACACGGGTTCCACAAATGCAAACCACTTTGGAATATAGACCTTTGAATCCATAAGTTGCTATCGCTTGGCTCTTCCCAGTGCATGTTGCCAGAAGAGTCCTCAGCTTCTCCATGTGATGGGTGAGTGGGAGCCCGTGTGAATTTCCCCCAACGTCAGTGGTAATAGTTTGAAGATTGTCATCATATCAGGGCTTCCTTTAGTTTGGGGAACAGCATTGAGCATTAGCTTCTCAGCATGTTCAGTGGATACTCGCCAAGATTTTAGTGAAGACCGGTGGTTAAAGCTATCTTTTCTCTTATACTAATTTCTGAGTATTTGACCTTACGTCTGTGCAACAATCTGTGAATGCTACTTCTGGATAAGTAGTGCATACCTGCGACCTGGGTGTCAGAAAACACCTCTTGACCTAAGTACTGGCAGAGGCCCATCATTATTAAAAACAACAGACTCCAAAGTTGGCCACAGCTTCTCATTTGCTTTGGAAAGTTTATGCTTCTCCTACAATAGCCCAAAGTCAGAGCTCTGGACCCTGGAAACTGAGTTGACTGCAGTGCTTTCAGAAAGCAGCGGTCTTCAGGGTGGTCAAAAACACAAGGCTCTGAATTCAGCCCCCTGGAGTCACCTTCTCCCTTGGGAGATCCCTCAGGATCCCTTGGAGAAGCATTTGAAATGGTCCTTATAGGAGGGTCAGTAATTAAATATTAATATTTAAATTGGTTTGAATTCTTGATACAAGACATAAAAGCATTCTTGCTGAAGAAGAAAAACAGAATGTGTCTTCTAGTACTCATTCCTGCCCCGCTCCCAGATATCCTGTATGAGCTAACACTGTACTGGTGAAACACCAGTACATGCTGGGAGGGCAATAGCTCGGTGGCTCCACACCAGAGCCCAGCAGCGAGCAGGACCTGGCTGCTGGGTTAGTCCATCCTTTGTACTACTGGTGCAGAGATAACAGGAGGGAGAAGCATTTGAAGTTCAAGCTGACTTTGAGCAACATTGAGGGGGAAAAAAAGAATATCCAGAAAAAATAAATGCAAACCCAAGGTAACAAGTGGCATGCTTAATTTGCAGAACCTTCTCCATCTTCAGTATAGCTGTAGAAAAGCTGAGAAGACAGCACAAGAAGTTGGTTTCAGCATTAACTATGGACAGGGGAAAGTACTGCCACAGCCTGGAGTGAATCAATGTGATGAACTGCAATGAGCTCCATATATTACAGACTATTTATGAATTCATTTATGAGTTTACGATCATTCATGATGATGAGAATAGAGACTATTATTTCTCTATATACAAAAATACAGAAACTGCGTAACAATAAAAGTACCTGCTCTTGTAAATGCAATGTAAAGCAGACCTATACATCCAAACAGAGGTCAGATCCCCTACAAGAAAGAATAAAATCTTAGTTCTGGCACACCAGTCACTCTGATATTACAATACTTAGAAAGGTCAGCTAGTTAATTTGGTACAGACCAGCAAGATAAGTATTAGTGTGAGCTTCACCTTCAGCTGTTCTTGATTTTTGAGTTTCATTCATAACATTTTTAAAAGATATTTGCTTGTTTTTACATTTCCTAGGCAGAAATATTCTACATAGCACAGAATCATAGAATCGCTTAGGTTGGAAAAGAACATTAAGATCATTAAATCCAACCATTAACCTAGGACTTCCAAGCCCATCACTAAACCATGTCACTAAATGTCACATCTACATGCCTTTTAAGTATCTCCAGAGATGGTGACTCCACCACGTCCCAGGGCAACCTGTTCCAATGCTTGACAACCCTTTCAATGAAGAATTTTCCTAATAGCCAATCTAAACTTCCCCTGGTGCAACTTGAGGCTGTTTCCTCTTGTCCTATTGCTTGTTACTTGGGAGAAGAGACTGCCCCGACCTCACCACAACCTCCTTGCAGGTAGTTGTGGAGAGTGATATGATCAAGTCTCCCCTGAGCCTCCTTTTCTCCAGGCTGAACACCCCCAGGGTTGTTTACATGCACACCCCCAAGGTATACATACCCCTGAGGTATGCATTACACGAACACTTATTTGCAGGGAAAAGCACTGCCATATCACACAGTAATTATGTGTTTCTTAAATGGCAGTTCTAAAGACTGGAAGTCCTCAGAACATCACTAAAGCCAGGATTTCACACCAGAAAAGGCTATTAGAGATAAAGAATTAAGGTCAACCTCAGAAATAAAGCTGCATGTTCCAAGGGGAACAGCTGAGCCCCCTGGCTGGCAGCCCAGGCACCCTGACACGGCTGGCAGCACTCAGCCTGCACCGGCGGAATAAGCTCTGGGCTTCTGTACTAACAGCGAGAGGTTCTGTAGGAAGGGAAGAAAAGGAGGAGAAATTAAGAACTGCATTAGGTTTCTGCAGGACATATAAAACCACTGCCTCTTTCTTTTAAAAAGACAGGACCAAAGAAACAGAAGAATGTGTGTTGATTTTTGAAATGCAAACTCTTACAAGGCATTGTTAGGAAAAAGTTATTTTCCAGGAGAAGTTACATGAGTAATGAAGGAGAAGGCAACTCCTTTTGCTGGCCATATATTTTCCCATTAGCTCCAAAACAAATCTCCGTCTAATTTTCTCGGGCTGGAATTATAGACATGAATTAAAACTCCCCCAAGATCAAGGAGGCCATCAACATAATTCAAATATCTTTTACAAGGTCACCCAATCTCAGCTACACTGCCAATACATAATAATGCATTTTGCCACTGGTTTTGACCAGCACACACACACACACAAGAAGATGGCCATGCAGTATTTTTAGGGATCAGCTTACAACCCATGACATATTTGGAATAATTTTAAATGAAAACATGTAGCAAGAGACAAGATGTGAAGTGTGGCTTGCAGACAGGCTTACTCCTCTGCTCTGCCTGACTCCAACAGGAGCAGTCCAGGTGGCCAGAGCTATAATTATCCTCACATGAAAACTGCAATTTGGAGTTGAAAGGCACCTCTGAAATTTGGCAATGCTCCAGAAGCTTAGACTTTCTTAATGTTGCTTAACATTTCATAACCCCCCCCAACACCTGTATAAGGTGCTTAAAATGTCATTACCACCTGTAATTAAACGCAGAATCCAATTACTGCAGATAGCAAATCAGGTTGGTGCTTACCATTTTGTATATATTGACCGTGTTGCTTACAAAAAAAAAAAAATCGGGACCAGTAAAGCACACATAGAGGGATGTAATATGCAGATTGTATGAAGCTCTAAAGAGCAATTACACGATAAAAGGTAATGAAGAATAATAAGGACAAATCAGTTTCAGTGAAGTAATGACACTTGAAGTTTAAATTTCTGTGTGGAAAGTTCTGGAAAAAATAGGCAGCTAAGAAATCAAAGCAAGCAAAAATGATGGTGAGAAGGTGAGAAGTTACCACTTACCTAACACACTTACGGATATCCCATTTCCATATCAATAAATTTCAGCAGCGTCATTAAGAAGTGCTGTGAACCCAACTACATTTTCTGAGCGGTGACCCACCACCATGCAGGTCCCTCAGTCCCATCTGCAACAGCAGCTACAGGAGTTACACCGTGTCATTTTTAGAACGATTATATAGGCCTTTCTGAATATATTATACTGCTTTGGGCTGAACCTTGTTCATGTGCTCTAATTAAATAATACTAATTAAAGCACCAATTATTAAAAAAGAAAAAATTACAGTGAGCAGAAGTATGGGGTCAGCTATTAAAGTTCCGCAGGTAGGGTCTTCCAAATGAAGATGTCTGTCCCCTATGGAAGAATAAGCTCAGAGCTTTAATCAGGCCAGCCATGCAAGTTGAGGATGAAATATGTATTATAGAAATCTCACCGTTTATATAATTGTGCTTTATTTTTAAGCTTAATTCCTATTTTCAAGGACAAATAATGAGGGAGACATCTAAAGAAAAGATTTAAATTGTTTTGAGATCCTCAGGTGAAAGGGGACAGAATATTTCAGTTCTCTACATCAAACATCTGCTTTGGAGACTTTATATGGGGACGTTCTGACTTTGAAATAAATATGTTTCTCCCACTTCTATCAGTTCAGTGGTCTTTAAATTCCCGATCATGGTGCCATAATGATTATTTAAGGGCTGTTAGTCCGTCAAGTAAATGGATACTTTTTGGCACATGCAGTATGTGTTTTGCTGATGTGATACATCACCACAGCGCAGACAAAGCCATCAGGGTCTATTGGGTCAATAGAAGCTCTTCATGCATAAATTAGACTACGCAAAGTAAAAACAGCATACTGGACTTTTCAAAGAAAAAGCAGCTAATTTCTTAAATCACCAGGTTATCTACAAGGAAACACACTGATCACTGCATGTAAAGGTGGTAGCGTCTGCCTCTGCAACCACGCTGTGGTGCAGGGTGACCAACCTTTAGGGGAGAATTACATTTTATATTACTTTACGGGCCTTAGAAAAAGTTAATTACATGAAATTGTGGGATTTCTGTCTGATCCTCTCCATAGGAATTGATCAAGTTTTCAAATTTGTTCAGATTAGTAAACAAAGAAAAAACACAACCAAACTTTTCGCTAATATGGCAAAACATTTCATATAGTAGTGAGGCTGCAATACACTGAAACAATTGTATCAATTTTTTAAAATCGGATTTCAAAAGAAGAGTCAAACGTGCTTGTGAGAACAGCAGGCACCATACAACTGTTAAACTCTTCTGGCCAAAACAGAGTGCCATTGATATAAAAGAAAGAAATTATTAAATGGCATTATTCTTTAACAAGCTTGCTTTTTTTAATTTTTTTCCTTTTCCAAACAGAAAGTAATTGGGCTTAATTCTCCTCTTCATTATAATAATTCCATTGACTTTGGTAGACATGGTATTAACAAAGTCACAGTTACTGTTACTTTGATGAAGTTTACATTGTTAAGAAAAATTAGGTCATTTTTCACAAATGGTCTTTTCTTTTTCCTTTCTTCTTGTATTAATTATTGCCTTTTCTATTCCACAATGTTGAACCTTCCTATCTAGCCAGCTGAGGGAGGTTTGAAAATTTCCTATGCCTATGCCCCCCACGTTTCCTCAAGTATGTAATTTTTCACTTGAAAAATGATGGACACTAAGTGAGACCATGTTATTGTAGTAAAGTTTAGAAGGGAATTGAACTCTTTCTATCAAATACATTTTTCTTCAGTAATAATTTCTGTAAAGCAGGGAACACTTCAAGCAGATCTCTATATGCTGTTGCAACATAAAACACATTTTAATATGCTGCTTCCAGTCCACTGGAATTGTGTTCTTCATACAGAGCTTAAAGATATTTAGAATATATTCTTATTTCCTTCAAGTTGACATTAAAGAAATTTCACTAAGATATCAATACTTTGTAAAAGAGGCTCTGTATAACTTGAGGATGAAAACTTCCCTTTTGAGACCTGTTCTCTCCACTTAATATCAAATTTTTCCTTGGCTTACTGAATAATATTAAAAAATAGATAAAGAATAAATATGAAAATACATATTATGCAATTAAAATATTATTGGTTTCAGGTATTCAGATTTTTCTAGTTAAAACATTTTATGATTTAATAGTGAATGCAAACTGGGGGGGGGGGGGGGGGGAGGGATTATTTTAAATGTTTATTTACAAAACACATTATTTCTTTCTCCCAGACATCTACAGAGGAATGGTCTTCAGCTGAGCGAGCTATGAATCTTAACAATAATGGCATTTTATATTATTAAAATTATTCTACAGCATCTGCAGATGTGAGCCATAAAAATTTACACCAATATATTCTTTTCAAGCTAAAATCAATGGTGGCATTAGTAGTCCTAATTACTAAAGGCATAATGAGTAGTCACAATGAGTAACAATGCTTTGAGATTACTCATCAAAAGATAGATTTTTGAACCATAGGACTTACCTGCTTTTGAAAATATCACTGTTGTGCTTCTAGAATGCATTAACACCTCCAACCACAAAAACTCTAGTAAGAAATACAAAATTTACAAAAAAAATCCTTAAGAATCAGAAGAAAAAAAAATTGTGAACCTAACTTACAATTGATACCTCCCACCCGACACCTACGTGCTCTGTTTTATATTGATGGAGACAGATTTTTCCTAATCACATAAAACATATTTGTGGGTAACTCTCAGGCATCGACAAGATTCATGGTATTTTTGAAGACTTTCTTCTTTTCATAGCAATTTTAGTTTACTTTTTGATGGTGTAGATGCAACAAACATGCATCTGAAAAAGTAAACATCAATACCAGCCTTAATCTACTGTTTTAACTCCCAGACCTCTCCATTCAAAGCACAGACCTGGCTGAGTGGGAAGAGGGCTATTAGCTTCATGGTTACAAAGTCAATAGAAACCGAATTTCAAAAGGATATCAAATCCTCATGATAAGGGACATGGAAGGTTGCATGCTCAGTGATCCATACCCTGCAAATCAGATCAGGGAGATTAGTTTTTTCTGGTGATTAGTTTATTTGCTTTAATGCAAAGCAGTGAAAGCGGGTCAGTGAAACATGTAGCTAAACAAAACCATTTTCTGAAGTATATAGAATTAAATGCTAGAAAAGGTTAAAAAACTGTATGTCTGATTTAAACTGACCAAAGCCAGACACTCCAGATGCATGCCTATAACTTCTTTACATCAGCCTGTTCGAAGGCACCACAGGAAATTTCAGCCTTAAATCTTGTTAAATCCAAAACAAAACAAAAAGCCCTGCACAAACAGCCTCCTTCCCCAAATACTCACACACACACACACACACACACACACACATATGATAACTAACAAATTCAGGACAGTTTATGAGCTATAGAATTAAAACTTGTAAAACATTAAAAGGTCTGATTTAAACTGACCAAAGCAAAAAATTCAGACCAAAAGCCTTTATTTCATGCTTTATGTTGTGTAAAGAACCCACAACCTACCAGTACAGAATGTTAAACCAATTGTGAATAAAAACCTAAGTAATAATGAGGTCTTACTCTAATTCAGTAATTGTAAAGATGGGAAAACTACTAAAAACAACCAATTGGATACTAGCATGGACATAAGGACCACGATGACACCCATGAGCATCCTTGTGCCCAAATCCTTTTAAGTGGCATCATTGCTGTCATTCATGGGGAGCCACAGGATGCTGCTAGGGATTCTGCCCTGAAGTGCCTTCAAGGGACTGAAACTCAGACCTGCTTTGGTATGCCAGTAAGTGACATGAATGCACAGCCAGAATACAAGGCCATCTAGAAAATAACAAATATTCTCTAGCTTAACAGCGCACTCCTCTTCCTTTCTATTGCTAAAGTAAATTGCTAGCAAGCCTTTTAAAAATAGAAGGATCAAATAAACATAAAATGTCATAGTGATATCTCTATAGCAAAAATAATCTACCATACCATTGCAGCACATGGATGCTGCCAGGGTGAAATCGAGCCAGTCCATTTCTTGCATGCAGTGAGTACTTGCAAAATGCTTTCCCATGCTCTCCTAGGGCTCACTTCTGCAATCCGGTACCAGAGACACCCAAAGCAGAAAACCAGATTCACTCCATGGCAGCTAAATATCACAGGTCTGCAGTCTGGTACTATAAAATCACAGAATCGTAGAATTGTTTAGGTCGGAAAAGACCCTTAAGATCACGAAGTCCAGTTGTTAACCTAGCATTACCAAGTCCACCACAAAGCCATGTCCCAAGTGCCACATCTACACATCTTTTAAATACCTCCAGGGATGGTGACTCAACCACTTCCCTGGGCAGTGTATTCCAATGCCTGAAACCCCTTCAGTGAAGAAATTTCTCCTTCTATCCAACCTAAATATCCCCTGGTACAACTTGAGGCCATTTCACCTTCTCCTATCGTTTGTTACCTGGGAAAAAGAAACCAACTCCAACCTTGCTACAACCTCCTTGCAGGTAGTTGTGGAGAGTGATAAGGTCCCTCCTGAGCCTCCTTTTCTCCAGGCTGAACAAACCCGGTTCCCTCAGCCTCTCTGGTTCTTTGAGAACTGGTTTTGGAAGCAGGGACAGAAACAGTCTTCATTTAGAAGCCAGGGACGTCACTGATGCACAAAACTCTTGGCAAACAGCATATAGCTGCTAATACTTTTTCTTAGGGAGGATTTTCCAGTGAGCTTTGGTTTATGGATAACACAAGTTCCAGAATAATGCATTCAGTAATCGTGTACATGGTTGCTGTAATAACCCTACTTACAAAAGAAAAAAATACAAAATTTGTGCATGTATTTGAATGGGGGCAGATTCAGACTTGCTCTGTCCAAGCTGTGAGATAATAAAGCGTCAGCCTGCTCTGATCCAGAACCCTCATAGCTGCAATAGCTGGATGTCCACAACCACACCAGCAAGCTCCAGAGCAGCAGCTTGCTCAACTAGCTGTAAGATTTCAAGGACAGGGCAACTGGACAATATGGGCAATTTTCTTATGCACTTCAGCAAAGCTACAACCATCCCCAGAACTTATGATCTGGTTCTTGACTTACTTTTCATGACTTAGATTGCGTTTTTATCGTCCTGATCAAGAAAAGCAGGGCAGTCCATTTCCTTCTCTTTATCTGAAGAAAATTCTTGCCAGTTTCAATTTGAGGTCTGCTGCTCCAGCCCAGACTTGCATGTGTAGCTTTCAAATACTGCAGAAGAATGTTTATTTGTGCTAGAACACTTTTCTAACCAAAAGTAGAAACCCAACATGAGCCACATGTATCCATTAGTAACACTTCAATAAGCGTAGTTTTGCAAATCTGGATTTTGTGTCAACTGTCTCCATTTTACTTCTACATCTGTGCATACTTATTATTTACATAATACACTACAACAAATATCTGTAAAACCAATCGGGTATTTATACAGGGTTTTTTTTAACACTGTTGTGTAGCCTGTGATCCTTGTCAGGTTTGACTCATGTAAATGGTTACGGGAAGAAACAGCACTGTCAGCACGGCCAGCAGTGAACTTACTATTCACTACTGCACATACCCACTGGGAGTAAGGCAGAGGGACCAGGAGGGTCCCTGTTTCTCAAGGGAGGCACGATGCAAGTATTGCAAACCAAACTGGACAGATCCCTTACTTCTGTCTAATTGCCTGAGGTCTGGAGGCCTCTCAGTTTTCCACCTTTACCTCCAGAGCCCTCTCCTTTTTTTCCAAGACAATTTCATTAGAAGTTGAGATTTTTTAACTTCCTTCCCAAGGCTCTCCTGCTGTTGCTCAGTGCCCCAGTGAGATGCTGTACCAGATGACAGATGCATTTCTGGTGTGTTTGCTCGGTGTGTGTGCAGACCAGGCATTAGAAATACATCTGGATGCCCATGTCTAAGCCAGTGGATGTGAACACAGCCCCTTAAATCCTCCTCCATAATGTGACTGCACCCTGCCACCCATCAGAGCACCATGTGCTGCCCTGAGCTTCAGTATTTAATCCTCCAGTAAGAGTCAAAGCACATTTTTGCTTATAGGCCATACAGAGAAAGGAGGAAGATCTGTCCCAGATTTTGTTCTATTTAGGTATTCACACTCCTAAACATAAATTATTAATATATAAACAGATCATACTTTTCACAAGCTTGTTCCATGCACTGCCTGATTTCCCACAGATTCCTCTCCTGCCTCTACCTTGCCCCTCCGCAGACATTATTCATTCCTCCCAGGTCTCCACAACCTCCGCTTTCTCTGGGTATCTGCACCTTTGCCCTGACTCTCACCTTTCTGATATTTCCCAGCTCTTCCCTTTGCTCCTCTCTTTCTCCCCTCCAGTCTTCCACTGCAGCATTTCCAGCTCTTTTGCTGAAGTTTTTCAGGCTGCCCAATATTTCCTTCTCATGTCTGCACCTCTCTGCCCCGTGAGTGTATGCCATGCACAGGCTTATTAGCTACCCATCGGCTGACACGGGGAGCGATGAACAGCTGAGCCTGGATTGTGTTTCCCCCAGCAAGGGCAGGATCGGTGTAAGCATCCAGCTACCAACTGTCCGGAGACTTTTCCAAAGCTAACGTCACTGAGATTTCACCTTCTGTGTTTGGCTGAAACTGGCTAATACATGACAAAACTAGACAGCAGAGGGAAAGACAGACAGAAAACCACATTAAAAACAAATGCCTAAAATTCCTATGTCCATTAAATGTGATAGCTCATTTTCAAAACCAGTTAGATAAAAATAAGTGCCATTTTCAGAAGTTATGTACTGCCTCTACTGAGCTCTAGTATCCATTTGCTTAAAAAGGAGTCATAATAACTTTCATTTTCCACCAGACTTCCTCACTCTTCTTCCTCTCCTCCCAACACCCGCTGCACTTTTGCCTTTGTCTTGGTGAAAATCTGCACAGGGACTCCACAGCCTCCTCAGTATCACATTGCAGCTGGCCAGAAGTAAAGGAATAGACCGTTAAATTAAATATGGTCTCTCCCACAGCTGGGCTGTGTATTCCCTCCTTTAGAGTGCTCCCAGCTGACGATGGCTGGACACATCTGCCAAGGTAACAGCAGAAAGCCCACTCAAACAGCAGCTCAGTCCTTCTTCCCCACCTTCACCAAACTTAAGGTAACACAAGGTGCGGTTTTCTTCCACAACCTTTCACCCCTTTCAACAGAAAAAGAAACTTCGTGTTCATCCTGATCAACCCGCAAAATGGCAAATCTTGAAAGATGTCCAAAGCACATACAGCAACGTATTTCTTCCAGATTAGATCAAATTAAAGATGTTGTGCAAAAGTGTGTACAGAATAGTTTGAGAGAAATAAATACATAATGCTGTGCTGATACTGGAAGTCATTTCAAAAAGCATCGAGGCTGAATAATCTTGCCCTGGCCTTGACACAACGGTGTTGCGGTGGCATCAGGATGCTCATAAGGATGCGAGGAAACCCTCAGGGAAGCACACAGGGATCATCAACAAGCAACCAACCTAGGAGTGCCTTTCTGGGAGAGGAAGGGCTGCAGGAGCACACTCCTGTGCCTCGCTCCTTCCCAGGCGAGGAGGTTTTACTTCACCCACAGAAGCCTGAAAATCTGCAATGATAATGAAAATGTTAAAGCAATCTGAGCTACCTCAGTACTAGTGGGGCTAACTATTAAAATCTCATGAAAAACATAATGAAGCTTTCTCTTTTTTTTTTTTTTATTTTTATGCACTAACCACAGAAGAAGGCAATTTATCAAAACCATTCACTACATCTGACTAATAGTTCTGTACATTACAGGAATCCACAACTAACCGATGAATGCTGATAAGCCGTAAACCATTTTCTTCTTGTAAATATTGCGAAGTGTCCAACAGTGCTGCTAATACTGCTGCAATAAAATCAATTTAAAAGAAAATAAAAGAAAGAAAAACTGAAAAACTTCCAGAAGTGCAGAAAAAATTCTTTTCAGTATTTTTCACATTTATGTTGCTTTCCTTCCTTTGCCTGGGAAAACAAGTCATGCAGCTATGTTGTTATGGGCTGCAGTCTGGTGGGATCGCAGTGTTTAAACTGCGTTCATCCTGGTTGCAGCTTAAACGGCAGAGCCCTAAAGGAACAGCGAGGTACGGGGGAAGGTTATCAACTCAGCTGAGGGCATTTTACCCCTTGAATCTGAGCTGAACCAATGTACCATTAAAATATTAGGCAACACAGAGCTTCTGTTTTAGATAAGCTACAGCTCAGAGAAAATTGATGGGCAATGCTGCTTTGCCAGGGAAGTGGCGATGGGGCAGGGAAGAGCAAAAGCTAAGCAGTCTCTCCTCACTGTGTAACAGGGAAAACAGGTTGCACTACGCTGTGCTGGTGCACGACTTGCCTCTGAGAGCTCCCAGTCATGCCCCTGCTATTGAGTGTCATTCAGGAAACATGAAGCAAATTTTCTGCTTTGTGTTATTTGTCATCATAGTGACTTCTCCTGACCATTAGAACTACAAATATTATCAGGAAAAATACAAAACCATGATCCTGACTGCTGCTACCAACGTAGGATATTAGAGAGCTTCTGAGTGTTGTGCTATCCAAGTGCCGATGCAAATGTCTGCCCAGTTATATTCTTTAAAGATATGAATTCTGCCACCCAAAGAACTTGCACTTCGTAAAAATAACCCAATATGAAAGCAACAAGCAATTTTAAATGGTGAATACCCAAAGTACAACAGAACACAAGTGAAACTTTACCTGAGAATCATAAAACATTTTAAAAAGAGTAATGGGTGAAATTCCACCTTGTAAGGGGGGCAGCACAGGCAGTACATCACTTAAGCTATACTTAAGGCCTCAAAATAGGATTTAAGTGAAACTTAGCTGGTACATGACATTTGTGCTGACACAGTGCAGAGCTGAGTGCCACCCATTAATGACTTAACCCTTGCAAGCAAGTATTCCTTTGAGGATCATTACTTTTATTGCATCCATAACTTTTGGAGAAAAAAAAAAAAAAAGAAAAAAAAAAAAAAGGACTGTCTTTTGCACTGCTGTTTCATATTATGCGGAGCCTAGCAGCATTGTCATCTTCAGCTATTTCCACTTCTCATTTTCGTGCTTCTCTGTGCTATGGCATAGCATAGGCTGTTCTCTCAGCTATGCTTCCATCCTGTTACCTGGGTCAGCAGCAGTATGACCATCGCAGACCTTTTAACGTGAAGCCACAGCCTTGGTTAATTGACTCCATGGGTCGTATAATGTTCACTGATACATCTTGCAGTACTGAGTGCACAGGGCAATTATTCACTGGATATTTGCTGCTTCCCATTTTGACAACTGCTGCTCCTCTTTGCAAGGGAAACTTACATGGAGGCAAGGACGAGCCCAAGGAAAACAATTAAACCTAAACAACAAAATCTCTGGTAAACTAGAATAGAACAGCATGTAAGTGCTACTCTCTAAAGCTTTATCTCTCACCCTTTCAGAGCAAGCTTTGGAAATCACAGGCTTAGAGAACAGGGGCCTCTGCAACATCCGTGCCTCTGACTGCACCAGGATCCGGGTGTTTGGCCTCGGCTTCAGAGAGTCACCCAACCTGCACTGTGAGGTCACCAGGCTGATGGTAAGCAACTTCCCATGGGCTCGTAAAGTACCAATGTCAAACTTGGACATGTTTATATTACAGCTTATTACCCCAAACGGTGCTGAACGCCATCATCTCTCACTGCCACAGCAGGGTGCAAATACCTTCCAAACCCATTGCTAATATGTTTGCTATGAGCGAGGGGAGCTGGAGAGGCTCAGCCCTTTCCAGGAGTGGTTTCTTGGAAATGCACAGCTATGCGTTCTTGCTAATTTTCTCTGTGGGGTTTTGTTGAACTCTTGCTTCGTTCAGCTCAACTGTGGTCCGGTGAAGCCTGAAATCACAATATTATTTCTCATTCTGTACATCTGGAATCGGTACGCTTGGTTGTTTTCCTAAACACATATGAATACTAAGTTTTGTGGTTAAATATAAGGTTTCCTCAACATAGTTACGGAGGCTTTTATTTGAATTTTCTTAGTCATAGCTGAGTACCAAATCAGAAGTTTTAATGAGTATTAAACCCACCTCTTCAGCTAACACTATAATTTTACTATAAACAGCTATACACAGGGTGAATTGCTTGGTGTATCAGCATACTCAGACATGAAGTGTTTGATTAATCTCATAAATCCACCTCATAAAAGACATTCAGCCTGATTCCCATTCAGTGCTACCATGCTAAAGAGGCACAGCTGAGATTTGCCTACCATGCCCGCTTAGGGCTCCCTAGGCTTTTAACAAGCAGTGATGTCTTGTGCAGCCGATCTAGGTAATAGCTGACACCACCTTCAAGGAGCAATGAGCTGGCTCCAGAAGCAAACCCAAAGTTGCTCCATCACATTATACTGCCTCATCCCAGTGGCTCAGCCCAAGCGCAGATCACGGCACTTCCTAAATCAATAGACCACTTGCCTGCATAGATGAGCATGGTTTGCTCTTTACTGTGGCTATAGTATCAGCATCATTTCTTTTAAATAATCCATCTGGAAATGCTTTATATTATTAATTAGAAATACAAACATATGTTGACAACTGGAATTTCTTTATACGAGCCTTCAGTTTCTGCACTCTCCTTCTGTTTTACTGTAGCATCTCAATGGTGAATGGATATCAAGAGAACAACAAACCACAAAAGCGGATTTTCTCAGCTCTGAGGCTGTTGACTGCCAGATTCCTCTCCCGAACATTACAGAGACAGAGGCTGTGCACTTTGTGGCCGGTGATGAGCCGTTTGCAAGATGGCAAGTGAAAGTAGGAACTTCTTATGTTTCTAAGAAATTATTTAGGAGGAGAAATTCAGTAGACATAGTAAATTAAAATGCAAAGCACAGTTTTCTTCCCTTCAGAAATGAAAATGCCTGTAGAAATACTCACGTTAATGTCATGTAGGGGAAAAAAACCAACGACCAACCAAACCAATATAAGTTAAAAAACCCTTATCTTTACAGGCAATCTGAAAGTGCAAATTACAATCACTTCTCCAGGTAATCACCTGAGATTGATGCAGTTGTACTAATCAATTGTTAATCATTAGTATTTCATTTCTGGAAATCCCAGCTCAAACTCCTGATTAGGCAGGGAGTGTAAGACAGCTTTGATGCCCTGGTTGCAAGCAAGGGCTGGCACGTGAGCAGGGTTATCATGGGCACGAACTTGGCCTTGAATAACTGCAGGAAGAAGCTTGTGCAGTACCTGCTCATGCCAGGTTCTCTGCTGCAGTTTTAGCCCCTTTTATTCACAAAATGATACCTACTTTCTGAATATTCCCAGGAAATCAGTGTCTTACTGACCCTGCGCTTGCTACCCTTGGTCTTGCTCTCAGCCTGGATGGTTATTTTCTGTAGATTGGTTGGGTTTTATAAGACTGAGATCGTTTAAAGGCTCTATAGCTGAGACAAATATATTGCCATTGTAGGAAAACTGCAGATGTATTTTGAAAATTGCAGCATGTAAAAATGAAAAGCATAAAACACTTCCTGCCTCTCCTGTACCCCGCAGCTGTCTGTACCCCAGACCAGAGACGCGCGCTGCCATGTGCCTTAGGGGAAGCGGAAAGATATTTGCTGGTGTGCATTTTCTAGCCACTCATTTATTTTAAATAGATAGGCAGTTGTGTTTTAAAAGATTAGCGTAAGATCTCTGTGGGAGCAGAGCCTGGCTGCTGGCTGCTGGGGTGGACCTTGGACCATCTTTCTGGAGATGGTGCTGTCAGACAGCAGGCACCAAGGGTGAGTACCTTGGGCAAACACCAAGGCTGAACCAGGAGGGCAGTTCCTCCGCTCAGGGCTCCAAAATTTCTCAAAAGAGATATTGAACTCTGCCAACCATGAGATGAAATGCTGCCTCATGATGGAAGGATCTGAGCAGGAGATGCCCTGGAGTTTCCTGGCCCAGGAGGACAGCTAACATTTTTGCATGTGCACAGGGCTGTTTCTCCAGTGTAACTAGGACAGCTTCCTCACAGCTCAGCTGCATTAAGATGCAGTTTGCTTTCAAGTGCAGCCTTTCAGCCCTGAGGAGGTCTGTACAATTTTTCTCATTTCCCCCCCTCAAAACAGATACAGAATGTCTCTTTCCTTGCACTTAAGTTCAAGAAAACGTCTGCACCTGTAAGCCTTCTGCCCTTTCGCTCCCCTTCAAATCCTGCAGAAAAAACAGGTTGATGGCTATGCAGTGAATGCACAATTAAATCATCTCAGTCCCCATGTGAATCCTAGTTCTCCTGTGGATCCTTTTGCTGATCGAATTGGGAAGGCAGAGCTCAGTGCTGTTTCAAAGGCAGCTGGCCTTACACGGCAGCACAGAGAACAAAACGACAGAGCTTTTCAAGATAAAAAATGATTTGAAACTAATTCCACAGATGTTCAAAAATTCGTGCTTTGGAAAATTCCTGATAAGACTTACTGCAACATTGATCTTCTGTGTTATGTTAATAGATACTTCTTAAAATGTAGGTAAAGGATCTTTCAGAACCAAAAATCAAAACAATTCTTTCTGGAAATATCACTGTTCAATATTTTCATAATCTCTCCCCCTTCCCAAATCAAATTTCAGAGGAATCAGCAAAGTTTCACATAAGCTTTTTTCGCTACCGACGTTAGGGAAACAGGGGCTTGACAAGCTCTTCTCAGGGCTCTTTCATTTTATCTGCTCTTGTATTCATGTTTCAGATTTTGCTCATTCTTTCCATGACATGCTGCCGAACATAGATAAGAAAGTACACGGGGCTACCCTAGAGCGTTTGGTATAATTAGTTTAGATATCAAAATACAAACTTCTGCTTGGGCAGAGGATGACTTGGGCTGTCCACACAGATGCCTGGGTGAAGAGGTGAAAGAGCTTGGCAGGCACTTATCTAATTTGGGAAGCAGGTCTCTCGCTTATCCTCAAGTCATTACCGTTGCCTGTATTTGTCAAGAGCAGAAAAAATATTTGTTAAAAAGCCAGTAAGGCAGAAACTGAATTTGAATTCAGCAAGTTTGTACAGCTTTCATTTTTCATTTACAAACATCTGAACAAGTCAAACTCTATGTGGATTATGAGTGATACAAGTAGCTAAGATTGTTTCATGATGAATGAAATACTTCAAGCAGAAGTGACAAAATTCCTGATTGTCCTGTCTGTCCAGAAGTGGCTCCTTCTTTCCAGATGATATATGTATGTTCAAGCAATCAAGGCACAACTCTAAGGGCATCTTTGGCTTTTAATGGCCAACCAAATTTGAAGAGAGGTTTGCTCAGCTTAGGTCTCATTGAAGTATTTGTTCCACATCACTAAGGTGACTAATGGAAAAACAATTAAAATGGCTATAAACCAACCCAATTCTAAAAAGACACCAAAATGGATGTTTATAATAGAATGTAGAAAAAAAATACAGATTAAAAAAAAAATCAAATTGGCAAGAGTTACATTTCAATCACAATGCTGACTTCAGACAGAACAATTAGTGCAATTATATAGCTTTTTGTATTTTTCCCTGTCTACCCATTTCTTCACCCATTATTAGCATTGAGACAATATTGGACGCTGTGGTAAAAGAATGAAATTAAATGCAAAGTAAATTGCATTAGGAATAATATATTCTTAATGGAAATCTAGCTGCCAATAAGCATTGCCTTTCAGTGAAGAGCAGGTCTGGAAGGGGGTTACCTGTTTTATTTTTTTTCTTTTCTCAAACTGCAGGATAAGTTCTTTACATCTTTTAAAAGAGTTTTTACCTGTAGTATAACGCATAATAGTCTAATAACTCAGCTGAATATGGTGCCCAGGAAAGAACTATGTTTTTCCTTAAAGCTACACCGATGAATTTTACTGAATTTTTGGAACAATAAAAATTAGTCAAAGAAAGTGGTTTCCCTTCCACAATTTCAGATCATGAATATCCATGAATACTGCCTGTTTATCTCCTTGTGTTGGTTTCTGCAGATATAAACACTCAGCTTGCAGTGCATTTTGAGCTGAGAACCATCAAATGTGATACTGTGGGCATATCTACTGTATCAAGTTCTATGAGCTTTCCGATCATTCTTTGTGAACTTATGATAATCAGTGCTTTTTATGAAACATTATTTTTTTCTTTCTGTACTTCTAGTTATCTTTGTTCAATGTAACATGCATTCTTTCTGTGAGCTGAAACAGTTTATTAATTTAGCTTCATACACTTGATCTTGTAAAAGTCCCTTGTAAAAGGACCGAGGATGTTTCAGCTTCAAGGTCACAGGAGAGATGGAGGAGGGCTTGGGGGTTGTTTTTATAGCAAGAGGACAGAGGGGTACCTGACCCATCCAAAGCAAAGGACTTGTGAGATCTACTAAACAGCAGCTTTAGTTTGACTGTAAGAAGCCAAAACCTAAAAAAACCCTGACCTGCTGGTGTTCATCAGTGTTTACAGCATGGCTTTCGGCAGGGTTTTGGGGTGTTCTTTAACATCTACACGTTTCAAGAGTCAATGTTTTCTCAAAAGCTAATCCTTTCTATACTTGTCTGGTATCTTTTCATTTCTATTGTAAAAAAATTAAAATATAAACTTACTTAACCCTTCCTTATTGTGTAAGCATTCACATACGAAAAACACCACACTAAATTAAGGCTTTCTAAATTACCTAAAGGTACAGGGAATTGTAAGCTGGGACAGAAAGTGGCTGTTCTAATATAACTGCCTATGGAAATGGGACTGTTGTTCTCTGGTATTATCCACCCTAGCAGGTTTTGTTAATATTAATTTAAAATCACCTGTAAAATATGCATCTTCTTCTTTTTCTTTTTTTTTTCTTTTTTTTTTTTTTTTTATCCCAAGGATTTTACTTACTGATTTGCCATTAGTACAAAAGTGGTCCTGAATTTCAGCTAAAAAAAAATCTTAATTTCACTTCACAATTCCTTGAAAGACCCCCTTGTCATACTTGCATATAGTTTGCACGATTGTATGGTAAAAAAAAACTGGGAAAAAAAAAACACCTAACAGCAATCAGAAAAGTTGAATGCCAGCTAAGCCGAAAGATCTTTTGGTTATTAATGAAGAGTTTCCAGTTTGGAGCATTAAGCAATTTGTTAGCTTGCAGCACAGCCACTCACAAGTGGTTTAATTTATCTCTCTGGCAAGCATCCAGTTCAAGGGGGCAACGGTATATGCTCAAAAATGAGCAGACAGTCTCCATATGGAACATTATTACTTATAAGGATGATTTTTGTATCATTTAGATCACTAACGATGGCTTCCAGTACAGTAATTCCAGAGTGCTGACCCTGTACGACGCGGTCTGCCAGGCCTGCCAATTCCATCCAACCGGACTTTGTAAATTAAAGGTAATTTAAAGATCATAAAGGTTTAATACGGATCGTTCATCTCTTCCTTAGCCCTCTCCCTCCCTTTGATGTACTGCGCATAATAACGGCTTTAGAAGAAGAAAATCTGTTTCATAGGTCAGCTGCACAGCCCAACACTTTTCTCTCTTTCACGATCTCTCTGTGATATTTTATTTTTTTTCGTATTTACGTGGGCTATGAATACCTGATAGAGCATGCTTTATGACGGACCTTTCTCAGACAGACGCTTCCAGAAAGGCCATGGCTGACCATATTTATGCTTTGCAGCTGTAAATGGAGTAAATAAAGCTGAGGACCCTCCCCGAAAGGCAGCTTAGCTTCACTCGCGAGGTGCCTGCTGGCAAGGGCACCGCAGCTGTGAGGTATATCATTTCTATACCCATTTTCCGCCTTAGCAAGAGGTATACGAAGATGCCTGTTATACAGCTTTTGTCATGTGAAAACACCCTTGAGAGAACGTAAAACATTCTTGCTTACATTAAACACTGCTAAGTATGAACATACAGCACTCTGACAGCTTCAGAACTGTAATCCAAAGTCTGGTTTTGGCCACATTTTAAACTGCCAACATGCCCATGCCAGGAACTGCCTGGAGAGCACCATAAGCCTCTGCTTTCCCATGGACTTATTAGTGTAACATCCCTCATCCCTTAAAAAAACCCAACTTTCCTGGGCCTTATTTTCCACGGAGCCGTGTTAGTCAGCCTTGCTGGTTTTCACCGGGGCTTCAAAGAAAACTTTTGTTGGAGGGTGTCGGGTGGGATATTAGGATGTGCTGACCCTGCCTTCCCGCCCTGAGGCCAGTGTGAGTGCCCAGAGACCACCGGGCTGCGTTTTTATACAATGAAGATTAATCAGGTGTATCTCATCTCACCTGCCCCCCTGCTCTCTTTAATGCTAATGGAAAAACACAGCGCTCACACCGGGTACCAACACAAAAAAAAACTTCACATTTTTTTCAAATAAATCGGTAAATAGAAATGATTTTACGGGCCCATGCGGTGGGCTGCGCCGCTTCGCGGCCCCCCCCCCCCCCCCCCCCGCGCTGGGCAGAGCGGGGGCACGGGGGGCTCCCGGGCCGCGGGCAGCGCTCGCCGGGTCCCGACACGGGGCCACCGCCCGCCACCCGCCCCGGGCCCGGCCCGGCGGGGCGGCCAGGAACACCCCCGGCCCCCCGGGGGGCTCGTCCCCCCCGGCCCCCGCCCCGGGAGGGCTCCTCACGGCCGCTCCCCCGCGGGGCTCCGCGGGCCCCGGGGCACGGCCCGCCCGGCCGGGGGCTGCCCGCGGGCCCGGGGGCGGCTCCGCTCCGGCGCCGGGAGCCCCCCCCGCCGCCGCCCGCCCCGGCCCGGGTGCCGCGGGGCCGCTCCGCTGCCGGGGCCTCGCTCCTCTGTCCCGTCCCGCCGGGGCGGTGCCGGCTTCTCCCGCTGTCCCCTGCCGTGCCGGGGGCTTCGGCCGCGGCCAGCGGCGGGCCCGGCTGGGAGCCGGCGGGCCCGGGCTCCCTCCCGCCCGGGGGCAGCGCCCGCAGCAGCGCCCGCAGCACCGGCCCGGTACAGCCAAACCACTTAAATTTCAGATTAAAATAATTGTGTCTGAGCCATTTCAATTAAAGCTAGTGTGGGGTTTTTTTGTCGAAGGCTTTCCTTGCTCCTACATTTTCAAAACTCACAAATACGTGCGTTCCCTCCATGCGCTGGTGGTCTCCAGGGACTGTAACAATCTCTATCCTAAGATGCTTCAAGGGACTATTTGAACTCAGCTTCCAACTGCATCAGATCACGTTCTAATTACCCCTCTTATAACATTACTTCAGAATATCTAAATTGCATTCAGAAAAGGGGACAAAAAAAATGTTTCAATTAGGGGACATTTTATACCAGGCCATTTCACAATCTGTGTCCTTTTATGGATCCCATTCTGTACCATGCTATCACATCAGAAAAAACCCTCATCTTTTTCATCAGAACATCAAGCCTTTGAAAACAATGTAATAAAATCTAATTAACATCCAGATTTTAATGTTGAAGGTCTGCCACATGCTATCATGTCAGGGCAATTATGAGAGTCCTTTTTGTTTCTCTACCTTACCCATTAATCTTAAAGCAGTATTATTTAAAGTACTCACTAATATACTTTGGAAAAGAACTTTGAGAAACTAATGAAGCAGTGGGCAGAAACCGCAGGGCCAGTACCAGGGCACACATCAGCCTCTGAAAAGCGATGTGTGTTCGAGGGAAGGGAGATGGAAAAACGCCTGCTGAAAAAAAATCATATTCTGTTGCAGTCACTTATGACAAGCAATATCACATGTTTTCTAAGCTAAAACGTTCAAAGCCACAAGGATCTCAAACTGAAACTGGAAAACCTACATGTCTTGTTTTCTCCCTGTCAGGAGAAAGTACTAGCGGTTTTTTGCTACCATTTTACTGTTTCAAGAGACAAGCGAGCTTCTGCTTATTCCAGAATATTAACTGCTAATTTCTTATCTATCTCATTTCTTTTTTCCTTGCCTCGAACTTCCACCCATTTTTATCTCCCTTTTTTTGGCAGGAGAATACTTGCAATATAGATGGACTTTGCTACGGCGAAGGAGAGTCAAGCCCTACCAGTCCTTGTCTTCTCTGTGAACCTGGCATTTCTAAGTTCACCTGGTCTATTAATGAAAGTAAGACATTTTTTTCTAAGATTTAAAAACACTTCTCTGGAAATTTGTGACTCGGTCTATGAAATACTTTGCTCCTTCATTTGACTAACATGAATCCATCTTGCTTAGTGAGCATGGACTGGACAGTTTGCACTGGGAGCAACTGGGTGCACCAGAAATGCAGACTGACCAGAAATAGACAGTATTCCACTGCATGCTCTGTGCATCTGGGCATGTGTCTTGTTCCGGCTGAAACCTGACAAATCTCAAATTAGAAAAACCTGAAAATGAACATTTGATATGCCAGTGCCCCACACAGTGCCCAAGTCTGTCAGCTAAAGGTGATGGACCCTAAATACCTCTCTCATCATCTTGCAGGTACCAATCTTTAAGGGACTAATTTTGGGGAAAACACTGTTTTTAAACCGCTAGTGTATATTTTTGATACCTGGAAGAACTGTTTGCTTTCCCTGAGCCAAATCCTATGAAATGCCACACAAAACACCTTGGCTTGGCAGGGAGTCTAAGTGACAGGGATCAGCCACTCATTACCTCCACTGCTGCGGAACCTAAAGGCTCCTTCTGCAGCTGTGGTGGCAGGGGTCATGGAGGGGGCTGCCTTTTGAAGCACCTCCTGAATGCTGAGGACTTAATCATAGCTTTTTCATGGCTACATCCCCAGTGTAAATTCCAGATTTCAAACAGAGCTTTTGAAATGTAATGTAAGTAAATGACAGCCATTACTTACTGCATGCTTTAGGGATAACACATGTTTCTCACAGCATTATCCTCACAGCACATCTCCCCACCTACATGAGCATATTTGAATCTGGTCAATATGACGATTATATTACTGCTTTTATGTAGATTCATGTGTTGGCTCTAGAAATAGTTTCTCTGCACTTTTAGGTTCTGTAAACACAAGCAAATTACAGAAAGGTATGTGAGTGACAGGACCAGTTTGCTTTGTTTGTTTGCAGTTTTATATTCCTTTAGGGTGACTAGGTCAGCAGGACCCTTCTGGAAGGAGAGGAAGATTGCTCTTGTCCTTGGGGAACAGCTGGGGATGCTCAGGGACAGAGGCTCCTAGAGAGTGCAAGGTATGGCAGCAGAAACGGCGAGAGCTGTATCACAGTGGCTGGAGCACATAGCTCCAGTGGAGACACTGCTGAGGAGAGCGGTGAGCAGACACGCTCTCCTCCAAGGTGACAGAAAGGCCCTTGAGAAGGACCAGAAAGGACCCAACAGTTTCCAGCAACACAAGAAGCCACAAGTAGTCTGAAAACAATTTTGGAAGCAAGAACACAATAAGAAGGGAGAGAGTTGTTCATGAGTCCTTTTAATCCCTATTCCACGATAGCCACCTTGAATTTTCTCTATTTAAAAACTTCCACCTCTAGTTATGTCCTAAAAGATCCGGCTTTTGGAATTTAAACCCCTCCATCAGGAAGAGTTGTAGGAAGATCCATCCCAAGTGTTGACCAACTAAAAATCCCATTGAATGTTACTTGGATGAGTAATTAAAATGCCTATGGGAAAGCCAGACCTGAAAAAGAGCTTGTACACCTGAAAGGAAAAAAACATACCTTTTTAGGTTTGGTTATATAGGTTATATAACCTATGTATTTGGTTATATATATATATAGGGATATAGTTTAATCTAATGAGAGAAATCATCTGTGACTCCCCAACTTTGCTCCCTTTCCATCATTCCATCGTGTCAGCCACAGCAGCAACATTTCTAGGGATGAGCTGACCCCGATTGCTATATAGACAGACTCATACCATATCAATACTCATACCAAGACAGTTTGATTTTAAAATTCAGAAAATGGCTTAAAAGGGGAAAAGTGCGTTTGTTTTGGAACTTATAAAGCTAGAAGTGGTTTGGGAAATCTGAAACAGATCACTGTTCACATTTTTTTAATTATGAAATTTTAAAATACTGAAATGAAATGTTTTTTCAGACTTGTTTTCAAAATTGCAAAAAACTTTTTAAAAGTTTGCATTATTTGGGAGAGTGTAGAGAGATATATATACACACTGGATGGCAAGGAGATCTCTGGGGAATGAAACACCCTTCATCACAAACTACTTTCAGAATATCTGATTTTATGTTATTTTGTGTCTACAACTTCTCGTTACCCTCCATCCAGTTAACACCTTTGTGTTTATCTGTAAATGCATACCCAGCATCAATATTTCATTGGTTACTTTGGGCACAACTTTTATGGGCTCCATGGTTTGAGTGTCTGGGAAATAAAAGGTAAATTAATAGATGGAAGCTTTCAACAGTTATGCCAGGACAATCTGCTGGACAAGCATTTTAGAAAGCTCTTGATAGCACAGCAGCAATGAGTGGGGAGACACATTTAAATAATTGCATAATATGAGACATGTTATGGAAAGCAAAGTTTGATAAAAGGATATGCACCACAAAAAAACCCATAATGATGGCTTCCCACAAGCATAATGCAAGGACACATGCAGTCCTTATGAGAACTCATATATGGTTTATAATTTTAGAGCGTGGGTTGAAATTAATCCTCAGTATTAGAAATGTACTTTAAGTTAAACATAACTACAGCCAAATGACATTGTGAGAAGATTCCTTTAAATATCAATACATGTCAATTTGTACTGCTGGTTTAAGAGGAAGGATGGCTTGAGACTGAGGAGGCTTAGGACATGGAGACAAAATTCCTGGCCCTGCAACAGAGCTGCTGTCACCTCAGGGTACTCATCTGATCTTACTTTTCCTTGGTTACTAATTAAAGAATGCAATATTTTTCTCTACCTTGTCCTCCTTACCTATTTATATTGTAAGTATCTTCAAGTAGCGTTTGTCTTCTATTGTAAAATAGCCTTGTATATTTAGGCTTTTTTCTTCATTAAGGAAATACTGAATGTAAACAGCACCACTAGAAAAAGCAATGCCAATGGTGACATGATATGCACTACTTCACGGGGGACAGACAGTCTCAGCATCACTGACGTACTTCTGCTGGCACTGAAAAGACCTTTATTCCTCATGAAATGTGCAACTGAATTCAGACAAACTGCTCAGGCTTAATTACTACTCACGTGTAAAGACAGGAGAGTCTATTCAATGGAAGAATTACACAAAAGTCGTCGTCGTCCCCTTCCCCCTGGAGCTGCCCACCCAATTCATTTGTCATTCATAATTATAAAATTGAGTTTACTTATATTTAAATGGATAGATGACAGAGTGGTAGATAGAATGAAAATCTATCTGTAAGTATTAGAAATACAATTAAGAATTGGGGGACCAGTGGGAGGTTACAGAAGTCATGTCTGATCTCCTCCCATGTCTCAGCTAACACCAAAAGTAATCAAAGTTCAGTATAGGAGAAATGTTCAGTATATGGCATGAAAAATAGAGGATGAAAAAGGTGTACTTTTGGGTGAAGCCATGTGCTGCCTCTAACATCTAAATCGCTTCCTCTGTCACTCTCGGGGTACATTCTGTACCTTTCCCTGAGAGCAGTCCTAGAGAGACCCACGCTGTGAAACTTTACATGGGAGAAACTGGAACTTTTGTAATCTTGGTTTCATTTTTGCTGTTTAGACAACCTGCCTCCTGTGTTCCAGGCCCCCTCCAGCCAGCTGCTGACATTTATTGGTGAGAATTTTGTTTACCAGTTAATAGCAGTGGATCCCGAAGGGTCAGCTGTGCTCTTCGTCTTAGAGTCTGGGCCACAGGATGCCAGGCTCTCTCCTGCTGGCCTTCTTATCTGGAAAGTTGATTCAGAAGAAATGCAGACCTTTGAATTCACTGTGTCAGATGAATGCAATGCACAGAGCAGATACTCTATTGAGGTAAGGAAATGAACACTTTAAAAGAAAAAAACAAAACAAACCTGTTTATCATGCCATTGCTTTGGTGCAATTGTCATTATAGCTAATAATTTGTTTCTGTCTCGAAAACGAAGACTTCAGCTATTTCCTCATAAGTGTATATTATCCAGCACAGCAATAATGATCATTAATGGATTAAATATCTCTGAGACCATAGAAACTATATATACAAGGAACAAGAGAGAGTGTTATTGATTTCAAAGAACACTCTTGCAGAGCCTTTTAATGGTTCATTAATCTGCTTTAAAATTCACATTCTGCATTTGGATTGCAGAAAAAAAGCATATAACATAAAAGACCAAGTTTTAGCTATAAAAGGGAGATTATAACTCATTCTCAATGATATTTTTAGCGGATGTCTTGCTCTTATGTCATTACTCCACACTTTAAGTTTCTTGGCAGAGCTGGTGCATTGCTTTGTCTTTATTGTATAGCCTAACATTAATCCTGGGATAGGACGAGCTAATAAAGTGGGATGCAGACTCCTGACATAAGAACAGTTTTGTAAGGAAAGACTGTCATTCCTAAAGATCCCTATTTTAACTCATTCAAACCACTATCATAAAAAATATCAATTTGCTGAACCCACAAGCAAAGGGGAAACTAGAGTCTAAATACAGTTTTAATGGAAACATTTCAAACCAGACCTATGTTTAACTAGGTGAGATAATACAGAGGTTTGAATCTGTCGGAATGCTGTTCTTGTATGCAGGTGAAATACAAGTAGGGACCTCTCTTCCCTGAAGAGAGAGACCAGCAAAGGAATGCCACAGTCATGTTCCTGCCTGGGAGCTGTTTGTTGTGTGAAACTGTAAGGAAAGCAGGCAGGCAAAGAGAAAAGATTTTTCATTTCTTCTTTGAAGAATAAGGAACAAATTTTGCCCTTAGATACTATGTAAAAACTGCTGTTATAGAAAACAGGATTTATTTTTTTCTGGTAAGAAGTTAGAATGCGCCCCTAAATGATGAAGAGAAATATCCCTTTAAAGTCAAGCTTTCAGTCAAATAAATAAGTATGCTGAATGTGAGACCATCTATCTAGACAAAGGAGAATGGTTAGAAAAAATAACCATAAATAAGATAACATGTTTGCACTGCAAATCTGTCCCTTCCTAAAGGGTAACAATATACCTCTCAGATGTGATTATTTGGAGGAATCTTATCATGACTCCCTTTTGCTTTCCTCAGGTTGGAGTGAAGCCCTGCAGCTGCCTCAATGGTGGAACATGTGTTACTAATATTAAATTCCCTCCAGGCCTTGGTGAATACCTGTGCTTATGTCCAAATGGATTTGATGGGGAATTTTGCCAGGAAGATATTAATGACTGCAAATCCAACCCCTGTGGCAGTGGAACATGCGTGGACAGTGTGGATAGCTACTTTTGTAAATGTCCCCCTGGCTTGGGAGGTAACACCTCACTGTTTCCATCTCTGATTTAACTGAAGACATGTTGTGCAACAGGATTTTTTGAGTCCAGCATGACCACAAGCATCTGTCAAGACATAAGCCTCCTCTTCTGCTCCCATGGCTCAGCTTTAGACAGATAGAAAATGTGCAAACCCAGCTATCTAATTATCCATGATCAAGGAAGGAAAAATGACCTAAGGCTCTGTGGTCCTGAAACATCACTCAGGGAGGGCTGATCTCCTCCCTGATCTCAGTTTCCACCTCCTTATTTCTCATGGATCTGTCCATCCATGAGATGAGTGAGGAGAAGACTGAGTGAAAGAGAGAATAGGCAAAGATCCACCACCCTTTTGCACTCCACAGAATTTGACTAAATCAAGCCAACATAAGAACTGGGAATGAATGATTCTTCTATGTCTAGGAAGGAGAAGTAGATATGAAAAACATGCAAAAACAAATTGTCCTTTAGTCCCACTTGAAACTTCACTAAATTTAAACATTAGAAGACCACAAGTGTATCTGGTTGTCAGGCATGGTGGTAGAACAAAATCTAACCTTTCAAACTGTTCAGGGCTGGCCAAAATATGATTTTAAAAGATGAAAGGAAGATGAATGATCACATCACCAAAAAAAGATTCTGTTAGTAAAGCAGAATGAAAAGCACAAATAGGAGGAGTTGGAGAACAAAATGCAATGATGCCAGAGGTGGATGCAAGACACATGATGCAAACAGGAATGGAGTAAAGACCTGAAGTGTGAGGAGAACGAGAAGCACCTAATACGTAACACGGATCAGGAGAGAACATGTGTGTACCTATCAAGCAATTTACAGTCAGCTTCACTGCACTCAGGATGTCTGTGAATGATTCACACACATGAAAAAGCACTTGTGACAGCACGGGACGATGACGGCCCCATGCTCTGCAGACTGGAAACAGCAGAGGCAGCTGTTAGACTCTGCCCCATTTAGTTGCTGGAGTTTGGCTGAGCCAAGTCACTGTTGAGTCTCATAGAGCGCCCACCACCTCCTCCAAGCTGGGACCCACACCCCAGCTGCTCATAACACCACTCGCTTCCAACATAACAGATTTTCACATTGGCCTAAACTCACCTTCTCCTGGAGTTGCACAGACGTTGTCTTTTCATTTCCAGTTTAGATCGTCAGGAGGTACGAGGCAGAGCTGAACATGCAGGACCTGAACAGGATTTCTAAACCTGTCACTTGCTTTGCTTTGCAAAGGTGCAGTTAAAACAACCCCCTCTCAGCCAGGCTGCTGTGTAGTCAATAGGAAAGTAAAGACATTGCATTACTGTCTGTTCTTGTCAGAGTCAAGTTAGCCTCCCGCAAGTGAAACGTGCTAACTGAATCTGTGTTAGAGCACCTCTTGGACCAGAACCGTTTCAAAAGCAGACTAAGAAAAAAACACCTTAGGCTGAGCTCAGATTTCAGTCACTGAACCCATCCCAAACACTACTCTGTTCACATACAGAAGCATGAATGAATTCATGAGACCCATAATGTTGGCTGCTGTGCTGTGCTATAGGTTTGAAAAATGTAGAAGTAACATCAAATGCACATAATTATTACTGTTTAGTGTATATATGTAGAAGAAACTAAATTTTATACAAGAGCAATGAACAGTTTTTGCACAAAGGGCTCATGCAGGCAGCAAGGTACCCTTTCTGCCTCTCATCAGTTCATGAAACCTTCTTTGCTTTGGTCATGTGGGACTGCAAGTCCAGATTTCTTTAACTATAAAATTCCAGCAGAAATGCTAAAAATTATTCAGATGTGGAAGTTCAGAAAAATGGCCTAAAAGATCTGTGACAGTATCGACGCCAGGTAATGCAACCAAATAGATAAAACCTGCTGCTGTCCAAAGTGTCTGTGCCACTGGGACTCTACCGATGCAAGAACGCACAAGCCTAAGTATGGAGAATAAAGTTAGAAAAGGAAAGTTTGATCAAAATACCAACCAAACCCAAACCAAACAATCATACACAGAATGTCTTGAATCCCCCTGGAAATAACATTCCTATGAGCACAGGGAAATTTGCGAACCTTTTAGGCTGTGTTGGGGTAAACACTGGAGATCTACAATGAGAATAAGTAGTTATTGCCTGTAAGGAGATGGAGTCGATGAATAAAAAACAATATAATTCTATGAGTTAATAACTTCAGTAGATCTGCTCCTGTTGTTTGATCTTCACCAGTTTCACACTGCTGTCCTCACTTTACGGGCTATTGCACATGGAGTGAAATCAAGCTCTATTATTCCATATAAAATAGACTACCATAATTACAACACATTGTTTATAAATTCACGTGGAGCATATTCTGAAATGTGTCCCTCATTCTTACACAAACACTAAAGAATTCAATATCTACCACTGAAAACAACGCACTTAAAGGCAACATACAGCTGACTATAGAGACAAGGGCACAGGACACCTTGATGGCCGGGAAACACCAGGTAGACCGAACCCTTAATTCTTGCCAACTTAAATAAAAGTGCACGGGTTCTGCTGTTTTTCCCTAGCCCAAAATGCTAAACACAAACAACAGAAAAAAAAAGATATGGTTGAGTGAAAGAGGAATACATCTCAAAGTTTTAATAGCAGGTGAAAAATTATAAGCAAGTGGAGCTGAAAGCCAGCTGGGAAGTAGATGATTTTACTTCAGGGCAGGTTCTGTGACAACAATAAAAGCTCATCCTTGATGGTGTGTTTATGCCTCAATTCCCCAGAAAACCATCAATAATCTAATGAGAAGGCAACACTATACTGCTCAACGACAGCACCACTTCACCATCAAATCTTTACAAATTATAGTGAACAGGTAGTGGAAACGAAAAAATTAACTCTTTTGAGAGCTTCCCAACACCACGGCAAAAGAAGCAGCAGCACAGGGAACACTGTGCTGCCAAGCAGTACCCAGTCAGCTGCACCGGTGTATCTCAGGCAATGTAAGGGTACGATGCAGGAACAGGAGCAAGGCAGGGAGAGAACCCACTGGAAAACCAGGGAGAAGGATGACTCCAGAATTATTACTACTTTGCATTTCTGCAGAGACTTATAAGCATTTATCTCATCGAGTGTTCAAAGCTCATTCAGTTTTCCTTGACATTGTTAACAAGATAACAAGAATTCCTGTTGTTTCTTCGTTTGGCCACTGAAAGCAAGAACATCACCCATCTGAGAACCCAGCTCCTTGAAAACTTGATCTCAATCACAAGACCATTCTTTCTTTCCCCTAATGCCAGCGATTAATATAAAACTGGGGGGTGGATAGGAATATGAAATTAATTTCATCTTACTTTTCAGGAAACTGAAGAAACCCCCAAGATTTGTTCATGGTTTGTAACAACTCTAGAGTCCCTGGAGGAGACTGCCTGTGCCTTGCAGTCAGCTTAACATGAGCACAGGCAAAAAGTCTTTCTCTGCATCTGCAGGTGGTCAGCTGCTCTCAAGGCATAAAAGGACTTTATCTTCTCAGGCAATTTCCCATGCAGGGATGGAGAAATAGAGCTGGCACAGAAACAGGTGTTTCAACATTGCAACCTGAAGATTTTTTATTCCTATTACGTTTATTTGTACCGTAGCAGCACCAAGAGAATGAGACTCCCTTGTGCTGCAGTGCACCGGAGGTCGTGCAAAAACACCACTGACACTTCTCGGTGCAGACAGTTTTCTGTCCGTTGCTGCTGCTGCTTCAGCAACCTTCAGCCAAGTTTCAGACTTCGTAAACATTTGTCCTTGGACTCAGCTAGGTTAGCATTATGCCCAAATTGATCAGATACTATTTAAAATCAAATTTCTCTGAGGGAAAAAAAGTGCTTGCATAGTTCCACCTTTATGCTAAAAACCAATTAAATGACTGAATTTTAAAATTTAGCTTGTTACTTATGTTGTTTTTTCTGATTCTCTTGTCTTTGAGATGTTAAAGCCAGCCCCTTGAAGCAAAAATAGAGCATGTAGAAGGGAGGAGAGGGGACTGAGATAAGAGGGTCTGTTGTTACTGAAACTGGGAACCTCGTTCCTGCTTTAACTGTCTATGGTATCATGTTTAGTCTTTATATGATACTTAGAGAAAGAAAGTAATTACTAATCTAATCAGAGGGTAACTCATTCAATATTTTCCGTGATGTGATGTCTAATAATTTCCCAATGCATCATCAGAAAACAATATGAGAGAAAAGCAGCCTGATGCTAAGAATGTGCTAATTGAATTATATAAAAGAAATAGTAATCCAAAATGTAACAAGGGAGGAAGAAAAGTATGTTAAGCCCCGCAATGCTATGTGATGTCCAGCTTAAATGAAAGAAGGAAGAAGCATGCGAAACCAGAACAATTTAGCTTAAGATGGCACCAGAAAAGGCATATGGCTTTCGTGCTGCTGTTCTTTTTTTCCCACAAGACAAAGCACACATGAGAAGGTGATGTCACTAGCTTTTTTAGGCAGCTCAATCAATACAGACTTCAATTTCAGATTTTAACATGGAGATGCTATTTTAACTTGAAAGGAGTAGTAGAAGCTATCTGAAATGCTGAAGTGATGAGAGATTATGTTGTAGGAGATGAATAATAATGCTCTGTTTTCATGATCCTGTAATTCATTCCACTATGACAAATTTCTTTTTTTGAAGAAAAAAAATATTATATTACTTTTAGATCTTCTTTCATAATAAAGCTGGATATCTGATATAGAGCAAACCTTTCCGTACCTTGTCATTTGTCCTGAAGCAGGTACCTGGACTCTCCAGGAGATGTCCCAGTCTCCTTGGGTATTCCTACAAGGAGCAAAGGGCATCCCTTAATAGAAGTGATACGGGCTAGTTTCCAGCCTGCTGTCAGGGCTGTGGATTCTGGTAACCAGCAACAGCCAAGCAAGTTTTCCAAAGTGCACAGAGACAGCAGCATGCATACCTGAAACCTGAGGGAGTTTTTAGCAACATAATATGTGATTACTCTGCATCATTTGCTGTTCAGGCAGTAATTTTAACTTTTGGGTCACCTTCCCCTATAGGTGAAGTCCTATTATTATTAATTATTATTAAATCTTCCAGAGTTGTGAATCTGCGTATCAATTGCTTCAAAGGTCTTTTGAAAACCCTATTTCCAAAATCAGCAAGAGTCAGGACACATTGTTTGGGGTTCAGAGCCTCGAGCAGCTTACCTTCTGTATACCCGCGCTGTGGCTCAGAGATGTTTTCAGAATGTTTCTTCAAATTTCAATTTTAAATAGAAAAAAAATGGGTTTTAAAAAAATCTGATAATTTGATAAGGTTTCCTTTCAGCCAGACTCTGTCAGGCTGGTTCACAATAAGCCATTAGTGATGTGAGGTTCACACAGAAATGAAAACCACAATAGGTCAGTACATGGCTTTCCATGTCCTAAAGCCAAAATGGTGACTTTCAGTGGCTTCTTCAGTATATGGTAAAGATCTCCCATAAACAAGACAACAAAACCAGCAGCAGAAGTGTGAAATGCAGGGGAAATAATTTATTTAACATGCACAGTTTTCTATGAGCAGTAGTCTCAAGTTCAGCACTTCTGGTGCCAATAACAACAGTAATAAACAGTGCGATAAAAGCAGGTTTAAGTGAGACAGTGGGGAATTTGGCTCTAACATGAGTGACATACCCTGTAATGAGTTTACAGCTGAGAAGTAAGCCTTAGCCTGCTTCAGCATTTGAGCTGAGGAATAAACAGGGAATCTTTCCTGATTATTAACCTCCCCTTTGTTTTGCCACAGGGCTTACTTGTCAGGAAGACAGGAATGAATGTGAAGACAGTCTTTGTTTTCCTGGAGTGTCTTGTATGAATACCTTTGGATCATATGCATGTGGAATTTGCCCCAGTGGGATGGAGGGAAATGGTAAAACTTGCAAATGTAAGTGTTTTGCATGATTTATTTTAATGATGGGGAGAAAAATGGGTTCCATTCTACTAATATTATCCTTAATTGAGTGCTTTGCCACTTGCTCAGTACAGACCTTGAAATACACAAAGCAGACTATTGTCGTGTTATATTAATATGGATAATTGCAAATTGGTCTCTGCTATTTTTCACTGCAGTTTAGTTTCATTTTGGTTTAGAATGAACACTGTTGCACACAAAAAAGTGTTTTTCAGATGCCAGCTAGATAATTTGCCAAGGATGTTCTCCATAATCTCCGCTGTTGCACTCCTAAATATACCGCTCACTAACACATACTTGGGGAGCACCCCCAGGATGACTGTCGTTTTGGATGAATGCTGTGCAAGGAGGATGTTGAGTAAAAGGAAGAAAGTCCATGTGCAAATCCTTCACATCCTTTCACCTCCGTTTCAAAGGTGTGCTTTCATTAGAGAACACAGTCCACAGCTGCTGAGCTTGTACTTGGTGTAAAGTCAGCCACACATCACAGCTACTGAAGGAAATGACCAAGAATGATTTTACACCTGCTCAGTGTTTGGTTTTGGGGCAACAGACTCTTTAGTAGGGAGGCTACAGTGACTGTACTCTGTTGAGACCTTCCCAGCGCATGGAATGCGATCTGCTCACAATCTGTTTCAGTCATATATACATAATTTTCTTCCAAAACCAACATTCCATTGGCCAGAAGGAGAGAAATCAACACTTGAAGTGTTTTGCATTTGTTTGCTTGTTTGCCTGTTGGTGTTTCCAAGGAAATTTGAAAAGCAAAAATACAGATATTAACTGTGCCGTATATTAACTTTTCCTCATATGGACTACCAAAAGGAAAAAAAAAATTACCTGATGCAAAAAGACTCAGCTGTAACTGCAGGATCCTGGCACCGGCAGGACTGCCTTTGCCAGATTTACCAAATATCCCTTCAATCATATTGCCAAATGTCTGAACAGAATGTTTTCTTTTCTGTATTATTTGGCCACATTGGTCATTTCAAAGCGATTTTGCGTCTGTTTCACTAATGCATATTTTCATAGCTGATTTAACCAATGAAAGAAGGCTATATAAAATAATAACCTTTTTAAAAATATATCAGAAAAGTATTTTCTTCCTTTGCATTTTTTTAATTACAGAAAGATTTCTCTATTTCAAAAATGGACATTTACTAGAAGGAATAAACCTGGGGGCTTCCTTGTCCACCCAAAATAGGACAGAAACCATTCTTTGTGGTTCTGATATACAAACTTAATGTACCTACTCATACTTCCCCTGCTTAAGCAAGTATAAAAGCTTCTGGGAGGAAGGAGGAGAAAACTAACTTTATAGCTTGTAGAGCGGGCTATAGCTCATTGCATTGTTTAATATATAAAAAGAGTCATAGTCTCAGGCTTTATTAAGAGTAGAGAATATCCTAGGCAACAGTTGTTTAACTTGAACATTATCCACGTAGACTTTACAACCCCTAATTCATTCAAGAAATTATCTTAAAATTATGAAGAAATCACTATTTTTAGAGTCTCCACCAATCAGTTTTCCTTTTTACATCTATGTATACTTTGTACAGATATTTTGACACGTACAAAGTTTGCAGCTGAACTAACCAAAGCCAACAAATACGCAAACATAGTTTCAGACAGAAGCTTTCAAGAAGAGGCAGGAATCAGACAGAGCACAGGTCCCAGTGTGTAGCATAGCATCCTCATCCAAGTAACGATGCTGTCTCATACATGGGAACCTGAGGCCTTCTTAGTGCCCTTAGCTCAATAAAAGATCACTGTGCATATTAAATAAGTCTCCCAGATTAGCAAAGTTCAGTGAGTTTGGGCATAACAATTTTTTCTATATTTGTGTTGAAGCTTTACTGTGTGTCAGCAACTGACTCACCTGATCTGCCTCTATTTGCTTGATGGTTGTCTTCCAGAATAAACTTCAGTCAGGTTATGTGATTTGCTGTTACTGTTGCTTTTTATCATCAACCACAGCTAAGCTCTAACACCTTGTTTCCTTGTCTCCACGCTTTCTTTTCACAGCCGTGCTTGCTGCTGACATTACAAAAGCATTTAAACAAGATTTGAACATGACCAAGGTTAAGCAGCCACTGCAAACCTTAGAGGCAAAGGATTCTGCCGTAATTAAGAATTCTACCATAAGTGATAGACATGGTAGGTATACAAGGATATGAAATCTTTTTTCATTTGCTGCAGTTTATATATTCAGAAATTGAACATTATACTGTCTTAACAGTAAACATGAACTAGCCATTTGTAATAATACATGTTAGAAAGATAAACCTAACCCCCCCTTAATTACATCAGACAGTGGATTGCTGCTAAACAATTTTACATGGAAGGGAGACATTACAGCAATAACAGTCAGAGTGGTCAGGCTTAACTAGAAATTGCATCGCTTATGAGGTAGAACAAAATCACTCCAGATCTTAGTGATCAATGGAAAGCAAAGTAGGAATGACAGCTTATGCCAGTTTACCATAGCCAGGTGATGCTGACATTTTATTTCAGTATTTGATGGACAGTCACTGAATTAAGACTGAGTTTTGAGCATAAGTGAAAACCAACTCCTGAAGTGTGAACTTGACCGTGGCAGTTGCTTTTCCTGGAGGGGAACACTACAGCACTCTAACATGGGTGTGCACATGCCTGATGGATGTGTTGGTCCTGTTCTAATGAGTGTTGCACATTTAAATGATTTTCTAGTGAAAGCCGGGAGCAGAGAAATTGCGACTGAACACATCTGTTGTGTAAAGACATACGTAAAAGAAAATATGTAAAAGAAAATATTATTTTTTCTCACCCTTTTTTATATCTGTACCAGGCCAGCCAACACCTAACCAGAACTTGCCTCTTACAGGTATCCATCATAATGCTGTAGGTAAGGTGCAAGAATAATGCTGAAAACACTTGAGAATCATGATGGAGACCTCACTGGAGGCGATTAAAAAAGATCTACAACCATCATTATGATTTTATTCATCATCAGTTCTGTCTTGACACTGTTAAACACTTCACAGGCAGTTCATATACACATGCTATTCAGTGACATCATAAGTTATAAAACGTTATATACTACCGGCATGTTAAATTTTGCACATAGTTCTAAGATAATTGAAGTAGTCTCCTGTCATACAAGGTATGACACATTAAGGGTGATTTCTAGATCAGAAACATATGTACTTGACAGTGTATTTTTAAAGGTAAGGTATGTATGTGCTGTGAGGTTTGATGATTACCTTCGAATTATAAAATACCAAAAGGATATCAAATAATACAGTTTCTCACTCAGTTAATCTTTCACTTATGCTGAAAATTACAGTTTCTATATTATCCATGATAAATGCCAAACAACTTTGAGTAATAAACTTGAAAACATGTAATTAGAGGACTAATAAATCTTGCTTTAATGAGAAACAGCTGTTCTGTTACACTGTGCCTACAGGACATTCTCATGTTTGGCTCAAGGTTTGGGAACATTCTGCATTAATTAGACTTCAGAAGAATAAAAGCAGTTACAAAGCTTTAGCTGGGCTCAGGCAGCCACTACTTAATCTTATATATGCATTTGAAATGAGAAATTAAAAATAAACATGCTTGAACTCCCCTCTTTTTCAGGCCACACAGCACCACTGTCACATGTCCCCACCTGTGCCAACCGGCCGTGTTTTCCCGGGGTGTTGTGTTTTGATCGGAAACCCCCGTACATCGGCTATGTCTGCGGCCGATGTCCAGCTGGGTTTTTTGGAAACGGTCGAACCTGTACCAAAGTCCCCAGACCAGGTAATTTGTAATTTTTAGAATTTTAAAAAGATTTGGCATACAAAGACTGTAAGAAAATATGAACTAGTATACCATTACAATACAATGTACTTTATAATTGAACACTGAGGGCTTTTTTTCTGTTATTCTTTAGCTGGTAAGCAGCTAGCAGGTCTTGTTTCAGGAATACCTGGCTCTGTGAGTCGAAATTCAATAGATTAACCTCATTTGCCACTAGGGAGAACTCTTCACGACAGGACTTACTAGATGGTATGAATCACCACATCTGTATTTCTGTGGCAGCACTGGCATAGGATTTCAAAACATGTTTCCTCTTCAGTAAGATCAGAACATGACACATGCCAGTATCACTCTGCTTTCCTTCCTTCCTGATTCTTTTGCTGCAAGGCATCTGTTCTGCAAGGTGACCTGTGAAGATGATGATAAACAAAGTGTCATGCAAGAACAACTATGCCAACTACTAAAGGCAGCAGATAATTAAAGCATTTCAATAGTATCATTCATAGCCTGAGCAATAAACTTCCTTAGGGAGCTCTGAAACTCATCTGGCCCAATTAATCTCGGAGGACTGATCATTAGAAGAGGTCTTCTGCTGTGATAAGAGCAAAGCTGGGTCCTGACCTCAGGCAGAAAGTGGCAATAGCATAGCAACCACTCATCACTCATCCAGTCCTGCTCACCCTCTCAATGAAATTCTCATAACTCAATGCATGGTTCTCCAGGGACAGTCAAGGTGGTTGTCCATTTTTTATTGCACAGAGTGATTAGCCAAGAGAACTCATGTTTATTCCTTAATAACAGTAGTTACTAGGTCCGATTCCTTGGGCTTTTTTCTAAACCTTTGTCTTAAGTATTCCAGACAGACTGGCTTGAAACCTGTCAAATTGTTCCCCAGCCTCCTACAGTTGACAAACCCACCCTCACCCCCCCCATTCTGTATCCAAATCAAGGACTGTTACCTTGGTGTTATATTTTAATGCACACTATCAAAGTGGAAGCAATTTTACTGCTTAGTGTAGGTATCATCCAACCTCTTTGAACTATAAATTGATTTTAGCCAGTTCTCTGAATCTAAAGGTCACAAAAATAAACCCAACATTTTTCTTTCTCTAGCAATGAGTATGTACAAAGTATTATTTAGTCTGTCAGAGTCACTAAGTCTCCTATTGACTCTTCTATAACTTGGTGAAGCTGTAAAAGTGGTTGAGAAAAACAATAATCATTGTACATATAAATAAACTAACATTTCAGCCCAGAGCTGCACTTTGTCGTTAATGGGATAATGGGATATGCATTGTGCACCCCAAAGGTCATTCAAATGCTGTTGAGTAGAACAGATAGTCTGCAGCTGTAGGTATTGGTACAGCAGATAACAAATATATTTGTGCAAGTTCTAAAAAGGGAAGCATAGACATAGACATATCTGTCATACACCATTCCAGGCAAGACTTAAGAAATATTCCAAGTATCAGGATCTGAAACAAATACACGTTGCTGTTAAAGCAAGCTGTTTATCAGAAGCTGGGGGGTTGTTTTTCTTTTTCCTCCTCAATATGCAGACTGAGTCCAGGACTTCACGCTGCAAAGGTGGCTATCCTGCCAGCTTGAGCACTTTGGGGAGGGAATGAAGAGGGATTATTTTTTGTTCCATCAGAACCTTATATTCACTTATGTGAATTATGTCACAATATAAACGATGAGGATGCTGTGCCTCAAGGTTAAATGAGAACAGTCATTTGTTTTAATATTTAGAAATGAAAGCAATTGCTGTAGCTCTAGGAGTGTCCTAATTTATGACCAAAAATGATCGGTTTAAATTTCTTTCCCCTGTGCTTTGCTAGTGGAAGCAAAAGTATTGTATGTGTTCATGATTAAAAGATATCAGACAAAAAAGAATGAACTTTCAATTAAATTTATGTAGTTATGGATTATGATTATTGTGAAATCCTCCCTGTTAGAATAATAGCTTCTCTCCCATGTAACTTATGCTATCGGTCTTCAAATGAAACAGAGCAAATCCTCTTCAGCTTGCTACAGTGCTTGTGAAGGTACTGAGATTATGTGCCACTTCTTTCCAACTCCAGTAATTTTAATCTAAAAATACTCTTGCTAATCCCTATTTTGTACTTTTATGGGCTGCTTTTGACATGAAGTTATACTCAATTGTTGTGATTTAAGGATTAAAGGATAAGCATTTTTTTCATACCAAAACTGCAAAAACTACCCAACTGCCTTTGTAGACTACTGAGGAGAAAAAATATGCCGGAAGAAAATTGTTTCCTAAGTCACTGTTTGATGAGCTGCACCCAAAAGTCCTTCAATTTTGATTTATAATCAACAAAGTACCATTTCCTCAGCATTGATATGTGATAGGTATTAATCTTTTGATGTACTTGACTTACTGCAAACTATGTAACTCCACAAATAAGTTTCTGAGCTATATTTACCTGCTCTGCCAACAACGCAGGGCCTCATTCTGTTTTCACTTATTTGTTTTGCCTGGCTTGTACCAATAGTTTGTACCGGTTTAAATCAACCAGACTTGGTTGCAATTGTTCTTGAAGTATATTAGATTAGTCTTAAGGAAAAACATCACCAGTATCAAAGCCGATACGGAGTCTCATATCTAAAGGAAAATTATTATTTTTTAAAATACCTTCTTATATCAGAAACAAAAACTTATGTCTCTCCCTTCAAAATCCAAAAAGCAGGTATCCTGCATTTTTTACAAAAATTACCATTAGGATCACAAGTCCCTTAATTTTGCTGGTATTGCAATAAAGAGGAAAGTCTAAGGAAGTTAAATCTGTCCAGGCTTCCCTGGGTACATTTCACATTAGTATGAAATATCTGTTACGTTGTTGTTAGAAGAGGCAGGTCTGTTAAATCAAACCATGCAGTATCAGTGGTCATATTCTTGGCACAGGGAAAATTAATATATCCTAATGGGGGATGCTGGTGGTTACTGCAGGTTGCAATATTAGTTCTCGTCAGACTCTACTGATATTTCTCTAGTCTGGTTTCATCACTCACAGTCACAGAGATACCCATCTGTTTGCACTTCCTTTAGCAGGTTAGAGAGGTCGGTGTCATCGCAAAAGATTTATTTTTTTCCTATTAGTAAATCAGCAATTTTACTGGACAAAGCAGTACCACATCCATCACTGATAAAAGACTGTTTGTTCAGAGCCAGCTCTTTCTGCTTCTCCTGGTTTAGGGAGCCAAAGATCAAGGGAAAGGATTATTTTATGATCTCTGTAATCGAGTTCTGCTTTTCCATTCTGAACACCACTGCTAGCTCTCCTGCCATAGCAGTTAATTTGCAGTATTGTAGACATTTGGCACTTGATATACTTCTGTATGCGCCAGCTATTTCTTGTGTTTACATACTCCGTGTTTTACACTATTCCACTATCTGCATCATGCTTCTGAATTCACTTTGATTTTACATCAGAGAGACCTCTGTGACCTTCTTATTTGCACCACTGTCAGATCAACATCAAGATAAGGATTTAAAAGGAGGGTAAAATGTTTTGAATTAAAAGAATGCCTGCGTTTAAACACATAGTGCTCAGTCTAACACCAGAGGCATATTAGCCTTTAAGTTTTACATTCTTAACTTTTAACTTTGAAATGACTGCTGCCATTATTAGCACTCATCATTGATTACTGTCCATGAAAAATAAATAACTCTGGTAAGAGCTTTGGTCACCAACGCAAGGTTTCATCTCTGGAGCTAACTGCAGGAGTAGGGACCTCTTACTGCCTGGAACCAATCAAATGATTTTGCTTCAAGAGATGACTGAAGAACATAATGGACTCCTTTCATCTCTTATCTAACAGAATTGATTAATTTGCATTAAAGAGATCAAGGCCGAGCTTCCAGTCTCACTTATACCAGTGTAAATCACAAGCGATTCCATTAAATGAATAGCACTACCCTAATGGAGAGAGCCAAGCATTGTTCCTGGAAGACACATCTTAAAGCCTGTTAAGGCAGGCACATCACACACAGAACTTTTAAATCTGTATGTATCAACAGGTGTAGATGAAATGCACACACTTTTCAGCATTCAGAGGGTGCTTAGCAAAAAGTAACTAACCAGTCTTGACATGGTTTGTGCAATGAGTTACAAAGCTTACTTGAAGGCAGGAATATTTTAATGCTGCGGTCATTGGCTGTGAAGTTGTCTGAGATCCTTGCAAAGAAGGCATAACAGAAATACCACGTAAATAGTAAATAATAGTCCATTCTGCCTCTGTGTGGTAATAGCTCTCTGCCAGTCCTGTGGGCTCCAAAACCAGGAAGCAGTGTCTCCATGCTGTGGCTTCCAGCATTTAGCTCTGACTCAGGCCATTGAAACCCTGTCCACAATTCTTTTTTGGAATTTATGGTGGAAGTTGCTGATCCCTTTTGTAAACTATGTTTCAGTGTTTCTAGTTTGTGTATTTCAGGACAAAATGTACATTTTTCTTCAGACTGACCAGTTATGATGTAGCGATGTCTCCTTCAAGGGGCAAGTGATGGAACAGTAACTGAAGTGGGGTTAGAAATGCCACACAAAGACATTCCACATAAATTTGGACTCATGAAAGACACAGTTTTGCAAAGGTATACCAGTAATGTTTGCAGAGGCCAGGATCAGCCTAGCATTTTGGACATAAGCTGTGACCCTTTCCTGCCCTCTGGATATGTAATTGCCACTGAAAATCCACCCCCGTACTTGTCAAGACAGAAAGGGAACCCGACAGTCTTTCTGATGGCTTTCTCCTCCTTAGGGATACCTAATAAAATATTAAGTATTTTCAGAAAAATATCAACAGAGGCCTGTACGGTATATGCTATGACCCAAACATAACAACTAAAGCAGGCATGGTGGGAAGAATATGTTTAGATAATTTAAAAGATAAACGGTTTCCAGCTTCACTGATCCATATAGTCTGTCAATCCAGAATTTGTTAAGTGCTTCCAATACAGATGATATATTTAGGAAATGATGTAGCTCAGCAATAGAAGACCAATGAAGCCCAAGCCATAAAACCACTAGGGAAGAGGACTCAGCTATATGCCATGAATAATATTTACATTCAATCAGGACATCAAGTACAGATTACATTTCTCTCCTACCAAGAATGTGCCACCTTTTGCTTAAGCAATCACTGTGCCATCGTGACTTTTAAGTGATAATAACAACTCAGTCTCCAACAAATAATCTATGGAAGATACAGGCTCTGTAGTTTTCTACACTGACAGAACAAAAAGCAAGATTATCTCCTTTTAAAATTTCCAAGCTCATTTAATCATCTAGCTATAATAGCACACAGCTTTTAAAGAGAGCCAACCCTGTTTCCACAAATTTGGTAAGATTCCTGTTTTGTTACAGGCACTTAGAAGCCCCTTAAAAGTGTAAGCAACTCATACTGGACCAATATCCTGGCCCCATTAAAGCAACACAAGAGTTTTGCAACTTACTGCGAAAGCAAAGCAGCAGCTGAGGAAAAAGGATTCATAAGCAGTGCAAAGCACACTACAGTAGAGGGGGGTAAAATAGCTGGGAAATTCTCTGGAGTTGCTCGTGGCAAATTTAGGACTAGTTCCTGAACATCTTCCTGTTGTTGATGAACAGGTACCTGCAGATGCAGTGGCGCTCTGTTCCCCAGATTTGCTTGCAGAATCTGGTGATATTCACTGCCAAACCATGTGACTTTCGCCCCCAAAATTACACGTCACATGTATAGCACTAGTTCAGTTCTGAAGGGACACAGCAACAGCCTATAGCTAACACAGGACAACTGATCCTCTGGGATGCAGGAGAAAATGATCTCTCATGCTGATAACTTGTTACATTAAGGATTTCATAGAGTTGTAGAATAGTCCAGGTTGGAAGGGACCTTGAAAGATCATCTGGTCTAGCCTATGATTCCTTAGAGAGAATTTATCTCGTCTATTACAATAAAAATACAAAAGACTTTTCTTTTCTTTTCTTTTCATTTCATTTCTATAGGACATGGGGTTAGAACTGCACACTGGAGAGCATCACCAGAGCTCTCTGGTCTGTAAGTGGTGGAAAAATTAAAAATCTTTTGTATTACTAAAAAATTAACAGTTCTCACTAGGAGTTTGTCCATGCTAACACGCTTACAGTACTTATAGAATATTTTCTTTAAAACCTCAGATTTGAATCAAGCTATTGGTTTATGAAATTTTAAATTCCTTTTAAGCTAATGTGATACCTTACAGGAAAAGTAATCCTTAAGCCTTCTTTCCTCCTTCTCCCACAAATGCCTCTGGTCAGTCCATAACTTCCCCTTTATATTTATTTCGATGCAAATAAAAAAGGGCACCCATTATCTTCTTCATAGCTATTTATGTCACAATGTTGAATCTCTAAGTGACCTCGTCTAGCTTCGAAATTCTTGCTCCATTAAAAACAATGATCTCCATAATACATCCTGAGAGCCTAGAGAGGGAGAGATTAAACAGATGGTTGCTAGCTGAAGTACCAAATGTCTCTGCTTGCTCATCCTAATACTCTTTCAAAGAGAAAACTACAAATGTTATAAAGGCAAGGCTCATGATATGACTGTCCCCAACATGCCACCACAGAATTCAAAGGGCAGAAGTAAGTTTTGTCAAGAGCTGATGACACCTATGTTAGCAGTGAGCTATAGCTAAATAACCATACTTCAGGAACTGTTGCTTTTATGGCATATGCCATTCAGATGGAAGGCAAGCTTCGAATTCTGCATTAATGCTGCTTAGCTTGGATTTAGGGATGCCGACCCCCCTTCTAAACTGGAACCTGAATTCAATGTACGTTGTTCATAGTCTTTATGCACAGCTAAATGGACATACTGTTTATCATTGCTAACCTGCTGGCCATAGCAAAAACCCCATTTGGTTCAACTAGATACATGTTGACCGAACTGACTAAGAACTTTTGTGACATACCATCTTAAAACTTATTACTGAAATTCCTTGCTTTTTGTTTTCTGTATTAAAAATAAACTATAGAAAGTGGTCAACCTAATCAGTTGAAATTGTGAGGAGTTCCATAAAAGCATGATTTCACTGAGGGTATTTATATGTACTTATGTGGTACTAAAATAGATTCATTACTGGTCTCCAGCAAGGCATAGTTCAGATTGTTTCTTGGCTTTCATATGTAAAGTAACTCATTTTTGTGTGTTTACAGCTCAAAACAACATAATTATAGTTTTAGACCATTTACTTCTTGAATCGAATAAAAGGAGAATTTCAGTAAAATATTCAAATTTAAGCTATTTTTTCTTTGAAGAAATATTGTGGATTTTCTTTTGAAGAACTGTTATGAACTTTCTTTATAATCTGTTATTACAGTCTAAAGGATTTTACATAGATATTTCAGAGAATTAGACAGGGATGCTTCAGAGACAATCTGTCTTGATTTAGCCTATTTTGTATATATCTATCAACCTGTTCAAGCCACGAGAGAGTCTGAAGGCCCATGAGGCATCATCAGATAAGAACAGTTCCTATTATTTTTTCCATCTCTCGCAGTGCTGAGAAGTAAAATACACTGCCAATTCCTGAATAGAAAATATAATTTATTTGCATGAAGTCTATCTTTATACTGTCTTTGTAGCTGCTGAAATAATACAATTGCAGACTCAAATAATTGGAGAAGGTAGAACACAAAGAAGAGAGGTAAAAGTTCAGACCTTAAAGATGGGCAAGGGACAATGATAGAGGGGACAATAAAACAGTTATGAGGGGATGAAGTGGGTGATCCGTGGCTTTTTGAAATACAACCATACTTCTTTGCTTCCTGTTTTGCCGGCTGGCTATTCAGAGGCAAGAACAGAAAGAGCACTTCTAAAAACTACAGAACGGGTTAGACCCGAGGAATGTACAGAGCACAGAAAGAGATCTAGTAACAAAGGAGAAAGAGGAGCAAGGCTCCTGTGCAAGGGTGAGAGCGCATCAAGCGTGCTGAGTGTTTGCAATCCCTAGGAGAGAACTTTTCAATTAAATCTTGAAATAAACTGGAAGGTAGAAGAGGTGTTTGAGAAAACATTGTCTGTTTGTAAAAATATAGCTGCTTTCTAAATCTCCATATACAATCCAAAAAAGATACTGATAAAGAAAAATATTGATAGAGGGGGGAAAAACTGTTTGGGGAGCATGCTCATATCTTTGCAATCAATAATTCTTACACCATTTTTAAAAACACTGTCTCTGGTGACCCTGACGCTGAATTTTTTTTGAAAACTTACAGAACACATAAGTGGAAAGAAAAAAAACCACCCACCACCAAAACCCAAAACACCCTGCAAAGAGAGTCTGCAAACAAAGTGCACAAACTGTGTTATTTTCCTCAAAGGCTCATTTTTTTGTAAAGCTTTCGCTTTGTTCATCACCTTCTTGCACTGTTCTTGCACTTTGCCTGCAGATGATGTCTTGTCCCAAGAATCATACTAATCAAAAGCTGATGGATAGCTCCTTGGAATGCAGATACACATGTATTACATGTGTGTGTATTAGGATAAGTTTCATATTTAAAACTGGTTTGTTACTTTCAGGCTTGAGTAGCATTCTAGAAATCTAGCTTATAGCCTGATGTTGCTATTATCTATTCAGGACACCTAAAAAGGAGCCAGTCATTTAAAGTCTATGGAGAAATCTGGCTTAAACGAATATAAACTAGGTGTGTGTTAGTGCCCCAACTCTAAGTTTTTTGTTTCTCTTAATCCCTAAATGATAATGCTTTCTATCAGAAAAGTTCTATGAATAGAAAAATATTTCGTGTAAGGAAAGGGCTATATCTAAGCAAAATCTTTCTAAGACATTGTTTTGGTATTTGTTGAGTATGAAAAGGATTATCTTTATGTATTCCTTGACCTATCTATAGGTAAGACGGAAAATGTTCTTTGACATGTACTCAGCAATATAATTTCTATGTTCCTGAACTGTTTGTTTCCTGACCGAGCATCTCAGAACCCCAGTTTTCGTTGAACACATCAGTAAATGAATTGAGTTGTCAGTTATATTATTCTGAAAACCTAGAGGCAAACGAACAGTTTTATACTGTGATGCAAACAAATACAAAAGCCCTTTAATGTGACATTACCAAACACACTATCTCTTCTTGAGGTAGTACCTTCTCGTGTACTCACATACAATTTCAACACCCTAGCACTAGAAAAGGACCTCCTTGATGGCAAAGCTTAGACCCCATTCCATTTGTGGGAATCATTTAATCTGAATACAGGGAGGATACAGGGAGAAAACTCATAAACAAAGTTTAGTGGGTGAGCTGGCTGGAGATGCCAGGTTTTCTCCTCCACAAAAAACCATTGTGTTAGAGCAGAATGATTTTGTATTTCATACACAGAAAGCAAATTTGAGTTGCAAATTATGAATGGTGTTACAGAATTGTGTATGTGCAGCTGCAGCCACATTTGACAAACAAAAGAGTCTGAGCAGAGGAACAGTTATAATCAGGAGTGGCTGAATGATGCAAACTCCATAGAATAGCCCCTGTGGCTCAGGATTTTGGTAGGTGAAGGGGAAGAAAACTGCTCACCAGGTAGCAACATCAGCAACACAATCTCATTTTCTATCAGGCTGAAACATAGCTCAGGGACAGTGAACTAGATGTTCACCTTTTAATTCCATCATTAAAGCAATGAGTAAATTTACCCATGACAGAAGTGGTGGTTTGGGATGACAGATTTTACTAAGACTGAATGCACCTTACAGATGGATACAGTCATGGGACTGCTTTGCTCATGTGCTGACCTGCCTGGGTGTAAGACATGCTGGGTCCACAAGCTGCTTCACTGTGAGCCTAGTACAAGCTACGCAGCTGGCTGGTTAGTTCTGCCTGTCTGTGCACAGCTAGTGGCTCACATGCAGCTCCACATCATTTTTTGATTTGCAAATTCCAGATCTGGGCACGTCTCCTATAGAAGTTATTACTCGTATCCTCTATTTCCACATTTTTTTTAAGTGGGGATTAATTTTTTCCTGTGCCTACATTCAGTGTGTTGTGTGTTCCTGAACTCTTTTACAACAGGTTTGATTTTTCAATTTTTAACATTAAAAATCGATAAAGGATCATGCGCTCTAAACTTAAGCTCCTATGTAAATTTATAGTAATATCCGCATCTCAATGGGACTTTCGAATGTTTTTGTTTCTACAAAAATAATCCTGGAAGTATACCCTTTATAAAACTTGGGAAATTGAAGCCATACTTCAGTTAAAGGACCCGAGGAATTTATTCTGGGAGTTACTGCTTGTGATTGTAAGAGAAGGGACATCAGTGGCTGGGAAGTCCAACCAGCAGCTGAATGTGGGGAACTTCTGGATGCTTAAGCGGAAAGGAGAATCAAAGCCGTATTTCTGAATATTTGGGAGAGGGAAGACATTACGGTATGCTTGAATGGCTAAACAGAAGATTTAGGAATTAAACACGCTCTGACTAGAAAAGAAAGTTATGCCAGAACTTAATCAAATAAAAGAGCAGATTAAGAATTGATGGAAAAACAGAATTTCCCTAGAGCTTTCTATTGAAAGCTGCTCTGTTTCCCTTCTCTCACCAAGTAAATAGTGAAAAATATATTAATGTGAAAAAGTAGCACAAGAAATGGGATGATCCTTAATACCCTGGTAACAAGACTCCTTAGACCAGTGTAATTTTTCTTTTCTCTCTTGACATTTTAAATAAGATTTATGTGCTGGTAGATGTTTCAAACTTTAAATGATGACCCACGTAGTGTAATATGTCAGAAGAGCATTTCTCTGTCGACATTTTTCTGAATCAGAAATGTGTGAGACAGCATGTACTACTAAATGTTAATAGCTCTAAAACTACACAAATTGTACATTTATTGAATTGTGTTAATAATGAATCCTTAAGCTATTACAGAATTCTGAAATAGTTGTAACCTGATCAGAATGAAACGTGCCCACAATCCTCTCAGCTGACAGGCAAAAGAGACCACAGCCAGATGATCTTGCCAAGGAGAAGGAGCCAGCCTCCACCTAGAGAGTAAACTGGTTTGGGGTATTAGATTAGATTAAAGGAAAGAGCAGCACTTGAGATTACATGGCAATGCTTTTAGTGTCTCTGTCATGTCATTAAAAACTTGCATTTATTTAGAAAACAAAATTTAAGTTTTTGACCTAATAGTTGAAAAGAGAAGCATAGCAATGAAAAGGTAATAAATACTCGTGTCTATAGGTTCAAGCAAGTCTTTGAAATGTCAGTTGCTAGCTGTAGGGTAGGATCTGGCTGTCTGCAAGGCACACGGCTTTGGAAGAAAGTTGTGGAGGTGCGTAAGTGTAAGACCAGGAAAGACTTGGGTGAACAGCACAGAGGAACATGATAACCAACCTGGTCGTCCTCCCTGTCCCAGGCACAGCACTGAATGTGTGCTGCTTCTCTGGGAACAGAGATGGTTGGGCCAGAAGGGAATGTGATTTCTCTTAGTTCAAGTCTGGATGTGGCTTTTTTTCTGAAAGCTTGTAAATGCAAAAAAATAACGAGAAACTCAGAAGAGAGAAAATACATTAGATTTCTGTGTTTCAGAGTGTTGCTATCTCATCCTGGGTTTAAAAGACTGTTGAGTGTCTTCTCTGTTTGTGAACTGCTGTTATCGCTAGCTTATATAGTCATTTTATTACCTTCAGAATGAAAGTGAACCTCTTCAACTACAGATATGTAGTCATTCACTATAAAATACAATTCAAGTGAGAGAAGAAATCAGAATTTACTGTGCCTTAACAACATTGTAATGGCATGGCAAGCATGAACCAGAGACTGGTTATGACAATTCTTATTTATGAGCTTAGTGCAAGTGGCACAAAATATCTGAAACACCAGGCAAACTGCAGTCTGAGGGGTTCTCATGTCGGGGAATCCTGCACCACGTAGATGGAAAGTGCCCAGGTGTTGATTTGGATGAGGGATGTTAAACTTCTGTCCGGGAAGTTTTCCCTCCATCACCATTGTTCTAATCTTCTCCAAACAAGGAGGCAACAGAGGAATCTATCTTCTGAAGGCCTGATCCATCCTGGCATTATGACCTGCTTACAGTCATGTAACTCCATTGATAGGAATGGAGCTTGTGCCACACATAGCTGGAGCAAAGCAGGAGATGCTCAGTCTCTTACCTACCTCTGTGGAAAACAAACTACATAGTTTCACTGCTGCACATTTCCCTATTAGTATAGGCAGAAATACTGACAGGTAGTGAAAATGTGGTTTTGTACCGTCATATAACCTTGAGCACTTTGCCTTGTCATTTTTTTTTGTTATTTTCATCCAGTCCAATATGTAATCATACAGTGGCATCACAGAGAAAACCAGATTCATGCAATCACAGTTCTGCATTGATAATGGGTTATACATTTGAAGATATTGATCAAACTGCAAGCAAAATAAATTGAAGTAATACAAGATATGAGAAAGCTGCTGACTATAGACAACTGAGTCTGCAATTTTTTGGTATACTTCTTTGTTTTAGCTTATTTAGATATCTGGAAGACTGTAGAAAGAATTTTTCAGGTATTTCAGAAAAAAAAATCAATCATATTCTAATCCTAACTAAATAGCACAGTATCACTGTAAGTAAAACTCTGAGATAATGAAAGCTGAGAGGATACTCTAGTCAGTCTGATCCCCTTACTAGTTACTAAAATTTAGTTAGGAGGAAAGCCCATTTAATTATGACACAGTAGAAGGAGCTCAAAGCTATAATCAGGGTTCATTTTGGAAATTCGTTAGAGAGGTCATTCAGCCCTTCACTGTCATTCCTGTTGATTTCTGGTCCCTGAATCAAATTTTCTAAAGGCAGTAATGATCATCTATTACTGATAATTTTCTATGGGGATATTTCTCTCATCTTTCTCTCATTCATATTTAAACCTTTTTTGACTTCTGCTATCCTCTCATGCTCTTTTTGTGGATGACCTCCCTGCTTCGCTATCTCTTACCTCCCATTCTGTGTACCTCATCATTCATCAGCCTTACTCTGGACAGCAAAATCCATGTATTTACCTGCTGCTCTACTAAATACCAGATATTTACCTACTCATGTCCATAGCTTGATCCAGTACCATTGTAAAAGTTCAAAACACTGTGCTTCAGGACAATAAAAACTCATCAGCCACCAGTCGAATGACACTGTTTATCAGCCAAATAAACACAGCTTTGGGTGCCAGGATTTGCTTTGATCTAGTCAGTGCTCTAACTTTCATTTTGACCTTTTTCAAGCATTTCAAGCTCTTTCCTTGCTAACTCTGGCATAATATCTACATCAATGGGAGTTTTAAGAAAGTGATTAATATTTATGTTTAAAAGAAAGAGGTACATCCCACATGGGGTTAACCCTAGAACCAAGTGAGGTTTTTTTGTTCAGGATCCAATATATTTCGTTTCCTATGGAGTGAGTATGCCAGAACCGGTTAAAAATAGCTTCTTCCATTCATTAGAGTCAGCAGATGGCCATTAATCTTCCTGAAAGTATTGATTCAAACTACTCGTCTCCACTTTCAAGGGCCTTCACAGACTACCCTCTCCCCATCTATCATCCCTCCTTACACAAGTGAAAAGGTGGCTGGCTCTGTAACAAGTGGGTGACAGTTACAAACCAGCAGACTCTCTTACATGCTGCCCCTCACGTCTGGAGGGAGCTGTATCCAGCATTAACAAAGCTTTTCCATTTGTCTCATTTAAATGCTATCCTAGAACTTTCCTTTGCCATAAGGTCTACAAAAGCATTACAGAGTTATGCACAGGTGCGGTGGCACTAGAGCCTTTCTAGGACACAATCTTGCCAAGGACCATCTTAACATTCTTTATTTCTCCAACTCCAGTATCTATCTGCCCCAAAAAGCAACGTCTCATCTTGCTCCTAGACTGCAAAGGCTTGAATGCAAAGTCGCTGCATTATGGACTGTCTAGCAGAACGTTTCCCAGCACACTATTGTGATATAGACACAAATATTAGCTCAGGTGGTCAAGAACTGTAGGGTGCACCAAGGAAAGGTGCGCGGTGCCAAAACCTCCCGGACTCGGGTAATCCAAAATTAATAAACCAGTATGGCAACTGTTTTTGCCAGGCTGCAGTTTAACCCCTGTAAACCCAGTGCTGCACCTCAAAGAATAATGTCTGAACTTCAGTGAGCCTTACCACCTTAGGCTCAATGTTAAGCCAGCATAAACACATTTTCTCTGGTTCATGAACTGCCACCCTGTAAGTTTCGGTATTGCAGTTCCCTGTGCATCCAGTGCTGGTGTTACCTCTAGTAGGTAACACCATGAGCAGGTAACACCATGTCATTTCTATGCTAGTTTGCATAAATGTGTCCTTAGCATATATGACAGATTAACTGTTTTACTGCTAGAATTGATGTTCTGTTGCTTGCTTGTAAGGTAAGTGTTCACTGTGGTTCCTATAAACTCTAGACCAGCAAAACTATGGCTAATATATATCTTTCTTCTGTCCTAGTTTCAAGATCTTCCCAAAGCCATGTGGATTTTGCTGGAAGAAATACTGAAGATGCCAAAGGCTCTCACCAGGAAGATATTTTAAAGACAGCAGAAAACATGTATTCCCTTCTTTCACAAACCCAAATTCCAAGACAAAGTGCTACATACTTTTTGGAAAGAAACCCCACAGTCTTTAACACTCCATCCCTTACAATGAAAAGGAAGACTTCCCAAGCTCAGGCATCATCAGCAAAAACACCTGATATGGAGTCCACAGTACCTCAGAAACAATCTTTTCTTGAAAAAAGAAGCGATACACACACTTTCCTTCTGCATGAGGAGTCAGACCCCAGAGCCACAACTGTCAGCATGACAACCCGTACCCCTCTGCATTTTAAACAAGACAAACCAGGTACAGCACGGACAGTTCCTTCTCATCACAACACAAGCACAAGTTCATTCTTAGCAAGGCCACATGCTGTCCAGCAAACTCGTTCCAAGTACAGCTATTCTCCCAGGAAATGGCCTGGTCGAGTTGCAATCTTGAAGACTAAATCATCTCAAGATTTTCCAACAGAGCTGGAGAGAGTATCTACTTTGGCAACACGCCTCCCCTCCCCTTTCCATGTAGTAGGTTCTTCTCTTGATACCAGCGGTAGTGTCCCAGCAGGGTCAGCATCCCGAGCAAGGCTTCCAGCACTGACCGCAGCAGCCAGGAAGGAGTACAACACAGTGATGGATCGTGTGGAACTGCCAAAAAACAGTGGCAGGACACATCAGAAAGTCGTTTGCGCTAATATGCCGTGCTTTACTGGTGTGCAGTGCGAGCCAGCCCAAGATGGACAATTTAAATGTGGGCCTTGTCCTACTGGATACAGCGGTGATGGAATTACATGTGAAGGTAAGGGAGGAAATCCTCTCTCAAATTCTTTTACAACTTCAAACCTAATAACCCTCCAAAGTAAAAATTAATTTTAGTTATAAATTTGCGGGTTTTTCTATCTGAGGTCATTCTGATTTTTTAAGCCAATTATATTTCAAAATAACAGACAAACATTCTATAACTTTGAAAAAGCTCTTTCTGCTTACAAAAATGACATATTTATTTGATAATATCTAATCTATTGAAACCAGGGACAGATTGCAATCTTACTTACTCTTGCTTAAGGCCAGATTCATTCTACTGAAGTCATTACATTTGAAAACATATAAAACTTCTGTGGGAAAGAGTAAAATTGACACAATTTCTCTATACAACAGATATCCTAGGAAAAACGAATTGTTCTACTACCTGAAAAATTACTTTTAAATATCTATCTAATAATTTAAATACAAAACTGAACTTGTCATCTGAAATGTATAGCGCCAGAAGGGTTTTCACAATATGTTGAGTTATTTATTAGACAGCTTAGAATATCTCCATAAAGCAATAGCATTATGCACATTGTTGAAACAATGAATTCCCTGACTTAGATATCATTAATTACACCTTTTTTTTGAAATCCTTCTGATAAGTTGATATCTTAATTGGCCTTTCACTACACAAAGCAAAAGTATCATCTATTTCATTCTCTTTTACATACGGTTTCTCATGCCCTGCGCACAGAGCACAGCCGTAGTGAGGTCTCAGCCACGATGCACTGCAGAGGACCTCGCAGGGATTCCTTGCAGCAAGCAAGGCTTTGTGGGGGTGTAAAGCCCCCAGCAATACTGCAGCCCCCTGAGCTCAGAGCAGTGCTGGGGATATATTACAAAACGTGTAAGAAAAGGTTATTATAACATTGGGTGCTATAATTTTTGCCAGTTTGCACATTTCTGAAATGTCCCTTCTATAGGACTTAGGTTACTTGGCACAAAAGACCCTGTCTTTGACCTCTATTCTATACTTGGAGCTGGAAGAGTACCCAGCGGCTCCCAGCACTGGAAAGCCCACGGCAAGCCTGAATGCAGAGCGGCCTCCCCTCACAGACCAGGCCCGTGCACGTATGCATATTTATGAATATGGGCATACGGCTGCTTTGTGTATATTTAGTATGCCCATCAGGATGGTCCTTAAAACATAAATCTACCCCTGCCTTTTACTGTCTCACAAGACAAGATGTTTTCTTCAATTACTGGTATTACTGAAAATCTCTCTGGACGGTCCTTAGCATGAAATATTTTATTACCAACATCATTCTCTGTCTCAAGGCTTGACGACATGACACACAAACATCCTTTATTTGTCTCTTGTCACTCACCTGGCTCCATAATAAGCCTGTCAACACGCTCCCCGCTCCTGCTTCCCCCCGCGTTCCCCTGCACACCTGCACTGCAGCCAGTAGCGTGAAGAGCGCCCATTGTGCCTCCAGCGTCGGTGTCCCTTCCCATGTCAGATGCAGCTGATCCATCATGACAGACAAAGCTGAAAGAGGAGGATAATTCTTGGATTAAGGCCTGTCATAACCTCAGCAATCGGCACCTTACAATGCCGCCACAAGTGTACTGACTTCCCTCAGAACAGTGGTACCCTTTAAGAACGGGAGACAGCAACACTGAGCAAGTGATCAAAGCTTAGGTGAGACCAACATTTGTGAAATCTTCGGGCTTCAATGCAGCATCCATGGCAAGTAAGCAAAAATGTTGACAGACTCACACACTGATGGTAATTGCCACCATCCTATTTGATATAAAAATCCACCGAGATGAAAGAAACAGCCCATCGGTACCAAGTTTTAATACCTCTGGAGCTTGAGGAGATGTGACCTTTGTTTAGTAAGAGTGGCTGAAGATACTCTAAGATAATAAATATTTTACTAAGCAATATTTATCTTGTGACAGAATGTAATATTTTTTTCTAGTTGTGCATATTCAAAATCAGGCTTGGAGGACTGGTAGAGAAAAAATAAGCAGCACCCTGAAAATAAATTTTTAAAGTAAATCATACCACCTTTTATATCTGTAATATTGTTATCCCTTTGGACAATCACCTCAGTCTCACTGTTACAATTTAGTTGAAAGTCCTCTCCCCCTACTCTGTCTTCCTGGTTTGGGAATCAGAGACTCACAGAAGAGTCCTGGCTGGAAGAGGCCTCTGGGCATCATCAGGTCTAACCTCCCACCTTCTTTTGGGAGAACATAGCTAGAGGACAGTGCGTTTGGCTCATATTCGGACACCTAAACTGAGATACGTTCAGATGCTCTTGGCAATTTCTATTTACTTCCTTCACTACCGACAACATTGTCATCTGTAAAAAGTACGACCTTGCTTTTGCCCATCTTGCCTTGGCGTAATAAGCGTTACAGATTCTTAATTCTTTTACTTCTGGCAGCAGCTACTCACTTCGCAGATGAAGGGAGATGAAGTAGCTCCTCAAGGCTCTACTCAGCACTCCCATGCCCTTTCCTACAGCTGGCCAGGTTCTCAGCTTGCAGAGCTTTTTCACCTTCCTGCACAAAGGCAGTATCTCCATTTATTAGTGGCCTGATGTAAAGACAAGTCTGCTAAACAGGCAGGGCCTTGAAAAACTTCATTTCAGAGTAGCATTTTGAAAATAGCTGGCATCACTTACAGAACAATAAAAAATATGTAGGGGAGCTGAGCTGTAGTGCACTGGATTCTCCTGCATATTCTCTTGCAGAAGGTGCTTGCTGGCATTTATGGAGTAAACTTAGCCAAGAATTCCTCTGGTGATGAGGGATGCTACTAAATACGTAATTTCCACTCTGAGTGCCCTTTTCAAGGATATATACCATAAAAGCAATGCATTACTATAGTACACTCCTAGCAGTTTTACAGGACAGCACCTATCACCCACCAAAGTACACTGCAGAGGTGTCATAACACTCACGGAGCTTTACACATTTCAGCTCAGTATGCCAAACAAATAAAAAACTAGTACTTTAATAATGGACAGCTAGTCCAAACAGGATTGTTTTCAGAATGTTTCTGATATTTTTTTCTAGTGTATTACAAGTGGCACATGTAATGCAGCACTTTGTAACCTTTGAGGGTAATGCTCTGAAATACTCAGTGTGGTGTTAGTCACCTTAGCGCAATTACTCGTTGTCCTGCCTCTGTTCCCCACTCTACAACAGGGACACAGACCTGCACTTTCAAAGATGCTGTATGCACTGGATAAGGAAACAAATGCTGTCTTTTCCCTGAGCTCAGTGTATTTACCACGGTCTGCACATATGGCACTGTCCAAGAGCAGCTGTTGGACTTAACTGAGCTCCTCCAGGTGCCCCAAGGTGGAACACATTCCATAACAGCGTTGAAGTTAACAAATGCTGTTCTGGGCCTCATCGTTGTGCTTCTTTCTGAAAGACCTAGACCTGAAGACTGACAAAAGATAAGAATTTAAGCCAAATTTCTGGTCATCCTTGGTTTTATTTCTCTAACCCCAAGTTCATTCAATAGGGAGTGTCTGATTACTAAAACTGTATGATTAAAAAGTCAGAGACTCAGTTCCACAGAATACAGGCAATTATTTAAAACTATTTTGGATTAGGTGACAGTTAAGGACTAGTACCTTTCCAGTTTCTAGTAGTCACAAAAGTTCCTCAGAATTCCTGTGGAGGGTAAAGTCATGCTGCTTTAGAAACATTTTCTTAAAAATGTTAAGTCAGTAAAACTGGGATATTTCATAGGCTTTGTGCAGTATTTTCTAAAAGAAGGGGAAGTCTAGAACAGTAGTAGTCATACCTTCTGCTCAAGAGTTAAAAACACAGCACTGACATTATGAGACCACTGTTCAAACCAAATAATTTTCAAAATAACAGGAAAGATGGGAAAGTATTACAGGATGAACAGCTGGATGAAACAAGGCAAAAATAAATCAGGTAGCTGACATTCGTCTGTTCTGACATTTTTACACCCCAAAACCTCTATGCTATCAGACCGAAAGGCCTATCTCCGATAGCTACCAACAGCAGATGTCTGGCAGTATGTGGGAAAGATATAGGGACACTGTCCAGAATAGTCTCTCATCAAGTTATGGATCATGTGCTTCAAAAAGCCGAGGTGATGCCTTTGAGCAGTGTTCTGTTCAACCTTTCCACATCTGATTTTGCAGTTTTCTATACTACCCCTCAAGTCATGTCTTTCCCAAAGACCTTATCTATTCACTTATTCTTTGTACTAGAGCTCCTCTATAACTTTGACTATCCCTGTCACCTTTTTCTGCATCTTTGCCACTTCTACTATATCTTTTCTGAGCTGGGCGATCAGACCCAGGCAAGGTGTTTAAGATGCAGCTCACCATGCATACAGACCATGATAAAGTCTGGCATTTTGTGCTCTGCTCATTTCTTAACAATTCTTAACACTTTATTTGCTTTTTTGACTGCAGATGAGCACTCAGCTGACATTTCACAAAACAAAGTTCATTAGTACAACCTAACCAGAACCATTGTCTGCATTTGTATTCCAAATTTATTCAGTCAAGTTAATCTTGTTAATTTTCTATTTGCTATGATGGATATTTATTTCATAACTGGGTTCCAGACTGCTGGACTGTATAAATATGCCTACGATTTATTTTAATTGCACCAATACATGTTTAAACCCTATGCTTTATTTCCTTTATCTGTGTATCTTACATGCAAAAGAAAGGCTCCAGTCCACAACATTTCAAAAGGAAAGCCAATAACCTGACAACTTTCTTTTCTGTTTTTTCCCTCTCATATGCTGCACATATTCAAACATCATCTGTACATTTAGGAAATCAGATTAATGCATCTTTGAAAGAAAATAAATAACGCACAGTGATTGCATGAGACAAGGTAGACTATGTTCCTTCCAGTGAAGTTTGTCCTGACCTGACTGGTTTTCCAGTTTTTAAATGGAACTGCAGGTGATGCTTTCACACCTCTGAGCCTTGCTTCAGTGGCACATGCCCAGGACCTCACGTGGCAGACAACACAGGGAGTTTACTCACTGTTGAGATGTTAAGCAATAACTCTGTCCTGGAAGGCATTTGCTGATTAGGCTATGGAAAATGGAGGGAGCAACACAGCATCTGGTATTCCTGAGCACCCCCGAAGTTATCGTAAAGAAACTTATAAAAAGTGCATGATCTCATTTTGATGGAAAAAAGAAGTTTGGAGATATTTCCCAAAAAGGTCTTTCAAAGAAAACAATAATGGACTTCTCCATTTTCACCTCCAGATTTTAAATTATAAACATAAACATACATACATTTGACAGCAAGATTGACCATTTGCAGCAATGTTTTCCTCTTTACTGTTATTTTATACCACCCAAAACTGCTTAGTATAAAAACACTGCAATATCTTTGTACAATTTAGCAAATGCTTATGGAAAAAAATACTCATTCCAGGAGATGAAAGATAGAGCTTTTGGAAAAGACGTTGACACAAACAGTATATTTCTATTATAGAGGGAAATGTCTTTTAGGTGAATATTACTCTTGCTCTCACGTTGCAGCCACCATTCAGTTTTTATCTTTTGCTGTTCACCAGTAATAGAATAGTTTTAAACATTTTACTACTAAATGTCACCATAAGAGCTGAATGTTTTAATATCCAAAATACCATGTTCTCTTCTGGCAGTTCAGATGCATCTTGGAATGTGTAAAGGCCAGATGGAAAGTACGTTATTCAAACGGACACGTTCATTTTAAGTGCTACATACAAAACATGCTGAAATAAAGCATAATAGGTATGAATGTCACTTTGCTTGGCATAGCACTTCCTTTGGCACCTGAAGGCTTATGCAACCATTGTCCCATAGGAAAGGCAATCACATTTCACATACTTCAAAAAGAGTGGTACATTTTTCCCAGGTTTCATGTTTCCCTGTCTCCATGCAAAGAATACGAACCACTTCTACCTACTGTTAATTTGTATTTGGAAAGGAATCCCTTTATAACCAGGTCCTGTGCTTACCCAAACCCAGAGGAGGGGAGATGTTCCAGATGGACATGTGTACAGCAGACGGGTCAGCACCCTCCTTTCAAAGCCCTACACCCACTATGGACTTCAGTGAGATCTAGCGTGGGCTCCCAAACACGAGTTGTGGCTTACAAATATAGTACTGCAATTTTAAAGGAATAAAATAATTGTTGGAAAACAGCTTCAGTTTCTTTCCCTCTCTTCAACTTTCTATTTCATCACGGAGTGCTACCTGCTGTTCACCCTAATAGCACGAGATCCTGAACTGCTGCTACCAGTGGCTGAGTTAGAAAAACTTTGGTAAAGTTTGACATTAACTGCTTAAATGGGTCTAAATAAAATCTGTTTAGCTGTCCAGACAATGCTGATGTGGTTAGTTGGGTTTTTTTTTTCTCACACACGTACACCTCAAATTTCAGCTAAACACATGCTGAACTGCAAATGTCTAAACCTTATAGCCCATCACATCAAAACTAAATTTAACTTAATGAAATTCTTAACATGTATAGTGTGAATCTAAACTACATCTAGTGAGTTTTCTCTTCTCGGCATGCCCAATCCTAAAGTAATCTTCATGCAGCATTGAAAATTTCACAGTTAAAACTGTATGGTAATAGCAAACATAAACACTGAAGTACCTGAAAAGCACATCTAATACCAAGTATATTTCTTGAAGTTATTGGTGTCAAAAAAGTTTATTTCAAGGTAGCTTCTTGGGGCTTGTCTTTTTCAATGCAATTGGAAAATGTGTGGTGGCTTTCATTACTTTTTTTGGATGGCAAAGTTCATATGCAATGGCTTTACCTGAAGGCTTGGTGACAGTCACAAGAGGTGAGGGGGAATTCACCACGTGAACTTCGTTTAAATTATGTGGTGCCACAAGTATTTTTCCTTCATTTAGCTTTCCAATTACACAGTCCATTTTCCAGTTTTAAGAACAGAATGTGGTACATTATGGGCTTTTCCCCTTGTAACAACACTTAAAATGAGAGATGCTTTGTTTCAGATCTCTGAATTAGCTTCATTTTGCATTTTCCTTGGAATAACCTTGCTTAGCTTCATTATAAAGACAAAACTCTGCCAGCAAAGTGTGCCAAAGTACATCTTTCTCTATATTCTCTTCCCAAGCACAAGGGAAGATATTTTTCATTCTGTTATATGAGGTGGCTTTTTTTTCTGAAGGTGTAAGAGCCAGCTGACACACATGCCTTGCACTGCTCCTGCATGCAGCACTTCTTCTTCTTCTTCGAGTGTCAGTGGTCATCTTCTACCTTCACTGGCCTTCTCCTCTCCCGTGTTTGGTATACGGAGCTCCCTTTTATCAGAGAACAGCAAACAGAAGTGTTCATGACATCAGATATCAGGTACCTACCTTAGATGTTAGGTTTAAGAGGCTAAACCTTCCAGGTGCTCTGCACAATAAAGCCATTAGGCTCATAACAATCAAAGCTTAAAACCAAACAGATGCCTTCAGCAGATAGCCTGTTCCAGGAGCTGCGGCACTTTCCAGCTGTACACAATACACCTGCTCATCCTCTTTCTTCCACAGAATGACATTGCATATTGCAGCATGTCAAGAAATCCTTATTTAACTTGCTGCTTTGTCTGCAGACCCCACACTACTTAGTAAACATTCAAATTGTTGCTTAAACGTTTGTCATTTTGCTGACAAATTCCCATCTAACTATTTTCTATAAAGAAAAAGCACTTCATCTTTGCTTTAGTGTACCTTCTGGCACCTGTTAAGGCTGACTGAACATCCACAAGGTAAATTGGTAAAGGGATGGGCAAGGTTTCAGTATCAACTATTGAACTTAAACTTCAAAACTACATACTTAAAAACGTGCATGCTGAGAAATTAAATATTATAGTGTTAAAATCATTCCCTTGCAGACATTATATAGCTACTTGTTAGTGCTGTATTACTAATGTGATACCTACTTTTATCCTGCAGTGTTTTCCTTGGCCAAATTAGTTGTTGGATTAATAAAATGGTATGGGAAAAGTAGTAACAAGCGTTGTGCTCATAACCACACAGAAAGTAATATTTGAATTGTATTTTATTTCTCATGTTTTATTCTGGCAGTGCAATGCGATCCACCATGTGAGCATGGAGGAACTTGTCTATCTCAAAATACTTGTTCTTGCGCTTATGGATTTGTTGGACCTCGATGTGAAACAAGTATGTATGAACTCATTCAGGCTTTTTTCCTCATTACATATTTGGATTTGCAGAAAACTAGAAGACAAAAAAATTTTTTATTATTTTTCTGTATTTCCCCTTAAAATGATTGACCTCAGCAAGGAAATCAAAGCATAATATATTGAAGTACTACAGTACCTAAACTATTTCAGAGCATACATTTACCAGCGGTGCAGTTGTATTATGTAAAAACATGCACATCTATATCAATTTTTCTGCATAACAATGCCTCTGGAAAAACAAACAAACAAGCAAAAATGTCCATGTCATCCAGAGTAACTTTTATGAAATTCAAGGTTATGTGAGTGAATGCAGTAATACTAATTTTGAGAACACAAAAAGGCAATCATACCTATTAGGAGTCACGTTACTGTGCAATACAAGTTATGAAAGAGGTTCAATAAAGAGAGCATCTGGGGAAAAAAATCAGCCTTCATACCCTTCTACGTTAGCTGAATGGCAAAACATATGCAGTTCCATTATTACAGTCCTCACTGCTCATTTAAATATCAGGTCGCCTTTGACAGGGCTATAATTCTATCTCTGAACCAGAGTAGCTAGAATGCTTAAAAAGCAAGGAATTTTAGATGCAAGACGTCTGGTAGAGAAAGAAATCCAAGGAAAGGGACAGATCATCCATCAGTTTACTTCTTTAACTCATACCATTAGTTATTTGCTGTGATAGACCAGCTTTAGGATCTGCATCATTATTACTGAAATGAGATTTTGATCCTCTGCGTATTTTCCAGTGGTGTGTAACAGACACTGCCACAATGGCGGGGTCTGTGTGTCGCCAGACGAGTGCAAATGCAGAAAGGGATGGAGCAGCCCTTCTTGCGAAACGGGTAAGAGGTTAGAAATGACTGGTCTCTCATGTCTTTTGCTGCCTGACATCCATGTGGTTCTCACAACTCAGCAGTCAGACTTGAAATTGCTTGAAGAATTAAATCACAAGAGCAGGAAACCTAGTAAAGGGCAAAACCTTGGAAGTCTTTGAGTTTATGTAAGTATTCATAAGTGTATATGTTTATCTAAATCTCAGGATCACTCAGAGGAAACCCACAAACAAAACCTTTTTGCAGCTTTTTAAGCTTGTGTGATTCTGGAGTTTATTTTTAGCATGTGGCAAAAATAAATACATTTAAAAAGCTCTTCACCATTTCAGAAGTTACAGCCTTACTAGGTGGCTTCTGCAAATGAGAACAATTCTCACTGGGACTTTGGAGATAGCGTTGATTTTCAGTCTCAGCTGCCGTGGACATAACCTCAGTCTTTGCTGGTCTTGTTCACGGATTGCCCCGCAAGGGCAGGGATGAGGGATGTGCAGCAATCCGCATTGCTCGCCACCTGTGCACCTTCCCGTTTTCATTGCTTTGAACCCTATGCATTTCCCTCAAGGTACTATGGTGGAGTAGAAAAAAAAAGTTTGGCTTTTGTTGAGTTTTAATGGCATGCCGTCAAATCTGAACTTAAAACACAGCTTATGGAGACAGCAATAGAAGGAGGCCAGTTTAAGTTAGGATAAGAACATAAGCAAGCAAATATGACTTCTGCTGCGAAGTTAGCGACTATCCATACGCACTTCTAGTACTGCATAGTCTAAGGAACAAAAGCAAACTTAGAAAGCTAAGCTGTTGGAAACTGAGACTGACTACTCCGATTTTTGTGGTCCAGTTCCTGGGTTCAGCTTTGCCATCCCAGAAGATGGCTTGTGACTGTGCAAGACAGAACAAAAGCAAGTTTGCAAGGAGAGCGTAACTGTTCACCCCCTAACGTTAAACATCCTGCTACTGCCAGAATTCACTCTGCTCCTCCTGCCTGCATCTCGTACTCACAGAGTACCTACAAAAGGCATCCACAGAAGTGTGCATGCGCAGGGAAAAGCCACCTCCACCCATCAGTACAAAATGACGAGGTGAGGATTGGAAGTAGGTACCTATTTCTAGTCAGGACTCCTAGTTTTGAACCCTCTTTTGAATTGATACAGCTCAGACCTTCCCCCCAGGGTCTAAGCACTAAAAGCTGGAGTACGTATTTTTCTTCCAAAGGCAGAGCAACTACAGCACTCACCTGGGACAAGGCATGCAAAATAGTGACATGTTAAAAGCAGCAAGAATGAGGAACACCTTAATCAGTGCCAAACCTCAAGGCTATGGAGGCAGTGTGCCTCTGCCATGGTGAATGTTAAATGACTAGGACACCTCCAGCCTACATTACCTTCGCTGGCAGGTGAGAGATGTCATTTTAACCTCCATCTCCTGGAGACTGCTCTTCCTGTAAGTGTTGAAATGACAAACCTATTGAAGACACATAAATTAACCAGGCTAAGATCCATGGTAAATGACTGGGATTGCCTCGAGCTATTCTGGTTCCCACTATCTCCTCTTTTTCCTCCTGGAGATTGCTCTTCTTGAGTTCTGCAAATTTATATTGGGGTGGCTTTAAACAGGATTATTCCAAGAGGAGGACAAGCAACAGCAGCAGAAGCAGTAATTTCCAACCCAGAGCAACAGCAGCAGGATTTGTTTGTCTGCCAGTACCTCGGGTGGAAGGCTCACCTCTCCAGCACCATTTCATGTGCACTACACAGAGTATTTTGTGGATACTGTTGTGGTTCCTCCTCAGGTGATATGACAGGCATCTCTGGATGAACTCAGATAGAGGAGAAAAAAAAAAAAAAAGGACTTAAGGCACGTTAAGGCACTTTACCAATGGAAATACAAACACTGACAGAGTGTGGACATCTGTTAACTAGCTAGAATAATAGGGCAACAAATCCAAATTCTCCATTAGCAAGGAACGAAGTCCATTTTGACTTCAGAAGTTATTGCTGTTTATTCAGAAAAGCTCTCATCTAGACTACAATTTCACTTTTTTTTCTTTTCCCAAATTGACATTTTATTTCTCCTTTAGTTCACCGGAAACATTTTAGTGACTCTTAATTTATTTAAGATTAAATGTATTTAATTTATTTAACGGGCTACTCTGTGAAATACTGGAAGACAAAGGGAATAGAAGGAGAAAGACTGCTTTAAAGTGTCGCTCTGCTTTACAATGAAAACTTTATCAGATTCCTTATTCTTCACACACTAACTTCCCAACTAAACTAATCTGCAATTCTAATATTTTTCCTTTTTTTTCAACAGTCAGGTACTTGCTGCATAGAAATATGCAAGCCTGTTTAATTCCTAATGCCTATTACATCATTTACAGTAATAACAGATAAATAAAGAAGCAAAGGGAGCTCAGCCAGTGGCTTTGTTGGTGGTGCACGAGCCAATATGTTGCTGGAAGCGGCATTTAAATGAGACAGAACAAAGGGAAGTTTTGTGGTGCATAACTCTTCAACTTCGCAGAAATGCCATGATGGTCTGCTGCACTCAGACAAAGCAGCAAATGGTTAATATCTCATCTCCAGGTTATCCAGGCTCTGAGCAATGTGACTGCATTTTACTACCTTGGGATCGTGTTTGGTGAGGATGCTGCAATGGAAGCAAATGAACTGTACAAATCAAAGGAGGACATCAGAAATAAACTATTAAATTATATTTTATTTCATCCCCCAAGCTATGCTAAAACACCACTGAAACGCTCCCACTGTGTCGACAATGAATAAATACTGCAGCACAACTGACCAGCAAGGACTGTGTGAAATTTATCACAGTATTATTAGAATTGTTTAGTCCAATGACATGTGCAGCAACAAAAGAGAGCCTACTATAAAAAAAAAAAAAAAAAGAAAATTATTAGAGGTTCACAGAGTTGTCTTATATCCACATACAGCCATGTGCAATCCTGTGTGCTTGAACGGAGGAATCTGCGTACGGCCAAATACGTGTACGTGTCCTTACGGTTTCTATGGGCCACAGTGCCAGAGAGGTAAGAATGTTCTATTTATCATCTTGATAAAGGATTCAGGCTTAAAATATAAACAGCAGCCTATATCATTACCTGCCCCTGCATGAAGTATATCCAGAGACTTTCCTTGCCATAACTCCCTCTGTGCTATTTTGATGTTATAGTCTGTCGTCAGTCCGCATTATATTGTTCTTAATGGTATATGTGAAGGAGTAAGCATTTATGATGACATTAATGATAACTAAACAATTAATCTAAAACTGTCTGAAGCCAGTGATATTACTAATTAGCAACTATTCAATTAATCGTTAAAGCATGGCTCTTCATTCATTTTGTGAACTCTATATTGTGCACTTAATGCATTTCAGAGCCAGATGATAATTTGTCTTCAAATGGGGCTCACAATATCACCTACTTGACCATCCCAGAGTGTAATGGATGGAAGACTTCTACAGAACTTCTTCAGATCCCCGCTCAGAGATCTGATCAAATATTGCTCTGCCAAACATAGAGTGGGACCTGGTTTTGGGTCCCTGTCCTAAAGGGGAGAGCTCTAAGCTAAGGCTAACAGTATCTTGGGCTTCTTGCTCACTTTGTGCTGCAGAAGTCAAATTAATGAATGCTTTAACTACCCACTAGCTCAGGCAGAATAGACAGGAACTTATGTTTAGGACTCAAATACCTGGGAGACCCCTGGTCATTTTTTGAGCATGGCTCTAATAACCCCTCCTGAATCTGGGAATGTAAATACACTCTTTCTACCAAACCTAAACTATCTCAATAAGAAATTTTCTTTTTTCTTTCCCTCATTCTTTTGTTTCCTTGGAGTTCCTAGATGAATGCTATTCCAATGCATATTTTTACAAGTGAATGATTCACACACAAAAATCTAATTGCAAATGGAGCTTGCTGGAAGCTCTTTGGGTTTGTGATGCTGGGGGTAAAGGAGAGAATGAAAATGATACAGACTCTGTAATTTGATGCTCATTCTTTTCAGGTTCAACATGGAAGGTGATTTTCAACATCTAGGTGATTTGAAATGTTTATCCTTGTTATGGTTTAGACAGAACTAAAGTTGAAAATGAATATCCACATTTGTAGGATATGGAAGTGATGGGGGAGGTAGTGGATGAATGCAGAAGAAAAGCAAAGCCCTTCCTTCAGCTTCATTGAGAAAGGGGGAGAGATAGCACCAAAGCCAAAGCAAAGCCCTTCCTTCTGCTTCATTGAGAAAGGGGGAGAGAGAGCACCAAAGCCAAGCTTGCAAATATCAAACACCAATCTACAGTGGAAGTGCAGAAGCCCTTGAAGAAGCATTTTAGTTAGAGTGTTAAAAACCCAAGAGATTCTCCAGAATACAGACCACTTAATTGCAGGTATCTAAAAGAGACCCTTAGGTGCTAGGAGTTCTTTCCACAAACAAGGGAGAATCAGGATCTCCAGCTTGGCATCTGCTCAAATCACCCTTTGGAGAGACACCTTCTCTACCCCGATTAAAGAAAAAAGCCCCTGCAGACAGGCCTCCCATCACAGACACCTGAATAAGGAGCCTGAATTTAGGCAACATTGATCCCCTGTGTGATTTCAGTGCACAAAATGTTTGCTTTCCTTTCACTAGCTGTTTGCATCCCCCCTTGTAAGAATGGTGGTCACTGTGTTCGGACCAATGTGTGCTCCTGTACCGAGGGCTACACTGGAAGAAGGTGTCAGAAAAGTAAGTTACAAACTTCTCTTTGTTTTCCAATGTCCTCTGACTCACGAACAGCTTCTCTCCTTATTGTGCATGTTCAACAGAATATTTAGTCTGCATTTATGCCATGATCTCTTATATTTCTATCAGGACACATTTAGCACTACATTATGTCTAAAATCAACTTGTTATTTAGAATAGCATTAAGTCAAGTCAGTGTTGGGAGTAGAACATTTTACTAGAATCCTCTTTAAGCATTTCAGGCATTTAGAATGAGTAATCCTTCTACCTGGAGATGGATTCATTTTTTTGCATTAAAGATTTTTGGTTGAAAAAGCCAAAGGTATAGTAGCTGACTGGGATCCTTAAAATATTAGAACATCATACCTCTAGCTTAATTAAGACAGTTGGTTAATAACACTTCAGCCTTGTCTTTGTTCTTGTCACTGAAAAATCCCTCTTCACCTTGGCATCAGTTTCAATACTCAACTCTTCTATTCTTCTGGGGAAATAGGTTATTTTGGCACTTTGTCAGACTCTATTGCTCAACAAAATCTGTCACCCAGGGAGTTTAGGATATGTATGTGTCCTGGCTTCAGCTAGGACAGAGTTAATTTTCTTCCTAGTAGGTGATCCAGTGTTTTGGATTTAGGATGAGAACAGTGTTGATAACACACTGCTGGTTTATTTGTTGCCAGGTAATGTTTATATTAAGTCAAGGACTTTTCAGCATCTCATGCCCTGCCGAGCAAGAAGGCTGGAGGGGCAGAAGAAGCTGGGAGGGGACACAGCCAGGACAGATGACCCAAACTGGCCAAAGGGATATTCCATACCATAGAACATTGTGCTTAGTATAGAAACTAGGGGGAAAGCTGGCTGGGCACTGGTCAGCAAGTAGTGAGCAACTGCATTGTGCATCTCTTGCTTTGTATATTCTAATTCTTTTATTCTTATCAGTATCATTATCATTATTACTTCTATTATTGTTTTCTTCCTTTTCTGTCCCATTAAATTGTCTTTATGGCAACCCACAAGTCTGCTCGCTTTTACTCTTCTGATTCTCTCCCCCATCCCACTGGCAGGGGAGTGAGCGAGTGGCTGTGTGGGGTTTCATTGCCAGCTGAGCTTAAACCCCGACAGTATGTGAAAACTTTTTTTTATTATTATTATTTCTTAACCAGTTTGAAATTGGCAAAAGGGGAGCTGTGAAAACAACCATTCTTGGCAGGAAGAATCTGTATGTTTCCAGAGCACTTTATGTCTCTCGCACACAGAGAAAAAAAAGCTAGTAAAAAAATTCCTTCCAGCAACAAAAGCCTTCTCAATCCCCGCACTCCTCTTCTTCAGCAGGCAGAATCACAATGCACAGTTCTGCCTGGCTGCAAAGTACACAATTGAATAGTCTGTTCTGGCAGGAACAAGCTGGAGGGAAGAAAGGAGGAAAAAACCTTATGCTTGGCATCTTGTTTTTGAGGTTAGGGAACATTAGAAAAGCGCTGTTTCCAGCTTTACACATACTACCACGTCTCCAGACAGATCAAGGAAAAAAGAGGCGATCACGACTGCAGCCTCGCAAAGCACTCCCCTAAATTTTCCAACTGCTACCAACACGCAGCACCACTTTCGAAAAGTTTATGAGGTTTTGTTGCCCAGCTTGGTATAATCTTTTTCCAAGAAGTTTTCTGGTATAATGAAAACGGGGTTTTTCTGCCCAATCTCAGCCTCCATTCTACCTCAACTACCATTATATAGTCTGATTTATTTAGCCTAGCATTATAAAAACTTAGATAAAGGACCTATGTCTGTAATGAATGAAGAGAAACATGATTAAGTAGAAGGCAAATACTACTATTCACTTACTCTTACTGGCCACTGACTGTTAATAGGTAAAAAATGTTGAGTAACGTGTTTCTTTTTCCTTGCTTAAAATCAACTGCACATGGAATGACTGTCATGAGCCACAGAAAGAAATAGGTTATTCACAAGGTTTTCACACCAAGCGGTGGCTATAACAGCTGTATGTCTTATCACCATTGTCATATGAAATAGCTTCTCTCTTCTTTGCTGGAGGATCCAGGTTTCTCCGCTTCTCTGGAGCAAAGGACTGCAGGACACATGGCAGAAGAAAGTCTCAGCTGACCTCTGCAAACCTTCCCCCACAAACTAAATGGAGAAAACCAGTACTCCCATCAGCTGGAGGCTTCTCCCAGTCCCATACATCTCAGAGTTCCAATGCAAAAGGCATTTCATACCTTTTTCTAGGCATGATTTTATATCGTTTTCAACCAGACATTGACCTGATTGATGGATTGATGAACATATGTGGCATACACTTAAAGGCTACGAGTAATGTAGACACATGCTCCTAACTCTTTTACACATACACACATGAAAAAGTGGAAAAATAAATTCCTAGCATGAAGAAGTTTCACTACTCGACCCCTTTTTCTTAAATAAAACATATAAAAAATACCACAACATCCATTTGATGTTCCAAAAAGAACTAATATATCATGTAGCTCATTCTGTCTCAGTTGCAGTGTCACTAGCACTATATATATATATATGTATTTATACATTTATCAATTTACTTTTGATAGTCCTGAAGTGACTTGGGCCACTGACTCTAGATATGAGAGCAGTGCCATGGGTTGTGTGGCTGAGTGCTCAGAAACCCAGCTGGGAGGCGACCCACACAGTGCTTCTGCTAACCTTCCTAGGAAGGGCAGGGCAAGAAGGAATCAGAAAAAACCAGTAAATTTCTACCTTTACAGGGAGGGTTTTCTCTGGATTTGAGCATCTTTTCTGCTTGCTTTTAAGGACCTCACATAACCCAGCTGCACCCTGAGTAGCACAGGGTATTACAAATTGCACTGAAGTGTAATATCCTTACACAAAGAGTAAGGAAAAGACAGACGTATATGGCAATAGTAAAACTGTAATTAGATATAAAGTTTACTGGAAGTTTAGCACTTCAACAGCTTCCATTTGCATATCACCTGGGCAACATACCACATTTTCCAAGGAACCATGAGAGGTGAACCTATGGCTCAAATCATAGCTCAGTGGTGTCTAACCTGGAGCTGCCAGGTTACCCCACACTGAGAAACGTACAGGTGGCTTAGCCAAAATGAGGAGTGGGACAACGCCAAGAAAAACAATTCCTTGTGAATGGTTTTATTGTTATTTTCATTCTTCTTCGCTTTCTGAATATGAATGAGCTGTGTCTTGCATCCTTTTACACTTCTAGTACAGTTTCAAAAACAAGGCAGCTTTACCACGTACACTCACGTACTCACTCACACTGAATCTCTAATCTTAGAAATTCTGGGTGGGTGTTATTACCTGCCTAATAAAACTTATCAAGATAGAGCAAGTAAACTTAAGACTAAGAAAGGCAAGTCTGAAGAAGTTTCCTACCCATGTATTACATACAGAGCAGCCTCACATTTTTGATCTTTAGTTTGGGAAATTTCCTGTGAACCATAAAAACTGAGAAATAGTCTTTTCAGAAACTGATCTGAACAAAAATATTACCTTCCTGAACCTGCAGTGAATGCTTGAAATTGGCAGTCTTTTCATTTTTGTCATTGTTTATACATAGCAGTAGGCAGGTTTTGCACACTTACCTCTGAAACCTACTAATAATCATCTGAACCACGTGAGCAAACCTTCAGATTTCAGCTTTGGTATGCTCCGCAGCAGAGTTTAGAGCAAGGGGAAAATTCCCTGCCATGCACAGCCCTGATTACAGTAGTGATGCTCCAGTTTCCAGGCTCATGGTGCCATAACACACTTCTGGATGACCTCTTTGATGGAGCTACGTCAGGGAAGCCAGAAGCACTTGTATGCCCATCTTGGAGATAATTCACACATTAGGGTTGTTCCTAAGGTGTGAATCCAAGTGTCTTGCAATCCAGATGTAAGTAGCAGCTGGTCAAGTGGGACAGACATTTGTCCTTGTGATGAGGCAATAAAATAAGAATAATAATAGTTGTGGGTGTTTCTCCAGCAATTAAAGCTCAGAAGTACTTCTTTCATCTCAACAGATACCATAAAAAGGCACCTTAACATCCACAAGTGAAATAACTGAATAAAGAGCTCACTCTAATTGCATAATTGTGATAGCAGGTTTATGAAGTTTTTTCTAGGTAGAAACAGTGTTTAGAGGCAAAGATAAAAATCAGCCAAATCAGGTTTTTGGTCACTTACCTCTTGGATATTTTGGAATGTTTTCCACTGCTTTTAGACATTTCTCTTTCCTTCTTAATATCTCACCTGCACGGACAGAGAAACAAAAGCTTCTGTTTGCTTTTGGCAGCTGCAGATTCTCAATTGAAGGAGATAATTAAAACTAAGAGCCACAGCAGCCAATCAAAGACAGGTTATTTCTAAACCAAACCCAAACACACTCTTGGATGCCTTAGGATATTCACTTCTATCCCAGTACAGTTTGGCATTTCGGATACTCTCTGCCTGACACCCAAAAATGTGCAGGACAGAGCAGCACCACATCTTTGCCACTGGGGCTTCCTCTTCATTGCCTCCTCAGCGTACAGAGAAAGGCATTCAGCCTGAAAGTTTGTGTTTGTTTTGTACGTAAATAAACATCGTCTCAAAAAACCCCATGTAAATCAACAAGGTCTGATTGGCTGCCAGCTGAAATCGAAGGTTTGCCTGGTGTGCTGGCTGATAAATAAGCACCTGGTGATTATGCAAACCAGACACCCGCACCCAGGACGAGCGGGTGTCAGAGCTGACAGTGAAATGTGCGGTTATGCCTCAGCAATTGTATAACCTCGTATCCTCGCTCGCTACACATTGTTTTCGGTGTAATCAGTCTGGCTGAGTGGAAAGAGGCAAATGCTGGCAGTACCTCAAGATAAAATATATTTCTGAATCAACTTTGCATCAAACAAATGTACTCAGCATTAATACTAAAGAAAAGCTATTCACGTGTGGGTTTAAGTTCCCTTTTGAAAAATGTGCAGTTGTAACAATGCTGGCTATCACTCCTGTTCACGAGGCTTTAAAGCAGCGTTTACGCCAATTTCTACCACAGCCTTAAAAAAATTATAAACAAAACAAACTGATTAAGTTTCATTTATTTACGACATGCATTTTCATAGGACTGTTTTACAAACGGCTCTGAAAAAAAGGAAAATAAAAGCTGAGTTTTCTTATGAACGGTTGGAGCAAAGAGAAGGGGCGGGGGGGAAGAAGAGAGATTCACGGGACCACGCGTTTATCCCTTCTCTAGCGAGTTCATCTCGGAGCGAAAAGGCAAGCCACAGCTCCCTCTGGAGCTCATCAGCAAGCAAAGGTCACAGGAGAACAGGGCTGAACATCCTTCTCCTCCTCCAGAACAGGAGGCACACCTGCAGCCTGCCCCGTGGCAGGGTACCTGCTCGCCCCCCCCTTGGCAGCCAGCTAGCTGCAGCGTGCCTACGGTTTAAAACAAAGAGCGTGTTTCGGCATGCATCTATTTCATTGCATCAGGCTGAATCCTGCCGACTTTCTATCACATAAATCATCATGCTGACATTGGGACTTTGCAGATTGGATCTCAAAGTTGGTAGATAACTGTTTCTCCATTTCAGTAATTCCTGCAGGCAGGATTTATAGCCAATACACAGTGCACAATATAACTCACGGTCATTCTTCCAGCTCTGCTTGCTCCTTTCCCTCTCCCCCTTCCTTTTTCCTTCCCGGTACCATGAGGACTTTACTTGCATGAGAGCTAGAGGCAAACTAATTGGAAATGTGAACACTGCGTTTCAAAGGCAGTTTTTGCTAAGCAATGTCACATTGTGAAAGTCACCAATTTCCCATATCCCAGCCTTCTCACGTAACGTTTCTGTAGATTACTGCCTTGCCAGCTGCAGAAGCAGGAAGTTTTACTGCTCAACAAAACAAACTTCTATGGAATTGTCATCTTGACAAGGGGTGATATAGTCTTTGGAATAACTTCAGGGTAGACAGATTGACTTAAGCTCTCTAAAATCAGCCAGTTTACAAAACAGAGGTCCAACGTCCCCTCCTACACAACTAAGCAGGGAACACTCCACGTATCTCATCTAAATGGATGGAGTAATAGTTTGCATTAGACTTGCTTTTCATATGTCAAGGAAGTGCTTAGAGGCAACAACTATTTGTCTAAGATTTCTGAATAGCCAATATCCTTGGACAGTGGGTGTTTGGAAATAAAGAGTTTCTCATAGCAGAGAGACTTGTAACTTACTGCTAAAAGCATTAGTTTTGCAACAGAAGCAGAAAGATAGGCAGGTTGGCTTGTTGACTGGTTGGTACACAGTCTGGAGACATAGGAAAAGGAAGCACTGGTCTCAGTTCTTACTTGATTTTCCAGCCCATGTAACAGAATAGGTTCATATTAGATGTCATCTTCCTTCCTTGGGCAGGAAATACAACGGAAGACAATGAAAAAAAAATAAAATCAGGGCTACTGTGGTCTTTCCCATTCAGCTGAACACAAGATGATCCATGCATCTTGCCTGGGGGGAACAGGGAGAGCTCGAACTACCCGGAGAAAAGCCAAACAGGAGACAATGACTCAAGAACAACCTGGTTTGTGGTCTGTTTTCACAGCAGTGCTCCTCTCTGCTCACTTGCAGTAAGGATTTGTGACAAAACCATTAGTTGGCCTTGCTTCAAAGCTAAATTTTGTTCATATAAGTAGCTGATGTATTATTTTAATAGGGGTCTTGAGTACATGCAGTTGTCTAAATTTATTTCACAGGAAGAGAGCAAGAACATTTCTGGGTAAGAACTGAATATATATCCTAAATAAACCCAAAAGTCTTATTAATTTTTTATTCATTCCATAAGCAAAACGTTCACAGACTAGAGCATGAATTTTACTATAGTAGAAAATCTACGTTTCGAATCAGTATTTCTTTACTTGTTTCTTAAAGGCACTAAAGAAGTGGTAGGTCTGCTGCTGTATGTAGAGACATACAGTACATAAAAAGGGCAGGGATTCCTGAATTACTGCATTTCTCTTGCAGTGGGCTTCCATGTGAAGATAACTGGTTTTTTCCACTAATTGATTTAAGAAACAAGGAAGAAAAAAAATGGGGGGGGTGTCTATTTTTAATGAAAATATTTTTTTAATGTCTCTGAAAAAAGGGGCATGGGATCTACCACTTGAAAAGCCCAGAGGACAGCAAATTCTGGAGAATAACATTGCCTATTTAGCCACAAAAACACCTTGGCAAGACAATCCTCTCGAGCATCAATTCCCAAGTAAGCCTTAGGTTACTTTCTAAAAGAGATAATAGCAGAATGACTAACAGATTAGTGCAGTGCCAATGCAGACAGTAACCCTCTTCTGTACCCCCTGACCAGGCTCCCACCTGAGGTCCTCGCTTTCCAGCTGGACCACAGTAGCCTGAGGCTCATCTTCTTGGCTTGAGACTGTGTCTCCCATGCCCCTGCTGTTCTCTTTGGTTACTTTGCCTGAATCTCCCTTTTCCTTTGTACAGATGAAAATAAAGCAAATTGCATCAAGCACAGGCTGAGCCCACTCAGCACAATGAAAACATGCCTAAATGGCAGGTCATACTGCAAGCACAGAAGCTGCAAAAATAATCAACAGAGGAAAACAACGTATATGAGAACCTTCTTTCACTTCTTAGTCAGGCATGACAAGAAAGCAGCTCAACAGAACAATTTATACACATGCTGCAACGCTTCACTGACCTAATAAAACACAGAGCATTCTTCAATGAAGAGAAAGTGTTACCAAACACAAGACCCTAACAAGATGGGAATATAAGCTGTGCTGAGAGTATACTTCACAATTCCCCACATTAATTATCTACTAACAGTTGCAAAGATGAGAAAAAAAGTTTAGCTATATTCTCTTCAAATTAATAGTGTTGGTATTGGTCTAAAACCAATCACTAAATGAGAAAAAGGTTTTGCTAATGATCTCAAAACACGTGCACCTGCACATGCTTATTTTGTTTATAGTGCCTTTCATTCTGAAAGATGCTGAAATGTTTTGTGGCTATCCAAACATCATACCACTGTATGTCTCAAAAGAGTTTCACTTGACAAGAGATAATGGGCAAAATGAAGATTGGGAGACCTAAAGGGAGAAATGTTTCTGTCCAAGGAGAGCACCGAGTCCCCTGTCTGTGTTGGGGTGACCATCCCTCATTGGTTTCCACAGCATCCTGAGGTTTAGGAGTCTTGCCTACCATACATTACCAGGGAATCTTTTGGAGGTACAGATGGAGAGATCAGGATCCTCTTTAAATGGTACCAAAAGTTATCATCTGATGAGAATGACATGACAGCAAACGAGCACAGTACATCACAAACCAACACTCAGAGTTTAGTCCAGCATCTCAGTAATTTTGCCATACATTATTATTTTTCCCGTTTTTCCTGAACTAATACCTAAACCAGATTTATTTCCTGTTTTAATGTCTCTAAAAGGCCCCATAGGTATATCAGAGTATGCATCAGAACAAAGAGCAGACATAATTAGGCAAAGCACTGGCATTGCACTATCTATATGGTCTACAATTTTTCAGAGCATTTTTTCTTCTCTAATGTGTGCTAGGTCATGCAAACTAACTCATATTGCTATACCCATGTAGTAAAGTGAATATATTATAAATGCAAACTGTCACCACACCCATCACAATTACATTTACAGCTCCCACTGTGTCTTGTAGTAATTTGTTCTCCCGCACTACATCCCTCAGAGGTTTCTACCAAATTATTTTTACTATTCAGAAAGGTAATTTATTGAAGAAATGCTTTGCATCTCTGTCAGAGATATGTGAAGCGAGAAATAGGGATGAGCAAACCTCAAAATGATTGGTAGCTTGATATGGATAAGGATCTAAATTTTAGAAGAACCTTGCACAAAAATTACAAACAATTTTATTACATGACAAGTATTCCTTCTTTTTAAAATTTAATCTGTGGCTATAATTACTGACATTCAGTGGATTGCACATCCGAGGGTACTCTGATAGACCTTAGAGAGAAAGTTATTTCTTTACTTACAAATCCAAATCAACATAGATGAGGAATTTCAGAGAAAAATCAAGCTCTGGAACAACATATGCGCCTAAAACTCAGCATGGGCAGAAGTAGTTTCTTACTGCCCTTGGAGGTAGAAAAAAGGGGACTAGAAATTGCTAGTGTCCCAAATCCATAACATGTTTTTCAGAGATATGTGCATCTGGGACCTTCACAGCAACAGATATATTGGTACATCCATCTCACTAATGATCTGTTGAGCATCAGTTATACCCTCTAAAGGGGAGAAGGACATTTTTTACCTCTACTAGTTCCTGCTAGTGTCAGGGCAGTAGAATCCACACAATGGTGCCCTTTGTTAGAAACACCCTTTTTGGCCAGAACACCCCCATTTTGTGATTCATTTTTTGAAAGGTTTAAAGATCATTCAGCAAGATCAAATCTTTATTTGGAACCTAGAAGCATCCAACCAATTGTTTCCTTACTGCAGTCAGGATAATGTTTCATTCGAGCAGCGCTGCTGGGATGCATAATGCATCCAGAGAGATGAGGAACCTTCTTTCCAGTCGAATAATTGAACCGTGCTATTTTTTGAAACTGCTGACCTGACCTCACAGTTCTCATCCTATGGAAAAGATCAGCAACATCCCTACGTTTTAAGGCTGCAGTCTCATGATTGTGCCGTTCCTGGCACAGACCTTCTGCTAGGTTTTTGTGCTTTATCAGTAGGTGATGTATATTACCTATAAACATTGGAAAAGGAGTAGAAGAGCCAGTTTTAACCCAAAACTCACTGCTTTCACATCTATGTGGTTTCATTTTTGTTCTCAGCTTAAGTTCTGTCATCTATATTTTCCTGACAAGACCAGTTGGTGTTATTTTTAAATCTGTCCCATGCTCTGCATCCTTACTGTGTCGTATCTCCCCAGCTACAGCTCTTTGTTTTTGAAAATGTCACACCAAATCAAGATAACCCCTAAGCAGAAGGGAGAAGAGGAACATTAAAACAACATGTACACATACAAAACCCAAAACTGCAACTGATCAAGCTTCCTGCTCCTCAAAAGAGGAGTAAACAAATCAAAATATGCGCTAGACCCACAGAGAAGCCAGTCCAAAACCAACACCAGCCAGAAATAAAAGCAGTGCCTGTGAATCCCAAATAAATGACAGCACAGGGGTGGTGATTTAAAGGACATGTTGAAGTCTGTATCTACCGGTAGGTGTTGTTTTGGCCGCATTTCTGTGTTCTTTGTTAGCAAGCTATAGCCTGATGCATTACCTTAGCTGGCCCACACAGATGTTACTGCTTGAGGCTATTTTCTCTCATCCCTCCGAATGCAGAATGCATCCGGAAGCAGGTCAATTTTCTTAGGTTCTACAGGGCACAAAAAAAAAAAAAACAAAAAACACACAACCAAAAAATTTGTCTTGAAAACTACATCTTCTAATCAGCACTGCAGTGTGATGCACTGCCTCAGCAGCAGCATGGCTTAGGATACATGATGATAAGTAATTGTAATTTTTGCTTCAGAAAGAAATAGTCTGGGCAGTCTTTCTCAGGAAAAGACATGGATGTTCAGCTGTGGCGAGGCATGTTCCTGGAACATTGTACAGGATCCCTTTCTGCCTAGATTTTAGGAGCTTGATTTAATATTCCCTCTGTTTTAACTTTAAGAGGCTGGTGATGAAGACTGTCTTATTTCAACAAAACTACAGGCTTTTCGCTACTTATTATTACCTACTTCTAGAGAGAGAAGATGTAATGAGTTACTTGCATGAAAAGGTGGCTTAGGTTCAACCTGAAAAGTTTTTGTCTGCTAAACCACAGAAACAGCGGGAGCCTGAGGGAAATCTCTGACTTCTTTTAATCACTGTAAGATAATCAGCAGATACTGCTGGCTAATATCGTGACTGTTTGTTAGAATAAGAGATTACTCTCAGTTGCTTCTAGCACGTGCAGCCTGGCAAACCATGCCCAGTGCCCAGCTTTGCCCCCAGTCCCTTTGGTTTTCACAGCAGAGATATTTTGCTTGACACTGTATGTTTTAGGGGAACCGTTCCTGTAAATCAACAGCAAGAAGGGCAGGCAAAGGAAGACACTGGAATTGTAGGTGTCCATCAGTGGGGCTACGTACACCAGGAGGACCTACTTGACTTTACACACAAAATTCAAGGTGTTGGTTGCTTTTTTTCTTAGAATTTTAATGACCACTGGAAATATTTATTTTGCAGGAAGATTCTTCCCCTTGGCTGACAAAGCAAGAGGTCTGACTACCTTAAAGATGTTAGGGCTGAACAGTTGAACTATGGAGCTCCGTGGAGGTTGATAAAGAGTTGCAAGCAGCACTTCACTGGGTCAAGTCAGCCTAGAGGGGATAAGCTATGAAAAGGGTCACAGGAAATTTTAAGTGATTGTAAGGTCAAAACGCATTAAAGGCATCAAAGAGAAATAGCTGCTGCATAAAACAGAAAACTTAGTGACTTGAGAGTGCCTTTCAGTGCACAGAATTGCGTATATTTTGTATGATGTTCTGTTCAACACCTATGTTTTATCTTAGCACCTTCAGCTGCTTCTTACCTTATCAAAATCAGCCCTCGCCTGAAATACAACACATACTCATGCTTTTTCTCTAACCTGCATTATCACCTTCAACACAGGCTTACTTTATCTAACTTACCAGTTTTGGAAAACATAAGATGGAAGTCCTTTCTAGTTTTAAACAGTGGCCTTATAGAATTGTGGTGCATTATAGAACTGAGTAACTATATTGCATATGAAATTATGTGCTTTGGTTCTTACTGAAGAGCACGGAAATGTTGACACTGACAGCAAAGGGGGTGGGACTAAGGGTTTAGTAATACTGAGTGCTGGCAAGCTTGCACCCAGAATGTGTCGATAGTCCAGGACTCTCCCTACCCCCAGTGATGTACCCTACCAGACTGCTGCAATGGGAAATAATGTGTTTATATCTGTGTCATTAGGGCTAATCCCCAAGGCAAGTGGAAAGCCTATCAATCTGCCGTTGTCTTTGGGTCAAGATGCCAAGCCTTTTTTAAAGGGAGGGGGAAAAAAAAAGAAACGTGAGTCTTTTCAAAGTCATGCCAGTGCCTGGGAGGATTACAATAATTCGATTTGCTCTCCTAGTGTCTGATAATTTATTTAGTTTTCCTGTGAGAGGCTGTAATATTTTTGTTTGCTATTTTGAAATTGGAGCTCCTCCACAGAGGCCAAGGAGTGGGACTAGAAAGGATCCAAACTAGTTATCATCAACAAACGTTGAAGTCTGTCTGATGGGTATTGAGATGGAATTGTATTTAAGCAAGCTAAAGAAAGGGAGAACAAGGTGGAGAAGTCAGACAGGAAAAGGGGAGAGATAACACTGCATTCATTGACACAGAGGTGCTGGTGAATTCCCTAGTAAGAAGAGAAAGTACCTGCCCTGGAGGGCCAGCAGGCAGAATTGCCCTCCCAGTTCAGAACAGTTTTGGTACTTCCCGTAGTTTGCTTTGAATTGAACTCCTTTGGATTTATCACTGATGTGAGAGATGCCATGAGCAATAAACACCACAAAGGAAGTTCACACTGTATTTTCATAGTTACTTGTTCATTTCTAAGGCAGCTGAAAAAAGAGAGAAATAGATCCCAAGTTGAAAGTTTTACTCAGACTAAGACTGGGCCTCAGTCATTGCTTAAAGTTTTGCTGAATTACAATGCAAATTGAGCAGGAACAAGTTCAGTTATTCACAAACCAAAAACAAAGTTAATGAAAAATCAGACTAGTTTCCCTGTAATTGAAGGGTCTGTTGCTCTACAGCCTACAAAACTCTGCTGTCAGTACAAAACAACCAGGAATGCCTTAAAACATAATTGTTTGGATAAGGTTAAAAAAACAGAGGATATGTAAGGAACAAAAATAAATAAGAAATACTCATTTGAACAAGTGCTACTGTGTCCCTAGTTACTTTTTCTTGGCTTTACTTTTTAAGGGGCAGGGGGGAAAGACATTGTCCAAGTTTCATGTGATCTCAAAAACAAACTTATAGATTTTCAACTGATTTTGGAACGGCAGGTTAGCATTGGGGACACTATGGTCTGCAAATATCAAAAAGCGTAAGGTCATTTAAAGTCTAGAAACATGTATTTTGGTTTGGGGTCATCTTTTCTAAATGCTGAGTATCTGAGCTGTTTTATAATCGGAACAGGCAGTCAAACACAACACAACTTAAGATTGTGGGTCAGAAGTCCAGTATTGGAGATGTGAGATCAAAAGGGAGAGAAAAAGAAAGAGGGAAAATAAAAAATTAGTTCAGAGTTATGGTTTCCATGACACTTTGAACTCATCTAGGTTTTAACTAGTGGTTGCAGCACTAGTTTTTGATAGTTCAGCAAGAACAATAGATCCCCGTCAGCCTTAGTAAGCAGAGACCAAGACTATAGCATGGATCAGGAGAGGTGGAGAAAGAAGGAAAAAGAGGACGCCGGTTTAAGGGCTTGGATCCAAGCAGCCCTTATGAATGTGGCTAAGTCTGACCTGCCTGAGGGCAGGTCACTATGCTAAGAGATCCAGGAGGCTTGGCACAGCACAAAATGCAAATGTAGCAGCCAACCAAGAGCAGCAATATAGCACTAAAAGTGCCAGTGCAGCAGCATTGGCACTGAATACACCAGGACACAAAAGCCACAAAAGCAATATGTCAATACATCAGAGGAATAATTAGCGAACCTAAATCTACCTATCTAAAAACACTTGATCATACCTAAAAGAGGAACAGAAGGTTATTCTTCCATCAAATAACAGTCGCTTTATTTTTGCATGCTGTTTTTTACTAATCATTCCTATTTTGAGGCTCTTTGCAGGTTTCCACGTTCTACAGTAAAGGTCGGAGGGGGCTGTGGTAGGTTCAGAGTCCTGTACATGGCAATGACTTGAAAATCAGACTTGCGATAGCATTAGTATTCAAGTTCTGTTCTTACTGCTGATGTGTCAAAACACATCACAACCTTAAGGCTAATAAAGGCACTGTAATGCTACGTCTCAGCTGTCAGCCCCCTCAGTGCCTGCAGGAGCAAGTAGCCTGCGCCCTATTGAGGAAGGGCTAGGTGTGCAGCAGCCACCCGGTTCTGCAAGCATGGAGGACTGGTGCTGATTAGGCAGTTGATAACAAATCGCTGGAAAATTGCACTGTGCCTATGAAGCTTTAAACATGGCAGGAGCCATGTGACACTCGTGTTCTCAAGCCTTCATTGTCGGTCTCCTCCCGACTTGACTTTCATGCTCCAGTTTAACCACTTGCTATGTAATATGGCCTTATTGTCTTCTACCCAGTTATCAAATGCCTTCTTCCATGTAAAAGGTAAATCATTCCCACTCCCATCGTAGCAGCACTGCCATGCTTCTAAAGTACACTGCCTCTGATGGGTCCTTCCTACACTTACTGCAATAGGCGAGGAGAAACAGGAGATGAGGCCCTTGGCTATCTGCCTGTGCAATCCACCTATATCAAAGCAGGTTGGGATTGCAGAGGTTTCACTTGCCAGAACAATGAGATTTTACTGTTGAATGTTGTAAAACAGGAGTATTGATAAATGCAGGCTTAATCCGAGACACAAAAATTAACACTTAGGTTTCTAATGAAATCTAAAAAAAAAATAAAAATAATGTTTTCCTGCAGTTCAAAGAACAACTTAGCTTTCACATCTTATTTGTATGAAAGAATAAAGTAAAAAGGTAAGTACCTTAAATAACGGTGCAAAAAGGCAATGGAGGAATGGATCTACTTAGTCTTTATGCTTGGTTGAATGCAAAAAATATTCCCAGAATTATGTGAAAACAATCTATCCTCTTCAAGCCTTTTCTTATCCAAATGAACATCTGAGAGCATGTTTTCCAATCAGTAAAGTGAAAGCTGTAACAAGTATTTGGTCTGTCCACAGCTGCCACAGAAAATTTCTTATTTGTTTTACTGAGAATCATTGTAATTAATGCCTCTCTTGTTTTTCTGGTGAGGCAGCTCTTACTGGAGCTTCCCTGAAAGAGCTTCCACACAAGGCGCAGCATTTTCCAGAAGGATTTATGGGAGCTATCAAGCCTCTGTGTTTCAGATTCTCAAATCCAAATTACTTTTCCGGGTTTTAATTACAAGCAATTGAACCTTCTGAAAGGAAGCAACTAAGTCCCTAGTAAAGTCTTCCCTCATTTCCCAGCTACCGCGTTCTCTCTTTGATGTGTACCTGCAGGTGTCTGTGAGCCCACGTGCATGAACGGAGGGAAATGCGTACGCCCAAACGTCTGCGACTGCCCATCTGGCTGGAGGGGAAAGCACTGTAATAAACGTAAGCACCTCTACTGCCCATCAAACAGATCATTATTACTTAGGCTAGTCAACGTCAATTGTTTTTTAACATTAAGAGAAGATTACAACATAGCAAATAGAACCTGTTTTGCTACTTCAACAGTTTGAAGAAAACCATTTTAAGCACAGGTAATACAAAATGCTATAAACATTGGATGCTTGCAGAGCAAAAAAGCTGTGTCGGGGAACCCTGGTTCTGCTTCATGCAGCTGTCTGTTATACATCTTGTTATGGAAATTCTTTTTCATAGTACTAAACTTCAAGCATTGATTTTATGTTTCAACAGCTTCACATATTTTGTTAGGTTTTACAGAGAAATGCCATATTTCAAAACACAGAACTATCTAAAGCCTGCTATAAAGCCTCCCAAACTGATATACTCTCAAGGTCACCAGATACATTTTGGTGAATAATTTGGAGAATGATGTGTTCTTACTCTGTAACTCTACCAGATCTGACTACAGTTACATAAAAATGTAATTAAAAAAAAAAAACCTCTCACCCTAAAATATTTTCAAGGAATATTTTTCCTTACGTGGCTATTCATTACCATGATGTTGACAGATAAACTGAATAAATTCATAATCAAGATGACATACTGTATGTAAACCAGATTAAAATATTGGCTTTTTACCCTTTGGGTCCTGACAGTAAATGTGATTTCAGAACCAGTGTTTTGAAATTATAATATTCATATTTTTTTCAGAAATTCTGAAGGAAGCATGTGTATGTCACACATATACACCAAAACATGCATTCTCTCTTTCAGGGTCTCTGAAGAAATAACATAAGCAATAAACCTATCAAACTTTACTATGAGAATCTATTTATTTCTAACATGGAATGCATAGTATGCATATAACACATATGAATATATCATATGGAGAGCATTCTTAGCTGATGGTGAGCTGAGCATTAGAAATAGCAAAGCTCCCCATAGACAGACATCAAAGATCCAGTTCTTAAGGAGAAATAACAAAGAATCCTGAACACCGATTATCTGATGAATAGAATGCATTCTTTACAAATTAGCCATATGGAATAAAACCTAGCAGGTCACCTTTCAAACAGATCTGGAACATCCAGATACATCACGTACCTCTTCTCACTTGTTTCATGTCAATCTGTTCAGCTGTTTGCCTGCAGAAATGCCTGAACGGTGGAGAATGTATAGGTCCAAACATCTGCGAGTGCTCTGAAGGATGGGTAGGAATGCTGTGCCAGACTCGTAAGTGCTGCTTTAATTACTACAGTTTTGTAGTCACACACGTTGCACTGGAGACCTTTACTCCTTAAATTTTCTACTATGTGTATATTGAGTTAGGTTTATGGTTAGACTCTATGATCTTAAAGGTCTTTCCCAACCTAGATGATTTTATTACATGTAAAGGCAACCATAAGATGATTTGTTGTGATGGCTAACAACCATAACAAGTAAGATAACATCTTATTTGCCAGAACTGTCTTATGCTGCTGGTAGAACTATTACTTCCAGAAACATTTCTGGACTCAACATCAGTGTGAGAGAGACCTGACTCATCTTTTACATGTGTGGACGCTGAGCTCAACATGTCAGACAAAATTAATCGTCTTTAAATGAAATAAATTTAAGGTTAAAAAAAAAAGGGAGGGGGGGTCAGGGAGAAAAGGAAACTGAGTAGCTCATTCTGCATACCCAGATGGCATTAAGGCACAGAAAGAAATTCTAAGAGTCCAGCCCTGTAAACGCTGTGGGTTCAGAGCGACCACCGAGGTGGCTGGAAGTACTTGCACGTGGAAGGGCTGGAAGATCTGGAATGGGAAGAGACCTGTTATTGCCTGTTACATACAGGGTCACTGCAGTTTGTGTATGTTATTGGCTTTACAGTAAAAGTGCATGAGGAAAATATCAAGGCGTTATCTCCTTTAAAGGGCAATCTTTCTTTCCTCTCCCACTTGCAAAGCATAATTACTTATGGAAATCTTTTGTCAGTTAAATCCCAATGGCTGTGTAATTGTTTCTTTGTGCCAGCTGTCTTCTAGTTCAAACACAGTAATGTTTAAAGTTATTTATTAGTTGATGACATATTCTTGCTTCAGTTTTTTTAACTAAATAAACAAATCGTGCTTGTTCCTGTGAAAGGCAAGTAAGGCTTACACTGTCATTAACAATTTCTGCTGTCCTACGCAGGCACACAAGCCTAGGGAATATTTTACGTATCTATCTAACTTTGAAACTTTGCTCCAAATCCATTCAATTGTTAGTCACTCTGATTTTACTGTTTTTTCGCATGTTTTCACTGTAGTGGGAAGTTAAATCAGGTTTTTGTCCAAAAGGAACTGGCTGAAACTCTTAGGTCCCAGAGCAAACCCAAATAAACACCAAGCGGTTAGAATTTCTGTTTTTTTTAAATATAAAAAGAGAAGAGTATTGTCAGAGAGCAGATGCTGAGGTCTTATAATGTTGCTCCGGGGTATTCACAGTGAGGCAGGGAGGAAGCAGGGGAACAAGAAACTCTTCATCCTCACAGATGTTAGGTGTAAAGTTTCACATAGAGTGTAACCTCTGAAAAGAAGTCTGGTTTTGAGTTTTAATGGAAGGCTATTTGCCCAAATCCAGAACTCAGTGGAAAAAATGTATTTATCTATCTGAACGTAAAAAGCCTTCTGAACGCCTCCCTTGCTCAAAGCAGCGCTCACCTTCCCCTCAGCTCTGGCACTGACACAGGCTGTTAGCAGCAGCAGAGGGGACTGTAACCAGCCCCTGGTAACATCATCTTGTTGCTCTTGTGTTACTATGGCCTCTTTCCCACCTCCCAGAAGCACACAAACAGTGGGCCAAATCCACACGCTCTGCCAACGCCAGAGCGTTGCTGGCAAGGAGGCGCTTGGTTCATTACTCTGCTCCTCTGTGCTTCCCCTCTGCACCAAATTACACACCTCAATTTAAGCTCCCGAGGCTTCCTTGTGTTCATCACCCCCTACCTGCATGTGGATGCGTGTGCCCTAATTCTGCGCTTTGCCATGGTATCAACAAGAAGGCTGAGAGAGGCCTTGATTTACACCACTTTAACTACAGACTTTGGCTGTTAAACTCAACAACAGACCAAACCATCCACATTATAAGATAAGAAAGTAGCAACCTATTATTCATGCTATTCAAATATTATTTCATAACCTATATTATTCTTATATATTATATTAAAACATTACATATTCTTTTTACATTGCACATGAAATTATTATACTATAAAAATGCAATAATTAATAGATAGTATATTATTAATCTAATTTGTTTCCATTTCATCATGCAAAAATTCCATCTCGCTCTGCAAGTAACAATACAGGTGACAACATTTCTCAGCAATCGCTGTACCTCCTCCCATGTCCAGAGGCAAATCGAGCTGGATTGTTTCTCTGGGGCTTTTTCAAGGGTAGGAGGAGGTTCAATAACCCAGCTTCATTCTTTGTTTTCAACTTGTGCATTCACACAGCTGCCCGTATAGGGGTGGCAGCAATGGAAATGCAGATACAGGTTTCACCTACACACTGAACCTCTTTTCCTCATTAACTTTCTCACACACTTCTAGTAGGGTGACTAAACCAAAGGATCTGTGGAAACTTCCACCACTATTTTCTGGACATTTCTAAGACTCAAAAAATTGTTTCAGTCTTCTATACCGAGATAGCTAGCCAGAGTAGGCCAGTCAGCCAACAAAAAAGACAACGGACAAGTACTGATAAATTATCTTCGACACGTACTTTTGATCTGTCTTTATTAAGAAGTCACAGGCTACCTTCATCAGTGCAGTTTCTAACTTACAAAGGCCTAAACCTACCTGGACAGTTCAAGAAGACGTTTGGAGGCAGCAGTAGATATAGCTGCCACAATACAGTCTTTTTTAAATCTTCTCTCTTCAGTCTTCTGTAAAACCAGAAAAAGCAAAACATGACATTCTCTGCATTTGGGTTCCTAATAATTAATTTAAATACCTACAAGTGCAAATACAGACGTCTCAGATTCTCCTGCCAACTTTCACCAGGAAAAAAGGTCGTAGATCTCTATCACAAGTGATAGTCCAAAATGCTTCAACCTCTCAGCAGACACCACCATTGACAATAACCTAGAACAGATTTTCAGTTCTGTTGCAATGAAGATTGGCAATGTCTAAGTCTGAATAATTTTATGTCTAGAGTATTGTGAAAATACCTCAGGGAGCAAGAGCAGACTATATTATCAGAAGTAGTTACCACAGGTTGAGGAACTTATTTGGAACAAGTCTGCTACATTTTGGAGATGCAATCATACAAGCAAAAACTTTGGCTCTTTTGCAACGACGTACAATGTCCATGCAATGCAGTGAATTATTAATTTCTTAATGCTAAATCCAACTCACAATGACATTCCAGAGGCATCTGTGCAGGCTGTATTTTTCTTACGGTTTCACCTTTCTCTGGCTACAACTAAATCACAGAATTTCACAAGAGTAAAAGTAGAGACTTTTAGAAGACATTGGTAAGGGATAAAACATAATGGTCATCTTTTATCAGACTGTAAATAAAGAGGTCAGTCAGGAGAGTAGTTTTCCTCCCCATTCATCTGTAACTGAACAGAACAGCTTCCAAAAGAGAATCAGTAAAATAAGTCATTTGTCCCAACAAATCAGGTGTATGGTGGAATACACACATTATCCTTGATAAATACCTGTGACTTTGATGGTCATAGTTTAAGGAGTAACAATCAAGTTTCAGACTGTATTGCAAATGTAGGGAAATTCCCTTTTGGAAAGACAGGTTAAAAAACGTCGTTCGAAATATTCAACTTATCTCAACTACAGAAACCAGCAGCTTTATGGATTAGGCTTCTTCCATTAGAAGCTTTCTCTGTCTGATTCTGTTTTTAACTTTCATGACGGCAGCACAAATATTCCAAAAATTCCCTATCTGAAAACAGAGAAACGGTATCCCAGGATCACCATCTTTTCCCATGAGTGATTTTCTTCCCAATTCGTATGGGATACCCAGTCTAAAGCACCACGCCTGTGGCTTCCCGTTGCCTCCTGTGGGATTAACTCACATCTCTCTTTCTCTTGAGCTAGGAAAGAAACATTAGACCAAAGGAGTGAAGACCTGACAGTACAACCTGATTACCCTGACAGATATAGCCAAAACACAACCCAGTAAAGTCAGAAGGCTTCTGGCCAGGGATATAAGTCTATTGTTTAAGGCTCTGAATTCAGGATCAAGGTATAATTCTAATAATTAATTATAAAGTATAAGAAGGTTATAGTTGTGAAGGATCTTCATCATTAAAATTCATGCTGCTATCTTCTGTTCTAATATTATTGAACCCATACTGGCTCCTCATTGCCCTTCAGAATATCTTCTCTTTATTTGCATGTTATAAGTGTCAAGCTTATAGCCGTATAATTTCCTCAACATTCCTCCTCGTTCTCTCTCTGTGCCTTGAACAACATCTCAGACAGGCTTTCTTCTACCTTTCCTGTGTAACCCTTTCAAACCTTAAAAAAAGAAAAATCTTAAAACAGAATGTAGTTTGCATGCAAATTGTAGCCCTGTTCTTTTAACACCCAGGGATAAATCTCTTTCTATAATGGGCATTTATTGATTATAATTTTAACGTAAGCTTAGCTTATTAAATTACTTTCTTTGCTGAATCTGTACAGGATAATGCATACATAGCCCGTGTCATTTTTAGTGTTTAGTGGCTTAGCATCCCTTGTAAATACATTTATGAAATATTCATTTGAACTTCAGCTATGTTATTATCCTCTGTGATTTCAATTCCAATTTTCTTCCAAATGTTTTTAACTTTTCTCCTAACTGAGCTCTTGTTTTTCTGAGCACTACAGCAGGAAGCAGTGGGTGGAGAGGGAGAGACAGGCAGGTAGCAAAGGATTAAAAAAAAAGGAAGAAATTTTTCCTTTTTCTTATTTGTTTGCATTAACTGAGAATCAAAGAAACCACAGACAGAAAAAAAGCCTGGTACATTATCTAATGCCTGTTCTGCCCATGCATACCAGAACACCCCCAGCTGCTACAGGGGTCCCCAGAAGAGTCCATCTCTCTTTATCTTACCTGTTCTTCTTTTATCCACTACCAAGCTGAAGGGAGAATCAGCTTCCATTTTCCCCTTGCCCAAGTTCCTATCAAATGGATAACAGCAATATCATACACATTTCTCTCTCTTCCAGCTTACTATACCGTAGAACAAAACTGATGTCAGCACAGGGAGCCCCTTCCCCTGACAATGCCCTCCCTGTGGGGAAGCATTTTTGTTCCTGTAAACAAAACTCTTAAGATTTTTTCCAGTTCTAAATCTGAGTTCTTTCAGTTTGTGGAGGAGCTGAAGCAGCAGTCGGCAGAGGATGAGCACACTGTTCTAGCCTGAGCGTGATTCCTTTCCTCCTCTGCCCCATCCACACCCAGGATCCAAACCTGGGCCACCCCCTCTCAGAAGCAGCACCAATTCAGAAGTTTGCAGTTGCCCATTCTAGGTCTTGAGTGTTTTGCAACAGACACCCAACAAAGCCAAGTTTGCTTCTTAAAAAAAAAAAAATATCTTTTTTCAACAGAACAGTACTTTCTACCTTTTCAAAATAGCACAAATGCATCAACTAGCTTACCTACTGGGAAGGCAAGTTGCTAACAGCAGGTCACTGGAGTCCTACAGTAGATCACCTGGCACAGCTGGCTTTTTAAAAAGGAGCACCTGAAGGTCACCACTATGTGCAGGTCTCTGCACGTCCCTGTTCTGGACATGGTACGGGTCAGTAGTTTTGACACAGCATGAATCCTCACCACCTGACTACTCATAAGAGTAGCAGTTTCCCAAGCTCTTTACAGCCCCTCCTTTTCAAGACATGTATAGAGGCAGTAAGTCTGGCTCTTCTCCTCTGTCCCATAGCCATCAGGCCTGAACTTCCATACACATATTTAGATTTTAATATTCCCTACTCCAGCAAAACCTCAGCCTCCTCACCGAGTGTTAGCTGCCATGATACTCTGATAGAACAAAACCAATACAAATTCCAGATGTTGTTCAACATCTTGTCACCAGCCTTCCACAGTCACTACAACAATTAGTATAACTCTGAGAATCACATTTGGGTGGCTTAGGCTCCTACCACATGTTTTCTAAAGAAATTTCACTGGCCTGGTCTATCTCTGAGATTCAGATCGTAATACAAAGAATCTGCATGAGCAAATTGTGTCAAAATCAGAAGTTAAGTCTAACAAACTGAAATTCTGAAATTTGTTCCTTCAGCCCCAGAATTAGTTGCTTTTCTGTGAAAAGACATCCTTATAGGGATACATTAAACTCTTTCAAATCTGATGAAACACTTTGCTTCATGATGAAGAAGATGGTATCAGAACATAGACATGTGTCTACTCTATTTTCAGGTCTGTCTGAATGGTGCATGGTTTGCAGCTTCCTATATGCCTCTGCCACACAAGAAAATATAAGAAGCCACTTACTGATTCTGTGTAGATTCTGACATCTGACTAGTTTCGAAGGCATTTAGTTTGACTGCCTGTAACCAGGATACAATATTCTGGCAATATTTATAGAAGGTTTAATTCATGAGATCTAATTAAAATACTATGACATGTGTGTTCTTCTTGAATTGGTGCCCTATGAGTTGGTTGTTCTCTTTCCTCTATGCCAAAACAACATCAAAACAATATAAACTGCTAATGAGGATGAAGAAGTGGCTGAAATTTTGCTAATTCAATTGATGATATTTCTTCTCAAAAAAATCCCAAAAACGAACACCGATTCTTTTATTAACAGAATGTCTTCAAACAGATGGGCCTGTATAAGTACTGTCTGGTACTCTAGATAAGATAAAAAAGATTTTCTGATTCCTTTTTACTTGGGATAAGCAGCTCATTACTGATTATGTGGGACCATGAAATTACATGTTCTTGTGCCCGGGTTTCCAGAGCTGTAAAGTGTGCAGGTCACCAAATTCTCCCTTTTGTTTATTGTGATAACATCACCTTTAAGAGTACTTATTTAATGTATCTCCTCAAGTCAAGAATGGAACTTTTAACAGGTAGGGGGTTTCTTTCTATTGGAACAAAAGAAAATCAATTTGGCAAAATCTGACCCCACTATCAATGCCCAGAACTGTATCCTGGCTTTCAAAATTAGGCCTTGCACTGATCCATTTCCAACTGAGCCACGGCAATTCCTTTGGCACAGTCTTCTTTTTCCCCATCATTGGGGAAAAAAGGGAAAAAATGAAGGAAACTGTAAACCTAACAGACGCATATGCATGAAAAAGCCTATGGCAAACCATCTGTAATGCCTCAATACTTTTTTTATTTATTTTCCTTTTCTCCATCATATGAAACTGCAGAACCTTAATATATTTTCTCACAACATTTTCAAAAGCATCTAAATATAACCTTTCTAATTACAAGACTTAGAATAAGTATATTTTCTAAACAACTTTATCTTTCATTTGTAGCACTTTGTGAGCAAAAATGTCTATTTGGAAGCAGGTGCATAAGACCAAATGTCTGTGCTTGCAGAAGCGGCTATACTGGTTCGGCATGTGAAAAGAAGGTAAGGTCCAAAAGCACTGTTACGGTAAGGACAAAAATAATCAAATGTAACTAAAATGGTTTACAGAAAAATGGATTAAAGTCTTGTTAACCTTATGAAAGATTTAAATAAGGTTATAAAATATTTTAAAGGAAGTTTAACGCCTGGTCATCTGCCAAAATAACCCCGTATGCAAGTTCTGTGCACAACTTTCCCTTAAGGAACGATTTAATACTTCAACATAAAACCCACAAAAGCTGTGTCTATTCTGGTAGTTAAGGTCATCCTCAATACAGTGCTCCTGCCCAAATCCACTAACCACCTGCACAAAAAACTCTGGATAAAAATAGCTGGTTGTAGTCCAGCCCAAGCCTAGAAGCTTGTCTGGGTTGCAAGGGCAACCTGCTCCTCTCCACGAAACACCCCTTCCCTTGCTTCTCACCCCCTTACCTTCTCAACTTTGCCACTTGTTCACAATGTGAAACCTTAGGCCTCGTACCCAGGAGGTATGCCAGTACTGACTGCTCTTGTTCATTCCTTCTCCAGTCCAGTTTCTGATGTCCACAGACACCTTCTTTATCTTGCTGAGCTTGACCTCAAGCTCTACATCAAACGCCACCACAAACATATCCAAAAGTGGCAAAACACCAAAATAATTCTCCTGGTCTGAGAGGGGTCACCATGCTCCTCCAAGTAACTTTATAAGAGGCTTTTTTCCAAGACGAACTCTTATTGCACCTGTTAGCACTTGCTACCCCATCACCAAACAGGTGCTCCTGCAGGTGCTTAGGTAGCACTGATGGAACTAAATCTCCATGCCTTCCCAAGGGGGGTGGCAGCCTAAACAGGTGACACCTGTTCTGCTCTGTACCTTCTTGCTATGGTAGTTGTTTCCATTGCCTTGTTAAGAAACAATTGTTTCTTTCTTCCTGGCATTGACAAAAGCAAAGTGAAGCCCAGCAAATCTTTTTTGGTATGAGTTTGAGAAGTATTAAGTTGGTCAAATACTACTCTCGCCACCATCCCAAAAAACCCAATAAGCCATGTCCAGCTATGAGAATGGTTTGCAAGGTCTGATAGAGGGTCTGGACCTGGCCATCACATCAGTGTATGTCTTTGAGTCCAGTTTGTCCCCTGCACCATCACAAAGAGAAAAATTTTTTTTCCATCTTGCCTGATGTACCTAAACACTGTATATATCAACTTGAATTTCCCCTTCTATTTTGACTCTTGCTTTACTTCATACCCTGCACCCTCTGTTTCTTTAGCAAATCTTCTCCCTTCCAGAGTCACAAACACCCAAAACATTTTAAATGTTTGCAATTGTAAGGGCCACATTTTAAAGCCATGGTCATTTCCGATAACTCAAATAGTATTCCACTCGGATGTCCTGACTGGGACAATCTCCAGCTTTCAAAAAGGCAGGTTGCCCTGTCATTTGCCTATGCTGTAAGGCTATGGGCAAAACCCAACATATTTTCATTTCAATTGCATAATGCATTAAAAGAAAGCATTAAAATCTACTCAGATAGTCACTTATTCTGTTAATGATAATTATATTTTAATATCAGAATTAAAGTTCTGTATGGATTTTCCTGACAAGTACATTCTCATACTAAATTACAGCTCCTACATCAATACTGAAATGCAGCTTATGCAGATAAGATGAGAAAGTGTTGTAATTTTCTATATATAAAAAAAAAAAATCTACTAAACAGGTTGGCTGTAGCCTAGGAAAGTACAGTGCACATTTTCTCAATTAACAAAAGTCCAATTGGAAGCAGGAATATGCCAAGATAAACTGGAGTTATTGTCTGCAGGTGTTTATATCCAGCAGACTTTCCCCTGGTAGGTCAAGAATTGCTCTTTTTGATACAGCAGACCAAGATTACCAGGATTGCTTTAGAGCATAGTTCTAGTTGTGAAAGTGTGAAGTATGGTATTTGTCATTTCACAAATGAAGTGGAATTTTGTTGCACTTATCAGAAAATATTAAATCAAAAAAACCAGGCTTCTTTTTTTCGCATGAATAAACTATTACACAGTAAATCAGCCCTGAAAGAAAAAGAAAGTAGAAACACGCTTTGCATATTATATATGTCCAAAATACCAAGCCATCAAGGATACATGCAAACACATGGCTCTCTCTAGCAGTGATTCATCACACATTTTTTAAGACCATTTGAAGCACTCTTCAGTTTCATGGCTTGTTCTGCAGAAATACTGACTGATATGAACGTGCATTGCTTTGATGTGAAGAAGGAAACGTTCTGAATAAAAGAGTATTAACGGGTTTCCCACAATCTGTGAGCCTTGCTGAAAGCTAGAATCAAAGTTAGTAATAAAAATGATGGATTTAATAGTGCCTAGTTTAAATTACATGGCTTATATTATATGAAAACAAATGAGCTACCCCTCTGAAAAATCAAAATTATGAGAGATATTACAACACACAGCTCATTTACTAGCATGAATTATAGTGAATTGTAAACATAGGAATTCATGCCCATATTACTGTAAAAAAGTTGGGATGATAGCCTCCCAACAGTTAATTTATCAGACTGGATCAGGTATAAGTGAACAATCTGAGCAGGCTTTAATCAGCAACTTCTCCAAACCTGTCAGTCGTGGAAATGTCACAATTTACCTAAGTGATTGTTCAAGTATTTAAGTACATTATTAGAGCACCATTTTGTTTTTCCTAACACTGAACATCAACCCAACGTGTTGAAAGTAAAACTGATACTTCTTGGGGTAACCTTGGTGGGGACAGAGAAAAGTTATCACAGTCCTTTCAGTAATGACATTTACATGTCTGCAGACAATTATAGAGTCTCTGCTGCCTGATTTTCTCCAATTTTCCTAAACTAAACCAATGAAGTTTCAAACCCCTTTCTCTGTCACTCTTGTCTAAACTCTCTCCAGTCTCTCCACCCCTTCCTGATGCACTGCAGCTAAGCCCCAGCACAGGCTAGAGCCCAGCAGCTGCCCCCTCTGTGGCTCCCTACTCTCCGATTAATATGTTTACAGCAAGAGATTTATATTTTTCTGCGGCAGCACTCTGACCTGCTCAGTCTTTTCCACAGTGCTAATACCTTATCCCTTCTTTCCCATTTGGCTTACATGCAGCTGACTTTTCCACTGTAAGCACCAACTTTATAGTCTTCACTTAATTTTGTCTTAAGGATTTCAAGCTGTTTCACACATTTATCAAGAAGATTTTTAATTTGAAGAGTGCTTGCACTGCCTCCAAGTGTGACATTGTTCAAAAATGTGATGTGCCGTTGTCTAAGACATTAATGAAAGTAGCGAATAGTAGAAAAATCAGGGTGTACAGACTATTGATAAAATTATTCCTTGAGAAGACTTTCTCAAACAGGCCTTGCTCCTTATTTATTTCATCTGAATCATACCTAATGGCACGACTGTCTGGGTCATATCAGAAGTCTCCTTAAAGTGAAAAACGTATTTGCTCTTGCTGGATAGAGTGGCTGCTTCCCTTACTAAGCTTGAAGGGCTTACAAATCGATTGTTTAGTAGTGTTAGTAACTTTCCTGATACCAATTTAATCTGAATCTTTGGCTGTGATTCCCTTGCTTTTCCTTTTTTTTTTTTTTTTTTTCCTTGTTTAAAGATATGTACTATGTTTATTGGGATTATTCATACCCTTTGGGAGTTCCCAAAGCAAATCACTGCTGGTTTAGAAACCACATCTTTAAATATGCTGGCGTAAACTATGAGGCTGGTTGACCTGGAAAAGCTGCTTCATGTAAAGACCCTCTTATATACTAAGACTTTCTGTATGGGGAGTTAATGCACAGTAGATAGCATACCATAAATTCAAATCCCAGTTTATTGCCTAGTCATTTAACCTTGTAAACAGGCCTTAAATCTGACTTTTCTGAATCTAAATACTCAGTTCCTTCCCTACCCTCCCTTGCATTCCTATTCCCTTGTTAATTCTGATCAGGTTAAACCTTTTGTCACATTTAACCTTTCCTTTCCATAAAGACTGAAGAAAAGGCATCGAGCACATTAGCCTTGCCTCTGTCAACTGCAACCTTCTCTCCCTCCTGTTAGATTTACCACTCTGTTTTGCTACAGGAGTTAACACCCATGCTTCGCTCTGTTTGCATTATGAATCTTCAAATAACTGGAAACAACACGGTAGCAGTGGCATGTAAAATTTGTCAAAACCCCTGAATTAAGCTGGAGCGGAGCAGCCCCTTCCCTCAGCAGCAGCTGACAAGGGACACTCCGAGGGACTGCACATGCAGCTGAATTGCACCAGCCCCCCTTCCCTAGGGAAGGAGACGCAAGGTGATCGTCACTTATCCAGTTTAGGAGTCTGATTTCCTCCTTTAAACTTAATTTCTGGTCTTCAACTTAGTCTCACAAAATTAGAGTGAAAAATTCATTTTAGCAGCAATTTTTTTTCAGAGTATAACCTGAAAACATTAAGGAGACAGATAACAGGGAGCTGGGGAAGAAAGGCCTCGCTGCAGAAGTCCTTTGTTTTTTTCCACAGTGTCTGGAGCCTGCTTTTGCCAGTGCATTTAGAAAAGCTGGATGGCCCATATTCACTTAATCAAGATACTCCCCTTCCTCTGCTGCAATCTTCAGTATAGTTCCCCTTCGTGCAGTTAAGATTCCTGAAGAAACAATATACATTTTCCCAAATTATTCATCATCTCCATCCTAGTTCTTACATTTATATTGCCAAGTGATTTGCAATTCATTTTCTGACATTTTTTGTTTACTTTGTTTTGGACTTCTGCTAAACAAAGCCTGCCAACAGCATTCCTCAGAAGGCTAATGAACTTGCTAGGATAGCAATCACTCTCTTAGAAACCTTTTGCTTATTTTTAATTTGTATTGACTCTTTGAGAGATTCAGATAATTTAGCAAGTTTCGTGGCAGACATGAAGACAAATGCTCCTGCTGACTTTTACATTCAAAACAGCCATTAGAGCACATTTGTTCAGGGCTGGAAGGGGCGACCCAAACAAAACAGACTGAACAGACCTCTTTTCCAGTGGAACCACAGCTTGGCGTGAGTCCTGAACAATGACAATCACTACATCATTTGTACAACATGGAGTTTTCCAGAAAGTTGAATTTCATGTTGTATCTGTTGTCCTATCAGATACCATCATGCTTTCCTTGGGGTTTGTTTTTTTTTTTCCTTTCTAAATGGATTAAAATAATAGCATTAATTAAGCCAACAGAATTAATTTAAGCTAAAGAGTGTTATCTAGTTAGATACAAATGGTAAGTAATATTATACTACAAGCTATCATGATGGTGTGTTTTCCTAAAACCAGTTTAAATATTAATGCACTAAACTTGCCTGCCTGTTGAATATTTATTCTAAGGCATAAAGATACTGAGAAGAGTAGCCTGTTACAGAAAATAATGATTAAGGAAAGGCAAACCTTATGATAGATATTTTTAACAGTGGAATTTACCAGTAAATTGAACAGCAACAGGCCATTCATTCCCTGTGAATGAGCCCAGTGACTACCTTCCAAAGATTAAACATACTATTGATTTCAGTTCAGCCTGAAAATACAAGATGTTTTTAATAAACAATTTATCGTCTTAGGCAACCCTTTGCTGCAGTTAGATGACCTTAACATCACTATTACTTTGTTCGCTTATACATTAAGGGGCATTAAACCACAAATCATGGTGCTCAAGCTATACAAGCTGTATTCAGCATCTTTGAATATACAAGCTAGTCATCTGTGGAGTTTTAGGAAAATATGACATGCCTATTCATAAATTATTTGACAAATAAAGGGAAGTAATATGAGATAAAAAAGGGAAAGTCAAATATTGAGATACACAGGTATGCCAGCCGCATTATTTGCTTGCTTGTTTTACATTTTAGGAACGTAAGAGTAATTCATGCTATTTAAGCAAGAAAAGTGTCTGTGACTTCATCATATCACTGAATGCCTTCAACACATGTACTTGTTCATGCATCAGCTGTAGTCAGAGGCATCCTGATGCACTGTAGTCAGTCTAGACCTGGAACCACCCAGAAGCTTGGGCTTCCAGGCATGCCCGGATAAATCCACACAGAGATGTGCCCTACCAGGTGAACTCACCAGCTCAGGTCCCTGCTAACCCGGAGGTCTCCATGCGTGTTCCATCTTACTGATGACCAAAGCCTACCACTGGTCTTTAAAGGATTCAAGACCTCTGGTAGTGCACACTATGAATACTTGACCACACTTTTAGCCTCAGAGGTGCTTATCAAGAAAGAACATGCATGGAAGCATTCATTCTGGACTTCTGCTGTTTCCCTGTCATAAAAAGATTCATCATATACCTTCTTTTCAAGTGTAAATGGGACAGAAGAGCATTACTGATTTGGAAATCACAACGTTTTTCTTTGGCTCTCATTAGTTTCATGAACACAGGACAAACCACTCTACCGAAATTCCTCCCTGCTAGGTTTTGATAGTTGACACAGGCCTTCAGAATGGAGTTTTGGGGTGACTGCAGACAGGTCTGCCTGACATGAATACTTAGAGGTTTCTGCTAAAGTTTGGCGCTAAGTATATGCTCCAATTTTCTTCCCACATTTCTACCCCCCCAAAAAAAAAAAAACAACCAGAAAAGGGTTTTTGCAGCATTTTAAGTTTTATAATCTATTCTAATGTTTATATAAGCATGCATATATATGTCCTCATCCAGAGAAGGGCAACAAAGCTGGGGAAGGGGCTGGAGGACAAGTCTTATGAGGAGCAGCTGAGCAAACTGGGGGTGTTCAGCCTGGAGAAAAGGAGGCTCAGGGGTACCTTATCACTCTCTACAACTCCCTGACAGGAGGTTGTAGTGAGGTGGGGGTCAGGCTCTTCTCCCAAGTAACAAGTGACAGGACAAGAGGAAACTGCCTCAAGTTGCCCCAGGGGAGGTTTAGATTGGGTATCAGGAGGAACTTCTTCACTGGAAGGGTTGTCCAGCATTGGAGAAGGCTGCCCAGGGATGTGGTTGAGACACCTGCAGGCATTCAAAAGACGTGTAGATGTGGTGTTTAGCTATACAGTTTGGTGGTGGACTTGGCAGACATAGTTTACGGCGGGACTCAATGATCTCAGTTTTTTTCCAGCCTAAACAATTCTATGATTCTATATATATATTTACACCTAAAAAAATATACACATCTAAAATCCAGATATAAATCTTAGTATAAATGTGTATTATAGGTATACAAAAATATGTAATATGACACAGACATGCACATAACTTGTTGACCTCAATAAATATACATCACTCTTCCAGATATTACACACAATTTTTCCATGTAAACTCAAATCCTTACTGTAACTAAACCTGTCTAAATCCCAGCAGACACCTGTAGAACTATGCTGTCTTTTCATATAAAATAAACGTGCCATGTACTATTCACAAATAAACAACTGCTGCCTGGATACATCACTATCAGAAACTAAGGTAAGGTATTTTAAAGTCAGAGGGAAGTGAAATTTGGGGACATGATGCTAATATCAAGGTTAACCTGTCATATCAAATACAGATACATCAAGATTAAGGAGCACCTTTCTTCTTGTCCTGAATAATAAATTAATATCAGCACCTTTATGTGCTTTGTAATATAGATTTCTATAAAACTGCCCTTCAAAATGGGTCCTTAAATCTATGTGCTAGCATAAAATAAAGCTTTTCATATCATCTATTATCTTGTTTTGGGATAAAGAAAATTCACTCATGTATTTAAACCAAGATGATATTCATGGACGACTTCTGCTGTATGAAAATGGGATAAGTACACTGAAATGCTTTCAGGCAAGAAGCCAACAATCTCCATGCGTTATACAGAAGTGGCAGAGTGATTTTTTTAAGGCACACCTGCTTTAGATGAAAGAAATTGAATTCCAACTCCATAACTGTCAAGCACCACCGCAAATAATAGAGCCTAAGCCGAATCATTTCAGCAATATAGCTATTTTCCTGTTGAAGCGATGGAGCAGAAATCAGCCATAGCCAGATGATATCACTTTATGTGCATGCTTTCGAAACAGTTCCATTCATCATTTCACTGCTTAATCCCTTTCAAAAACATGTTCTTCCTTCCCTGGTTAATAAAAACTTTGGTTGCCTAAGTCAAAATTGGGGGGGGAGAGGGGAGGGGGGGAAGAACGTATGGGAAGTGGATTGTGATTTTGCCATAATTATATAAAAATTCCAAAGAAAATACAGTAACGACAATAAATCATTTGAACATTTGCGCATAATATTTCTCACATGTACACGCATGAGGCTGTTCCTTCTATAGTCCCTTAAGCAGCTGAATCCTCATTTCTTTTTTGCAGCTCCCCATAGGATGAAGATAACAGCAGGACAATGAAGACAATCATTTGAGTATTGATAATCTGGCACTGAGCATGTTATTCATTCAGGAAGATAGAGTGTGAAGAAATTGCTAGTTCTCTCCCTTTTACCATCATATAATCACACAGAATAATAACAGTAAAAAAGAACCCTCTTACGTCAATAAACCTACATTTATTTTCAAACCTGTCTATGGCAAGGCTCAAATTCATGATCCGTGGCTGTAGTGACACTACCACAATGACTGCTCCTGACAACAACAAGATTTTAAAATGGTACAGACCATTTTATAAAAATTTTAGCACCATGTTATTCTGCTTTCATTAAAATTTGAAGGCACAGATAAACTTCCTCATTTCTCCCCATTTTTTTTTTTTTTTAAACAGGCAGGTTTACTCACAGTGTAGAGAAAAATGAATAAATAAGATCCTGTTTCTACTGAGAAATTTCAGTGATTACCAAGAGAAAAACCTCAGTAAGGTTTAACCAACACTAGCTCCAGCCTGTAGTGTCTCTCCGCTGAGTAACTGCTAAAGCCAAATGCTTTAGTTTTTGAAGTTGCTAGCTTGTCAGCATTTATTTGTGGAGGTATCAATGCAATACCTGGTGAAATGCTGGTTTTTAGTTGCCTTTGCAGCTGGGTTCTCCTTTGCCCTCTGGAATGGCTATACATTGCTCCTGGGTGAGTTATTGGTTTGACTTGCTAAGGACACAGAAGGGCCCATATAGCCATACAACTTCCATCTGTGGAAGCATTTTAGAAAACTAGCTTTCTAATCATACAATAGTGAAATATTGGAAAATCTAGGTGCTTTCAGAAATCTGCATCTTAATTTGAAAATTCAGATTTACAGAAATCTCCCATTGGCTCACCTACCAGTGGCCAAAGACTGAGCTGTGTGTTTCATTACAGGATTGACCTGGGATGGAGCAGTAGCAGGAAACCAGGGGACAGGGCAAAGGAGTATGAGGAAGAGGAGGACGACACCAATGATAAGTTAATTTGGAAAAAGAGAGGTTTAAAATGTCACCTTGGGCAACTCATGTTCGGCAAGGTAAACCCCAAACCACGCTCTGAGCATTCGCACTCTCATTTGTCTCACTGGAAGATTCAGAGCAAATGTAGAGCAAAATCTCAGTACCTTGATGGAGAAATACAAAAGTTCTGACATTCCCTCACTCTTCCAGAAGCCACTTCAGGGAACAATGATACAAGTAGGGAATTTTTGATTGAACCTTCAGGTCTGCAACAGCAACTAGACGTAAGAGTTGATCTGACCTTTCCGTAAATTTATAAGAATAAAAATACAGACTGTGACACCTTCAAATACTGCAAATTAAGTGTTCAAGAAAGCTTGGAAAAACTGTCGGAACTATATCTCACAGAAAAATTCCTCCTCCCTTTCACCCAGCTGTTAATAGCGTGTTTTTCTCTACGTCTAAATAATACAGCAAGATGCTTTTAAACGTATCCACTGTTTTCCAATAAATGATTCTTTATTTCTGAAGTTTACCCTTTCATGTTATGGACTGATCCAATATAAATAGTATCCCAAATGCAAAAGATAATAAAAGCAAATTACACTTGCCGCTTCTTGCCAGTTTCCTACTAACACTTAGATGAAGGACCAGACTTCAAAAATACTTGCTATATTTTACCAATACATACTAATCTAGACCACAGTTAGCAATGTCAATATGAAGCTAAATTTTTAACATTCGCTTTAACGGTTCCAGGAAGACATTAATACTGAAAACAGAACATTGGCACCAGATGAGTATCTACAAGATTAAATTTAGGGTGGCAATTACGCCTTTCTTGAAGTACAGCCCCAATCAATAAAAAAGATTTCTATTACCTTGCCTCCATAATGTCTACAAGAGGCAGTGCTAATGACCAAAACCCCTTGCCAAGATTGGACTTGAAAACCTGTAACAGCTTTCAATGCCTTACAGCTTCTCCCTGTATTTCTAGAAGTGACTGTTTGAGACAATGTGCATCCCCATCTATTTTTAGACAATTAGAACATTATTTTGAATCACTGAGGATGGTTTATGTGTGGTTATAAAGCAGAAGCAATTACTAATAAATAGCAACACTCAGGTTCCAGTATCTGGATATCAAAGTACACGTAACCTACAGTTACTGTAGGTTCACAGATCATGTCGGTGTAACACTTATTTTCTGGAGGATGAATTCAACAGTTCTTTTTCTCCCAGCCACTTCAGCTCTTAACTGATTTTCTTCCCTTGATTGTTCAATATACTTTGCTAAAAAGTCATTAGATACGGTGATGACTATACTCCCAGCTTGCATTTTAAACAAGATATCAAAGAGAAGTAAGAAAAGAGAAAAATTATTCTCTAAAATCTCTCAAGTGTTTTACTACTTATTGACAAATAGCCCATTGAGACAATTTCTTGTAAATACAGGGACTTATTTTTGTAAACCTTGTCTTACAAGTCACTTCTTCTAACCGTTGTGCCCAAAGTTACTACAAGGAGCTTAAGGCAGGAGTCAGTCTTAATAATTGCACTCTACCAAAAAAACTGTACTAGCTCAGTAGTTACTTGAAGTTATAAGATACTTAGTTCTAACTTCTAATTGTCATTATGAGCTCCAATATTCTTTGTTTGCTGAAGACTTATGCCAAAATCCTATTAAATCCCCAAATAAATAAGGTACAACAAATCACAATCTCTTGTTATGGGAATAGCAAACAGAACCATTAGGCAGAAGGGGGGGGGGGGTGTCTTTGGGTTTTTTTGCTTAATGCAAACCTTTTTAATAGCAGTCATTGGCAGATTTAATTCATCCACGGCTTATAATATTCATTCATATGGATGTCTAAACATTAAGTCCCTGGCTCTATTCTTTTTGAATTTTCATAGGGTTTGTGTTGTTTTCAAGAGAGAAGATTACAGTAACATATTTTTCTACCTAGAAAGCAGGAGACTGCAATAAGTAGGAAGGAGTTAATTTTTGTGCCTACTCTCTACCATTATTAACTTTTCCCAGAAAGGTGGGGCAGGTTATATGCTTCACTGAGCATACATTGTATGCATGTGTATGTGTATCCTCACACTGAAAACCCCCTAGAAAATGCTGTGAAGCAAATAACATGTTTTTTATTGGAAAATAGCCATGCCATTCAGTATTTCAGGAGGAAAAATACCGTTTTCCTTTCATTTAAAAAGGTTGGTTTTTTTCTCTCAAGCTAGGAAGCTCAATGTGAGCTGAAAGAAGTGCATGTACTCCCTGCAGAAAGGTAGGTAGAAACAACATCTGAACAACATCTATAAAACGTTCTTTTAGAATGAGCAGAGATTTGCTCCAGAAATGTACCACTTTCGTAGGCCTGCAGATGTCATTCCTTGGTTTATCCAGGTAAGGATAAGTACAGCAGCAGCTCAACAGCAGAAGTCACTAATTCTGTCTTAGGGAGACCACCCGTAGGGGAGGAGAAGCATGATCTGGTTTCGATGTGTATTTAATGCTCAGCCTTCCTGCCAGAAAACCCTGTTCTGCATGGGTCACTGGAAAAACAGCAGATGATGGATGGAAATGAGTATATTTGGGGGCTCATTTCAAGCTGATGACACATTGAAGGGGTCTGCCAACTCATGTATCACGTGTCAAATGAAAGACTTTGCAATACTCCATATACATAAATAAACACATTGAATTATGCATAAAATTATTTTCACTTTAAATTGTTTAACTACAAAAGCTGTAGAGCATGACATGATCTGTGGGCCTAATACTACATCTTTATGCTCAATTAATTTTTTAACAATAATATCAGTTGAAGAAGGAGCAGGACGTACCAGAATATACATGGTATGCATAACAATATGCACCTCTAAGATTACCTTTTATACTTCAATAAACTAATTTATACTCAGGAGCTCTGGCTAGGAGCTGTCACATCCAAAATTAATGTTCATTATTCAGAACAGATTTTCACTGTGCTTGAGAACAGGAGCTCTGGATTGATCCCCGGGCACCTGCAAGACACGTTTGGAAAGGCAGAAGGTCTCTGCCTTACAGGACGCAGGCAGACATCGCTCTCCCTTCTATATTGCTTCCTATTTCTGCCAGCTGAGATTAGGGAGACTTGACATTAGCCAGTTCCCCATAGGAAGAGGAGCACATGGATGCACAGTGCGCCTTATTTATATGAGGTCCAAGTCCTGCACTGTGGACAGAGCTTGTCCTGCAGAGGTGAAATCCAGCTCCTGCAGCACAGCCCATGCCTGCCTCCCTTAACCAGGAGGATGTGTCCTGCTTCTGTGCTTCTAAGCCAAGACACAAATCATCCAGAGGTGCCTTTCTTCTCTGCCTGAGTCACAGGCAACTCAGATCCAAATTAGACATGTTAGTTGACCTCTTCAGAGATGTCCCTCTCTCTTTTCTGTGCCAGACCAGTTATTACTGGAATGCTGTTATTACCTCCCCATCTGACAGATAACTCAACACCTCCCCAGACTGCTGCTAACCAGGCTTAGAGAAGCCTCTCTATTAAAACTGATCAAAAAGTGGAAAGTACTTCCAAGGAAAAACCCTAACTAGACAAATTCTCAGTCTGAACCTGTAAGAACTTTTATCCTAATAATCATAATTGTGTCAAAAAGTTTTGTACTAACTTTACTTTTGAAATTTTAGTCTTCTGTCACGATGGTGCTCCTGATGGGACCAGCCAATTTCCCAGCTAATCTATTTGACACCTGGTTAAGACTTTTTCCCCCCTGTTTAGAACTAATTTTGATCTAGATGTGTAAGTTGCTGACATTTGTACTGTAACAGGAAGATGGGAATAACTTGTGATAAGTTTACTGAGAGAATGCAGAGGCTTTTAATCAGTTTGCTTAGAGCCACAGGAAAAAAGAAACATACTCCTGGTTTGCTCTTAAGTCCTCCCCCCTTTTTCCTTTTGTTTTTTTCCCCCAAAGCAGCTTTTGGCATGCATTACCCATGACTGATTAGTGCTGTCAGAGTCCGTGTCAGGTATAAAACAGATTTATCATAAGGTTGTAGCAAAACTAGATTATCCTATTCAAAAGCTGCATGCCTTCCCTATATTCTGTGCCAAGCTTCTGATAGTCAAAGAGTTTGTTACTAACATGGATGTCTCAGAGCAAGAAGATCCAAGCCTCTGTGATCATCAAGCCTGTTTATTTCACATTTTAACTATGTCTGGGGCACTGAAAAAGAATTTCAATGGGTGCAAAATGAAGCAACCTATCTGTTTAATACCACAAGCCACTATCAACCTAATACATTCATTTGCCCTTTAATACAGAGTCCATTTCAAAATCTTTCTCCTGCCATTAGACCGCTTTTAAAAGCTTATGCCCTTATAAACCAAACAATCATTTTCCCCTCAACAGCTACGACCTACCATCACTTTACAAGACCAAATTACTGAAGAAGGCTGCAGGTTCACTAAGGCAAGTGGCAGAGATTTCCTGCAGGAGACAAACATGACCAAAGCACTATTCACACACAAAATGAAATTCAAACCTGGCTTTAATCTCAATTTCTTCATACATAACAAGAACTATTTTTGCAACTTCTACTTGGAAACATCTGAGAATAAAGATGCAAGTCAAAGCATAAAAAACGACCTAAACCAGACTGTTTTGAAGGCAACAGGAAGCTAGGAAGATCAAGATGGAAAACCATCAGTTATTGAAATTATGGTAAAATGAAACAATGTAACAAATAGGGCGGTATCTGAAGAAGGCAAAAGCACAGAGATTAATACTGACATAAGGATATATAGATACTACAAAGTAATCCCAGAACAATTTATTTCCCTTTCCTTAAATAAATAGGAGGAGAGAAATGAATCCAAAATAAACAAGAGAAAGCCAGGCTCAGACACAAGGCAACAAAAGGCAAGAGTAAATTTTTGAGTCGTAAGGTCTAAAAAAAGAAAACAATTCAGAAAAGAACCTGAGCAAGGTTACAGCAGCAGAAGAAAGGAGCTGGGGGAGGATGATGGATAGGATCTAAATTAGTAGCTCTTACACTAGAGACTGGATTAAAAAAAGAAAGATAAAGAATACTTACATAAAATAGGAAATTATTATAGACCTATAAAGTAGATTACAGTCTAAACAGGAAAGCGTTTATACGTGAAGAGTATTTGAAGGGTGGCTACAAGAAAGATGAAAACTCCCTTTTACAAGAATTCACATGGAAAAGATGGGGGGTAATGGGTACACATTATTCCTGTGAGCTTACAATTGGACACAAGAGGAAAATTTTTCACAATGAGAACAATCAGCCATTGGAATAATCTCTCCAGGGAAGTGGTGAATCCCCCAGCACCGGACATTGTTAAGATTCAGATGGACAGGGTGCTGGGCCATGTTGTCTAGACTGTGCTTTTGCCAAGAAACATTGGACCAGATGATCCTTGCGGTCCCTTCCAACCTGGTATTCTATAAAATCACTTTAAGGTCAGAATATATGCAGCCCATTCATGATCAATGTTTTAACCTTTTAAACTGAGGGAACCTACCAGTGGAATTGCTGATAAAATCTGTGTGATCATGGTACCTGTTGTGGTTTTAAATAACTGAGATAATCAAACCCAAACCTAATGAGTTAACGATATAACTGATCTGTAGATGCTAAACACATGGTTTTGCAAGAAGTACACAAACTTACTGTTCAAGCCTGTACTTTTGGAAATGTTACTCGTTAGGGGGAAAAGAACTGCACTTCTATAAACCAAGGTTTCAACACAGAAATAAACTAGTACTGAAAAGGGCCTCAAGGGAATGTTAAATTGTTCTTCCACCTCAAACACACCTTCTGCTTTGTGAGTAGTTCCAGGAATGGGAATAAGGAAATGGGAATAAGGAAAATGGAGCTGTGACAGGCCAGTCATCACAACAGAAAGTGATGGGATTTGAACAGGAACTTGAACCCAAGTTTTCAAAGTCTGAGTTCTGAGCTGTGCATTATATGAACACACAGTTTCTTACAATCTCTGTACAAGAACTGGGCAAATGAGACACCTGTGAAATGAAGAAGTCAGATGCAACAAGGTAAGGGACTTTCCACAGGTCTAACAAGATGCTTCTGCCAGATCCAAACATCTCTCCACTGCCAATGACCGTGAGCCAACGAGACCAAGGAGGTGGCGATGAGGAGCCCTAAATGGGCGGGGAGGAGAGGCAGTTTCCAGTGAGGTCAAGAGGAAAGCAGAAGCAGCAGTGGCTGTGCTCACACAGCTTTCTGGAAGCTGTGGTTTTCCCAGCAACTAGTTCGACCAAGCCAGACCAAACTTGTTCCAACACAATCTTAGGGCCAACAGCTGAATACAACTCTCTGAGGTCCGGACCAGCACTCTTATCATCTTTCCTTTCTAAAGTCACTGACTTAAGTTTGGTCTTGCTGTATTAAAAAAAAAAAAAACACAGACAAAAACCCCAAAAATACCCACACAAAAACAAAACAAAGAGCCAGTTATATCAAATAAGTAATACTACTCAAAGTCTTAACTCTTTCCAAGACTACATGACTCATTTAAGGTCACAGGGCACAAGGGCATGCTAAAACTCAGACAAACACAAACCAAGGCAAGTGTTTCCAAGGCCATGCTGCCACCATGTAGTCCACAGTTCCACTGAAACTTTAGAAAGCAAAGTTCAAGCTATTTTAAACCCATTTTAATACCTTAGCTATAGTACAAACCTAAATGCACTTATCCACTCCTCCCAGTTAATGAGCAATCTGAGAACTATTAAAGACTCCATAGACATGTGAGAAATTGTCCCTGTGCTTGAAGAGAAAAGTTTTGTGCCACAAACTGCTTCCAATCTTGGTGTGGTGTTCTCTGTCCATGAAAAGAAATCATAATCTTCAATTTTAATACCGTACTGACAAGTACAGTACTGCAATCTGTTACTGCCTGAGAGCACTGGAGAGTGTTTTGCCTAGATGCTGTAGGCTAAGTCCTGTCCTTGGGTGCAAGGGCACAGCAAGATGCATCTGTACACTTGAGGGCTAAATTTAGATGAAGGAGAAAAGGCCACATGAGTTACAGAGTTCCACTCCGGACCATTTCATGCTTGGATTTGTAGTCAGTAGCTTTACATTTCCCTGGTTAGGAGAGGGCACCTACAATACAGTCAATTTTATGCAAGTTAGGTGTGCTCACAGATTCATAGTACACTACTGAAATAGCTCTTCTCTGAGCAGAGTTTGAACAAAATTACTAACACAAATAGGGAAAAAACTTAAAACAAAAACAAAACAATTAGGCAGGAGTTCAGAAAGTTTTCTGGCTAATTTTGAGCTCAGATTTTCTCAAGATCAAATGGTCTCACAAGCCTCATATACACAGAAAAAGATGCCTGAAGAACAGAATCCCCTCTGACTCCACAGCTGTACGGAGAAGTGTGTGCTTTGCCTGCCCTCTTGAAGCCAGGCCAAAAGCATCTCCAGCTTTGATTTTCCTGCAGCTTTCTATAGTCCCTCCACGTGCTTTTCACCACCACCTTATCTACACTGGAGTTTCAGTTACAGATGCTCTTGCCCATATATCCTGTTGCCAAGGTGTATCACGTCAAGCAAACATTCCATGTGCATCAGTTGACCTACCTAAAAACCATCTGCAGTTCCCCCTTGGGCTCCCTAGGGAATGAGCACAGAGGTAACGGGAACTATTCGGTACAGCAACTCAAGAGCTTAAGTGAACTAACAAGCAAGTGAACCATCACAAAAGAGGGAATGTCTTTCATTTCAAAAGATTATATATTTTTTATAAAGTCACAGAATCAAAGTTTAGAGAAAAGAAGTGCTAGTAACTGAGTTCTAGGCTGTGGATTTATCAGTCCGTAATAGCAAAACAAGAAACCTGAAATTATTTGCAAATTAGAAAGATGTCCAGTAGGCACTGGGATTTGAAGCCAGCACTCAGTGTATTTTTACTGAAAAGCATAGTGTCATTATTGAATATGCCATGCAAACTAAGCAGAGGTTACTTTATGTTAACAAAATTACAGCAAGAGTTATCGAAGACAAAAGCTAAACCATTATTAAATAATAAGCTTCCATTAAAAATTATAAAATGGTTGTTTACTTGTCTTTGATAGAAGTAACTACTGGAGAACACAAATCCAACTGGACGTTTATTGGGCACAATGCACTTTTTAATTAGTAGTTTATAGGTAAAATAATGTATAACTCAAAGAGACAGAATCACATCAAGCTTGGCCTTTAGATTTTCAAAAAATAGTTTAATATTACTGTATGTTTTATTATTTTATAAAATTACTACCAAGACAATGGAAATATTTACATTTTATCTTTCTAATAGTGTAAACAATTTCTAATGAAAAAAATATGCCAGCTAGAGTACCAAAACTTGGAAAGGACTTGGATCCAAATATATAAGGAAAACAACAAGAAAAAAATTGATTATACAACTGTCTTCAAAATGAGAGTAAATAAATACATTTTCCAACCAATATGAGATTTCAAATTGTAAAGCCTTACATGGTACATACGTAAAATGACTTTTCCTATTTTTGTAATATTTTTATTATCATTAAATACACCTCGATTCCTACCTCCTCCCTTTTATACTGTTCATATCAGCAGACAATAGGTAAAAGTCTGGGTTTGAGCTGAAGAAGAGATTAACAGTTAAAACTGGAGATTACCAACCATTTCATAACCAAATGAGGCATTATACCAGAAAAGTCCTTCAGCTTTCACCAGCCTTTCTTTGTCATTTTAAGTCCTACAGTAACTTCTTTTCTTTAAAGTCTGTTCCTCCCACTCTTTACTCCCCTGCCTCGTGTTTTCACATTGCTGATCATTCTCACTGCTCTCCTCTGTACTTCTGTAACTGTCAAAACCTACCGTGAGGTCCATTTTCCCTGTCTGAGTACAGGGGAAGAGCTAGCAGAGGCTTTTTGGTGCCAGGCAACATCACTAGTAACGCAATACTTGATATATCCCTGAATGCTTTTTGACTTCTCTGTAGCAGGACACCACCAACTCTTATTTTGCCTGTGATCCAATAAAATGCTCTATACGCTTTTTTACAAAAATGTCATCTACCCATGTGGTATTCAGGCTGCTAATTATTCCTGCTGAGTGTGGTATGTTGTATTTTCCATGGTTGAACAGCATCCTGTTTTTCCAGACAACTGCTCCAATTTATTAAACTCATTTTGAATCCTAACCCTTCCTACCTTAGAGTTTACTTGCAGCTCACTGCAGCTGTGTCTTACCTGTGCATTTCTTAGGCAGGATCTCTGTTCTACCACCCTAATCACTAGCAAAAACAGTCTGTCACCAAACAGCCTCACTAGCAAAATGTGTCCAGGCAGATGCTGTGAACCATCAGTAACTCCTCGGGTCTGCTCTCTCCTCTCCCCACAGAAAATACACCTGGACCACGTTTCCTCAGCTTGCCCATGAAAAAAGTTCCGACACAGTTGCAAAAGACAATGAAATTAAGACATATAACACTTTCCACAGAAAAGGATCAGTTTGACATGATTTTTTTCTTAATAAATTCATGTTGACTATTATTCATCTCCTTGTTAGTAACCAGGCTACATACATATAGAGACAAAATTCTCTATCATCTACCTGCTCCTGATTTCTCCCTTCCTTCCTTTAAGCAGATCCCATTGCAAATCAAAGCTCTAGAGCCAGATGATATTCCTTGCTCCTTATCTTTGATTTCAAAATGGAAGAATGATGGATATTCCAATAGGAATGAGGACACATTAGTCCATAATAATCCTGTGTTCTCAAATAACTGAAGGCACCAGTTCAGCTCCACTCATTCAGCAACACAAAACATTATTTATTGGCTGTTAAAGAAAAATATGGCAGTTCTCCATGGCAAATTCATCCTTCTTTTGAAGCATATGTTATCAGGGCTCAGAAGGGAACTGTGAGTATAGATTTTTAAAATAGCCTTGCAAAAACATTATCTCTGAAAAACTGAAAGCGAAGCTGCACGAATGCAGTTTGATACCATATTGTTGATAGCGTCGGGAGATGTCACAGTAGCACATTTTCCATATTTCCAACATAATTTTTAAAACACAACAGAAAGCACAGAAGAGTGCTGTGCTCACCACATTGGTGGCAGATGCTGGAGAAGAGGCAGCTCTCACTCAGGCTGCCCTCCTTCCAGGCATCCCTGCCACCGGCTCAGGCTGCACACAGCACAGGCTGGCAGCACGTGGGACAGCACACCACTTGAAATTGGAGCGTTTTTAATCCTCCAGACACCATAATAGAGGTCAAATACCATTTACAGTGTTTAATATTTTATTTTTAGGAAGACTGATGACATTATAGCTCATTGGATATTTATGAAGAGACTGAGTACTCTCATTTTCATGGGTAGTGGATGCTATGGACAGAAATGTTCACACAAAACCCAGCTGTTGACGAGCTGCATTGGGAATTTTTGGTTAGCCTACCCAACGCTGACATTTTTAAAACTGTCAAGCCTATTTTGAACAAAGCAGCCTGTTTTGTTGGTGTTTCCATACAGCAAAAGGCATACTGAGGGAACAGGCAGAGAGCATTCAGTAACACGAGTTCATTAAGTCATTGCAGCACAACTTAATTTGGCTGTAGGACATTATTTTCCATGGAAACTCTGGTTTGTGCTAATGCAGCTCTACAGGAGGTCTAATCTGAAACGTCTGATGTGCTTAGGGGGAGCAGACAGAGGAGCACCTCATTCTGGTGTGAGCACTCTGAGGGCCGTGGGCCCTCAGCTGCTGGGGTCAGAGCCTCTGGGAGCAGAGATGTCTTTAGGTTTGTCTCCAGCTTCCCAAAATGCTGGAACCCCTCAAGCTCCCAGCTGTAGGGACTGGAAGAGCAAACCGTGCCTGCCAAGGGTTGGGGCATGAAATGGCCCATAGTATCATGTGAGAGCACCGCTCAGACTATTCTTCATAGCAGGAATAACCTGACAAGAGTTACTAGTCCCACAGTCATCCAGACTGGCTAAAGCCATGTCTGCAAAACTGCTCTGAATGTCAGGGAAGGGCCCTGCAGGCACCAGGTCCCACAAGCCCTTCCTCCCCACCACAGGCACCAACACCACAGGGCTGCCAGCAATGTAACTGCTTCTGCAGTGTCAACAGGAGAATCAGGATTGCAAGTGCAACAGTCTGTAACACCACCTACTGAGACGACGCTTACGGTTTGTTTTTCTCCCGAAACCAGACCATTTATCTCTTAAAAGTTTCTATGTCAGGCTGTCAGTGTCAGACAATGCCAGACTGATGTTTGTCCTTTAAACCTTAACTATACCCTCAGCGTGTCCAGAGATGGGCAAGCTGGGGAAGGGGCTGGAGCACAAGTCCTGTGAGGAGCAGCTGGGGGTGTTTAGTCTGGAGAAAAGAGGCTCAGGAGATATCTTATCACTTTTACAACTACCTGACAGGAGGTTGTAGCAAGGAGGGGGTCCATCTCTGCTCCCAAGTAGCAAGCAATAAAAGAGGAATCTGCCTCAAGCTGTACCAGGGGAGGTTTAGATTGGATAGCAGAAGAAATTTCTTCACTGAAAGGGTTGTCAAGCATTGGAACAGGTTGTCCAGGGACATGGTTGAATGACCTGTCATTCCTGGAGGTATTTAAAAGATGTGTGGTTGAGGTGCTTAGGGACACGCTTTAGTGGTGGACAGGCAGTCCTGTGTTAAAAGTGAACTTTATGATCTCAAAGGTCTTTTCCAACCCAATTGATTCTCTGATTCTGTTTGGGCTGTAATTACAAACCCACACTTTTCCATAGGATTCCAGCTTCAGCTGATGCACTGTATGGACATCAGAAGAAGCCAGAGCCAGACTGCACACAGCCTGCCATAAATCTGGCATTTCTAACCTCTGAGCACAGAGCAGATTTCCTCTTTTTCACTCAGGCGCCTTCCCTGATTAAATTCTGATAGCTAAAAAAAAAAAAAAAAAATGGTACTAACTCTGCCTGCAAGATGAGAAAAGATTGCGGAAATAACCTCTGCTGGAGATACTAGGGGATGAGAGTGAGATGTAGATAAAGAAGTAAATAAGAAAGAATCAAGGAACATTACAAACCACAGTGCTTGCAGGCTTCACTTAAAATATATAAATAAAATGTAGAGTTATGATAATCAAAACAGAATAATAAAGTATTATCTGCTAATCTTTTGAAGTTTGAGTGCAGCTGTTGGCTCTAAATAAGCAGGGCTTGTTACCTTTTAACATCCCTTAGAGACCTTCTTCTGCCTTGAGTACTTTCTATCGCATTATATTACAAGACAGTTTTCAAATTAGTTGAGATACTTGATAGAAGTTTTTCCCCTTCAAAAAGTCAATTTTACAAGCAAGAAAAGCCATACAAGTGAGATGGCATTTTACCAGATTAGTACGTCATTTTCATTAACTGAAATTCATCTATTATGCTATGTGAAAGAAAACAGTTAGATAGAAAATCTATTGAATTTAATTTCTAGACCTATGCTATTTAAAATCTGATTATTTTCTAGTAGTTGGACAACTTTATTATTTTAAAAGTAAAGATTATATTGAAGGTAAATACTATTGTCACTGTTAACATGGTAGAATAACATTCAGCATTCATCTCACATGACATGCATGTCACAATAATGAATAATTGTTCAATTTACTGATTATATTCACATTAAAATACTTCCTCTTCTTTCTTAATCATTTACTCTAGGCTGTACAGTCTACTTCACTTTTTTTATTAATAAAAGAAAAGTTGATCTGTAACAAGCCACTGCTTTAAAGTTTAAAAGCAAGAATTTTATGTTACAGAGAGTAGCTTAAATAGCTGATATTTCAGGTGGTAGACTACCAGAAAGTATTATTGTTTATTTCTTCACATCATTTTATTTTGTTTCAAATGAGTAAAGACAGTTATGCCATTTTTAATTCTACTTCAGGTGGCATTTTCAAAGATTATGAGGTAATACTTCTTTTAACTTAGTAAATTGGTTAGAAAGCATACTTGTTTTCTACCTGAGCTGAAGGAAAGAGTTAGCAATAAACCTTGAGTTCATGGTAGCTTAGTGTGGTTTGTTGTCCAATACAACCTACTAACAGAAAAAAAGATACCACTGAGGTATAAAATTCCTTACTCCTTCAAAGCTTCTTCACCTGGAAGTTGGCATCTAGCATAAATACCAAAAAAGCGCCCCAGTATAATGCAGTAATAGTCCGAAATACTGCAGAGTCCACATAATGAAGCCTGCTGTTAGCGCAAAGTATTATAGAGTTTTAACCTCTAAGACAGAAAGAGGTAGGAGGAAAAAAAGCTATAGGTTTATTTCTTCAAAATTTCCAATCTTCGTGAACATTGGTTTAGCTCCACTGGTTTGCAGCAAATTGAAGTCTGCAACTTCACAAAGCTCCAATAAAATGCATACTGTTCAATTTCTCCCTTTTTCTGAAACTCTGTCCATTATCATATGGAACGTAAATATATATCACTCAATTCTGAAACTATGCAGTTAAAATACAGAAGACACATTAAACACAGGTAGAGGCTTATGACAAACAATTCAGACAAAAATGCATTAAAAGCATTATGAAATCTGCTAGTATCTCCGTTATTAATATACACCACAGCTATAAGACACATGCCTATTTATCCCTGCCTCTCTGATTTTAATACAAATGTTCTGACCTCAAATAAAAAAAACCAAATGTAACTAAACTTTGCTAAGGTTCTTTTTATTTTATTATGAAATCTAGGGCTTTTTTAAAAGGTACACAGACTATGAAAACACACTGTAGTTACTGTGTTTTCAAAAAAATGTGGGTTATGACACATTCTCTAATTGTTCTGGGGAAAGCAGTAACAACTCTGAACAAGCCCCTTAAGGCTGTAAATGTATTTTCCATAAACTAGCATATCTATCGGGCTGTTATATTAATTTCCTTCTCACTGCCTCCACTACCTTTACCAACATCTTTTCAGCCTTTTTATGCAAAAAGTTACGTAATATTCCATGTAGCTGAATACTTATTTGTTTTTGAGCAAGCAGGCTCAAGGTTCAGCTGGAAGAAGCTACCTTTTGGGAAATACTTTTAAGCGTCATGCATTCTTCTACTTGGCCTTCTATAAAGAGATTTTTATGCAGTAGTAATCTTCCAACAGCATCTTGCTTGCACCAAGGGGCAGAAAGCATCAGTCTATTGACATATAAATTGTTCTCCTACCAGATTTTTCTGCCTTTTTTTTTTTTCCCTGATTAGCACCCATTTCTTCCATTTCCCAATATACATGGCTAGGTCTTGTTTACCGTAGGAGAGAGCAGAACACATTGTAGGAATGAGTTAGCAGTACCTACCACCTCGGAAAACCCTGCCAGTCTCCCATTTCCACAGGGCTCGCTTAGAAAGACTGTTAGGTCTGTGAGACTGGAGTTTAGGACTAGGGGAGAGAAAACATCAATTTTAATTCTAAATTCACCACAAGTTTACCACAGACCTTTGGCAAAGGCACTATAACGTTCTGTACTTCAAGAACCTTCATTATTAAGGTGTATAAAATGCTTTCCTTGTTTTGAAAATCTTTTCTTAAAAAGAATAACCTTATGAAAACGATTAAGGCAGAATAAATCCCTTATGGTCCACCAGTCCTCTGAGCATGTCTCTCCATTCCCTATGGCAACACTGCTTCCAGAACATCACACGCACGTAAGGATTAGCAGTGAACCAGCCAGCTACGAACACATCTGCCTCCCTGTATTTCTCTACTTCCTTACACATTCTTCACCATCACTGTGTTTAAATCATCCACGTCTCAGTGATGCATCATGCCTCATGAATGAAACTCCTGTGAATCCCTCTGCCTGTAGACCACTTGTGGAGCAGAATCTTGATTTGGATCTGAATTTGAGTTTTGCTATGAGTGAAGAATCATTCTTGGCACACAGTAATCCAGTCTGGCCACAGTTCTCTTCCCTGCTGGTTTTGATAGTCTTCCAGCAAAACGACTAAAATCTGTAGCCTGGAAAAATTTTTTTGAGATTGTCCAAATTATTGTTTACCAATATGTGAGCTGCCATGAGGTAACCAGTGAACAAAAGTTCTGGCATCAATATAGCGTGTGCAAGAACCCAGGAAAGAAGAGGTCCTTCCCCATTGCCTTAGTCCATCTCCTATCATTTGCAGTAATAAGCATAAAGGAGGTGGACATACAAAAACGGGGATGAGGGAAGGAAAGGGAGATGGGTAAGGATAAACTGGTTCTGGTGGCATCAGGATGTAGATGAAAGAAGGGAAAAAGAAGGAAAAGCAGCAGTTCCTAAGGTCACCCAAGAGGCACAAAATTATTTCTATAGAATTACAGCTTCCCTCCCTGATAAACTGAGCCCTTGGGTGAGCTTCCTCAAAAGCTCACATCCACTTGATATACATCAAATTAGTACACCATTACCCATGCTTTTTTTTAGGGTCTGACTGAAACTAAATTTTCACTGAATTTTGACTCATTTCAAACAAGTGGCACCCATTGCAGGTGAGCCATGAGTTCCTGGAAGGTTGGCTGTGATTTGGGCTTTGCTGCAGTTTTCACTGAGCTGATGGGAATTTTGGTGAATATTTCCACAGCATGTGCCAAGCCTCAGAGAAGACTAAATAAGCTTCAAGGGAGTAAGAAGAAAGCTTAATTAAAAGCAGACCAAAATCATTGAACTGAATCCTTTGAGATATTTTCACCTAGTCCTCTGTTTTTAACTACTGCTGTAGCAGGACTCGCTGCAATCTGAGTAAAATTTTTTTGCAAAGTTTCTTTTGTACAGAATTATGACGGAATATTTCACAGCTGATAACAGACAAAACTCAAAAGAAAGTATCAGGCAGGAATCATGCCGCTTACCAAGATTAAGTTAAAAAACCAATAAATTCAATATGGTTAAATTGTCAGGGAAGATTCTGAGACTGAGGAATTTAACTGGACTTCATAAAAGTCCAAAGAAACAAGAAAGAAAGTAAAAAGAAAACAATTTTCTTTTTGCTTTCTTTATAGAGTCTGTAAAAACACTGGATAAGACAAACTGTCACTTTCCAAAAATAACTGGTCTGTATTGTGCAAGCATTCTCCAGTTGTTATTTCAGACATTTGCCCACGATGGCATGAGAAATCCCACCAGAAAGCAGGAGCCTGAAGCTAAAAACTGATTAATCAATCAAAGAGGCTTTTTTCTTCTCTGCCTAGATAGTGGAGCCAGTGCCCAGCCATATATTCCATTTTGCAATGGAGTCTTAAACTCGCACTCCTGGGAAGGCAAATGGTGAGGGAATGGGACTGACGATCGCCTGGGCCCAAGGCACTGCAGATGCCACGCTGCGTGGTTCTGCCTCAGCTCAGTATTGATTTCTCTGCTCAGTCAAAGAACGAGTTAAGTCATTATAAACATGTTTTTCATGCTATTTGGACACATGCTCCTCCACTACACTGCGCAGTTGTAAACTCTGTTTAATACATTAAACTTCCAAGCTAAATTGCATTGGTAATTTTACCTCCTTACTTTCCTGACCTTCATAGGTTTAAAAATCAGGTACTTAACCTTGCATTAATGGCAGAGGTTTTACTGCACAAGATTACACATTTAAAGCCATTATTATAACCTCTGCTCCTAGGTATAAAAGGCTGAGAGGCATTTAAATACATGGCAGGAAAATGACTGGTAAGGAAGAAGAGGAAACCTTTGTGGCACCATCTTTTTGTGTGTGTGGGGGGGTGGGTTTTGTTGTTTGGGGTTTTTTTGCTTTGTTGGTTGTTGGTTTTGTGGGGGTTTTTTGACTCTGTTCTCTTTGACTCAACTTAGCTGTCCCAGTTACTATACCGAAAGCTCTCAACCCTGACAAAGTTATATGCATATTTCTAATGCTTTTAAGAGTGACCAGTGCAATGTTAATTGCAGGATTGCAATTCAGCAGTTAGGCCTTGTTTTCACAAGGAAAAGGTTTGGCATTTGCCAATTACATGTAAAATTCTAGTAAAGGCAAAATTAGTGTCATCCTAACATGAGTTTGTAAACTCAGTTTAAGAAGAATACAATCGTAAAACTTCATTTTCCAGGCATTATCTTCAACTGTCCACATGCTCACAAAAATTCCTCTGGCTCGAGCTTTGTGCTATTTAAAATCCAGTTTGCTGGAGGTATATGCCAACTCCTCCCGGGCTGCATTTGTTACAGGCACAGTGAAAACACCCTCATGCTCAGCCTGCTACGTCATGCCTGCTCTCGGTAGGATTTCACTTTGCGTGGAACCTACGGAGAAGCTCACAATAAGCCACCATCGCCATGCTGCTGTGGAAGTACAGCTTGCAGGCCAGGCCTGGCAGTCCGTCATACATCTGAGGAACCGAATTTGTTTTTGCATAAATAGTCCCTTAATTTTTTGTTTTATCTCAAATAAGCACTTGGTTTCAGATTTTCAGTTTCCAGGTCTTTGGAGCAAAGTAGACTGATTTTAACAGGAAAGGCCGTGCGGCCGGTAATGTTATTCTTCTGTTGCATTAGCTACCTCTTGGGATTCAGCGCTACCCGCTATGCCTGCGATTTTGCATTCAGGTGGAGCAACTCAGTAGTTACCAGACCTTATCAATATGCAATAAAAGGTGGCAGCTCTTGTTCACACTATCACTGGGAACGCCAGATGGCCTTTTCTGGCTCATGACCCAAATACATTGTTGGTTATGTTGTTAGTTTACTTCAAATGTCTATTTGCTTTAATTGTCACAGTCCTAGGTTTTCTAATCATAAGTCTTGAAAAAACATGACTTTATTCTTTTCACTAGCCATTTCTCTTAAAATACAATATTAAGTATAAACTAAGATTATATTAGCAGCATGAAAGTTACATTTTTTAAAAAGAATAAAACCAACAAGAACTTGGAAAAACAAAAACTTTAAATTTCATTGTATCCATTGAACCTTTATGGTTCACCTTAGATTTACTAGTATCCTGTGGAGACCTTTTAAATGCAGTAAAACGTCTGCCCCAGGTAAAATTCCCGGCACTTCAGTACAAAGGTTTTGTAAGTGGTGGTTTATAATGCATGTGGGATTTGAAAAGTACATTTTTTCTTCTCTTGAAGATAAGTCTTATTAAGATGGCATACCACCTTGGAGGCAATAATGGTTTTTTTCCATACTTCAACTTTGCAATAATACTATTTCTTGTAAGAAAAGCAAAAAGGGTTTTTTTTTCATCCTAGAGGAGGCTGATACTTTCTGACTCAATATTGTTACAGTATGATATGGATTTAAAAACCCTTGATCTTCTAAGCACAGAAATCACCACTGCCAATATAAATCACCAATACTCAATCTATAGCTAGACTTAAAGCTTCTGGTTTTCATCCTGTGTTTGCTTTACATCTTCACAAGTAAAGCTACTTGAGGCATACAGCACAATTTTAAGATAAAATATATACTAGAGAGGACAAAAATCTATTATGTCAGTAAATCCAAATCAGGACTATAATTCTAATTATACTTTCTTAGAAGTATGTTTTCTAAATGCTTTCAGAAATCAAATTTTAGGGCTCACCTTGCCCCTCTGAACCTTGCCCATACCTCCAAGGCCACAGCCAGGCTATCACCCCACCAACAAACTGGGCTCCACAATGGTGTGTTAGAGGCATCAGGCTTTGACAGCACTGCACTGTCGTTCTGTTAGCCCGTACTTCATTTAGCTGACTTGCCAAACAGAATTACAGCATTTTAAATATGCAGATTGTTCTGAAACGTTCTATTGTATGACACTGGGTATTAAAGTAAATCTTGCTGAATGCATGCAAAGGCAGGTGAATCACTTTAAACAGCATAATAGGCACGCACACTTCAATTATTCTAGGTTTCACCTGTAAAGTATTGTTTCAAGCAAACTAGATTTAACAGAACATTGCCTTTATAGTAGCATCAATTTGTCAACTAAATTAGAACAATAAATATCACAAAACTCCTGCAATAGACTTGCATTTTAAATCTGGTTTAAACAATATAGAAAACAATTACCAACACAAAATCTCTCAGAAATGGCTTCTGATCACAAGACGGGATGGGATCATCAGGCTCTCCCATGCCTAGGCAGAGCCCCGGTCCCTCCTAGGAAGGCCCTTCCTAGACTCAAAGGAGTCCCCAGAACCCCTGGCTACACTGGAGTTTGACTGCAATATGTGCAATCTTTCGCAAGTTTCTTCTCAGCTCCTCTCAGAAATCCTCCTTATATAGGATTAATTCATCAGATTGTTCCCTCCTTCCCCATTCCCCCTGCCTCTCTGGACACCATCCTGCAGCAGAAGCCCAGCTGTAATCAGATACTCCAGCCACTGCATAAAATCACAGAAAAACACAGGCTGGAGGTCACCCAGTCCAGCCTCCTGCAAGAAGCAGGGCCAACATCCCAGTGAGGTCACGGTGCCCAGGGACATGTCCAGTCGAGTTTAGAAAATCAGAAAATCTCCACAGCCTCTCTGGGCTCCTGATGGGGTGTTTAACCACATCTGTTGGTTGTTGACCATGCCAGTTCTTTGCTGTATGTTCAATTTGAACGTCCCTTGTTGCAACATACAGATTTTGCCTCTTGTCCTTCCTCTAAGCCTCTCCGAGCAGAGCTAGGGAAGGTTGCTGGTAGGTTTGGTCCACCCTATCGCACCCTTCTCTTCTCCAGACTAGGCAAAGCCAGCACCCCTGTCTCTCCTCACATGAGGAAGTGCCTTATCCATCTACCAGCCCTCCACAGAAAACTCCTTCTGCATATGTCTCCTGAAACTACACATAGCACTGTGGATGTAGTGTCCCCACTGCCATCTCCTTGTCCTTCCTGCTGGCTGCAGCCCTGCTAACACCACCCAGCCTGCAGTTAGTCTGCATGGCTATAAAGCCACACTGGTGACCCATGCCAACGTGTTGTCCACCAGCACATCAGGTAGATCTCAGCTGTTGTCCCAGGAGTGAATCCCCAGCCTCAGCTGTGGCACAGGGTCACTCCATCCCAGGTGCCGGACTTCAGACTGCCCTTCGCTGGGATCTGTGAGGTTCCCAAAGGCCAGTATCTCCAGACTTTGATCCCTCTGAGGTCCACCCTCCTCCTAAGCCACCTACCCAACCCCAGCTGCCTCAGTGTTGGCAGTTTGGTGGGGTTTGCCTTGATGGCTGTGCTAACATGGAGCCAAATGACACTCATGACTGTCACCATCAGGGAGTTGTCCCATCGGGATTGCAGTCATATTACCCAAGTCCGACTTGTCCTTTGCAAACCAGTGCTGGATGCTCCTGTGACCTCCCTGTCCTATGTGTGACTGGACACAGCATCACATCCAGAGAGACCTGCTCCTTGGTATCCTCAGGCACTGCTGTGAGGCTGATGGCCCTGTAACTCCCCAAGTCCCCTTTCTTGCATTTTTTAGTGATTTCAGATGCAGAAAGTGTCAATAAAAGCTGATATTTTGGCTAGGGCCTGATTTCTTTAATTTTTTTTTCTAATTTTATCCAATTATCCTGGAATTTCCTTCTAGTTTTTTTCTTTCCAGTAATGCCTATTGCATTAGAGCTTAAGGGAAAGTTTAATAAGCAAAAAGACAACTTAACTGCATATTATTTCATTAGTTCCAGAACCAAACTCACTAATTTCTCTGCCCCTTCTATTTACATTCTGTATTTGCAGGCAACTACTGTGGCCTTTGCTTTAATAGTAGTTAAGCCATGCCATGCATATTTACCTCTTAATCATTTCTCATTAGCTCATCTTTCCAATTCTTGGCTCACTTTTGTGAATATTAATTAGTTTGTGAAGAGCTTTGTGTGTCAGTGGGACTTGGTCCTGCCTTCATGGCAACCGAGGGAAAATCCCAATTCAAGGTATCAGACAGCCCCCTGGTCCAACCGGGACATGTCCGATTAGGAAGGAGGATTATATCATCCTTCCTCATCTTTGCTCAAAGAATTTCTGTCACTTCTCTGAGCCCCAGATGCTACTGACATCCCAAAGATTTTATGTTGTGGGGACTGACTTATTCTCTCAAACTGGAGATGCAAAGGAGCAATTTATAGAAAAAAAATAGAAAGAAAGAAATAGGTTTTCTTAGTTATTGGAACAGACAGGTTGTTATACAACTGCTTGGTTAATAGTATAAGTATCAGTCAGCAGCGCAGAATAATATTAAAATAGATGTTCTTTCTCACCGAAAGACACAACTAAGCAAGGAAATTTACACCAAAATTTTAAAGAAAAAAATGTTATACCTAACATCAAATTCAGAAATAGAAGAAAAAAAGGCAAGAAACAGGAGAAATAGGTAAGCTTCTTACCTGTTCAATAAAGTCTCTTGATTCTGTTCTCATTTAAAATTATTTCTTTAATAGTTCCTTTACTGTGCTTTTCTTTAATAGGATGGAAACAAACATCTTTTTTGACCTAACCTAAAAAAATATTTAAATGGTTTTTGATTGGGAAAAATACTTGCCTTCACTCTCAAATTTTAGAAGTCAAATGAGGAAACACATTTTTATCCAACTTAAATGTCGTTTTCTCACCAAGTAAATCAGTAAACAATACTGACAATAGATAACATCCATTAAGATGCTCAATTATCTATTATCATTTAAATGCTGTATGCTTTAAATAATATGCAGTACCTAAATCATAAGAAATGTGAGCTAGAACAAATAAAACCTAGGGAAGAACGCTTTCAGCTCAAAAAAGTTTGTATCAGTTATTACCATAGGTCACCTTCAAGTTCTATATTGCAGAAAGCACTTATTTTTATGCACAGTCCTATCTGATAGAAGGGTTTGTATTTTCCTTTAGGATAAAAAACAAATGGTACTGAAACTCCTGCAAGTCCCTAAGCTCATTCATTATGTTGAGAGAACTAGAATATTAGTGCAGGAAACAAAGCATCCGAAGAAGATGGTTACAGTGGAAAAATATCATTAGTGCATTCCTCTTCCTCCCAGTACTCCCCACACAGGAGGGGGACACGGATCCTTGAGCAGAATTCTAGGTCTGCTGCTCTCCCAAGGATTAAATCTTTTTTTAAAAAAAGTATATATATTAAAAAAAAAGGCAAATACAGCATGCTCACATCTTTCACAGTGTTGCTACATGTTTAAAACTGTGGCATTAGCCTGAGGTCTATTTAAAATAATTTGCATAGTTCTATATGAATGGCTTTAAAAAAAATGAAACAGAGGGAGGGAGGAAACAGGGATGACTTGCAGGAGTTATTTATCCAATTCAGCTGTAGGACATCTTCATTGCCATGCCTTAAAAGTGCATCTCCCATTTGCAATAAAGATGTGGGTTCAAAACTTTGAGGCTATCAGACTTCAAAAGAAGTGAACCCTTCAGAGGAGATTTACATCTGACCAGTTGGTTTCTGTGAAGATGATGATGGTTTTGAAGGACAAGGGCTGCCAAAGGAGCTGGATAACTTGCAGTCATGAAAAACATGTTCTTTTCAGCTATTGTTTTAATATGCCTTAGAATTTAAACATTTTTTATCTTGTGATATATCCAAATACACATCCTTCTGATTACTTAGTTTAAGAAAAATCACAAGAAAAAAATAACTGATCCAACTCAGAGAAAGTCCACTGAAATTGGTGTAACTTTTCCAGAGGTAACAGTTTGTCATCATTGTAAGGCCACAAAGAATTCAGTTTACCTTGTGTAATTGCTCAGAAACTCACACGATCAGTTGGTAGCACAATGGGAAATAGTGGTTCACAACACTTCACGCAGGCACCAAGACCTGGAGAAAGCTGTTGCCAGCTGGTAAAAACAAAATTCCCCTGATACTGTTGGATTTGTGCATACTTGAGTAATGGATTGTCTAATTCATAGAATAGTTTGGGTTGGATGGGACCCCAAAGATCTAGTTCCAACCCCCCAAATCACTTAGGTTATTTGCCTTACAGGTTGTTATGAAACTACTAACCCCATTTGGCACACAGCTGAACTGAGCAGGGGTGTGGGGCAGCTCCCACATGAGACTAAACAGACAATGCATCAGATTGGCAAAGACAGCAAGTATAAAAACATGAATAACGCAGAGAAGAATAATCATACATTATTTTTCAGAATTCAAGATCTAGGAAGAACTCAAAAACATAAGCCGGAAACAAGCTTTAAAAGCAAGGGGAAATAGCAGTGAAAATATGATGAGGATCAGAGGCAGGGAGAACAGCTACTGGGGGGGAGAAGCTGTGTGACAGCCTTCCTTCTACACACACATAATGTGATTATAGGGAAGACGACAATTTCATTAGAACAGACATGACCTACACGCTATACAGTAATGCATATGGTACTTTTACCTAATGCATTTTAATCATGGAGCTCATTGCCAAAGAATTTTGTGGAATCCAAAAAAATAAATTGATTTTAAAAGGTATAAGGCAGATTAATCAGGGCTGCCAGACAAGGTGCAAATGTAACTGTTCTTCAGTAAAGCCCTGAACTGCTTCTTGCCTGGGCTGAATGAATATGCCAAGAGGATGTTCACCTTACACCCCTCCTGTTCCTTCCACTGAGCATCTGTTACTAGCAGTTTTTATGTTTTTATCAAAGGAGGACAAGTGAAATCCTGCCCCCTGAAGTCAGCAGGTATTCTGCCATCACTGCATCCAACACATCCTCCCCAAAGTTCACCCCATGTATTACAGTAAGAGCTGTGCAAAAGCCACAAAACAGTCTCAGTCTCCCACAAGAGGCAGGATTTACCTAGACCTTCCACAACCCCTATTTCAACACTTCTCACCTCCCAAGGAAACAATAAAACACACCTTGGCATATTTCCGCCCATTTCCAGGATTTCAATGTTTCTGATAATTTGCATAATAAACCAAATCACATTATCCCCAATCCACTGTGAAAAGGTTATTTTTCATAGTAAACCAATATTCAAACCCCACTAATAACTGTCCCTGGCTGAGGTGGTCTAAGCAATCGTACTGTTAGCAAAACAGTCGTGAACAAAGAAGTCCACCTTAGGCTGTGTGAGCGAGCTGTAGACTGGCCATTAGCGGGGTAACAAGACATTGTGGTTCATAGAAAGATGACAAACTCACCAAAACAATTAACAGGATGTAATCTCCATTCACCCCCCCGTGCCAGACCTGAACTGCTTACTCCTTGCAACAACATTTTTTCAAAAGTAGACTCTTAATATATTCAGTTATGGTTACATCCCCACTAGCTGAGGGTTGTAATGCAGGTAATAATACAGGTGACAAAATGATTGCTCTGCAAATGAGAAGACCCTGCATTCTGCAACGAATGAAGTTTCCTTGTTGGATTTAATTATTTTGACTTTTAAATATTATCTCTCTTTGCAGAATAAAACTTCCGTTTGTGTAAATCACCGTGTCAGGGAACATGCATCATAATCATTCAACTTTCAGTAGAATAATTGGATGGGGGGGTCATCATGCTCATGTAAGAGATCCAGAAGATACTTCTCAACAGCAGTAAAATAACTCCAGGGAGTGTAGTTATCATGATTATCATCAGGCAATTACCATCTAGCTACTGAAGAGACCTTGAGTTGCATTACTTGCATCATAACACTGACATTTAGAGTTCAATTATCACATAATACCTGCTTGTTTATCCTGTTTTACTGTTTAACTTTCTAGTATGCATAAAGGGAGAAAAGCAACAATAAACACACACAAAGGGCAAAGAGCAATAACAAGAATGTACATGGAATGAATGCATAATCATGAGGATATTTTAAAAATAAAAAATCTTTAGAGAATGCTATCCAAAGCTCTTTCTGGAGAGCTTCTGCAACATTTTCCCTGAATTCTAACTCAAGAAACACTTAATAAACCACAAAGCTACTTGTAATCACACAACTACTCCCACCATGAATCCGTGAATCCATAAGGCCTTGATCCAGCAAAGTATGTTCATTCTGACTCACTCCAGCAAAGCACTTAACTCGTGCTTAGTTTAAAGCACTTGAGAATCCCTCTTTGACCTCAGTAAGATTTAAGTGTGATTAAAACTTGCTGTAGGATTTGGGGTTCAAGCAACAAGGAGTTTAATTTTATATTTTGTCTACAAAGGAAAAACAGTATTTCTGTAAAATATAATGGTAGTAAAATAAAGATATTCTAAAATCTTCTAGGAAACATGTCACACTATGCATCTATGACCCTGTACTGTCAATTATATGTACATAAAGTGTATTTTCTATGCCTATTACCATATGCCTAAACTTCTGCTTTTCAGAATTTTTACCTGTAATTATTCCTTAACTTATTGTGAACAGGACAAATATTGACATGATTTGAAACACCAGCACTTACATGGCTGAATTGTCTGGATCCTGTTTTGAATGATGGGCCTATAGTGTTTTCCCAGGCAGATTTCCAACTAATTTTATGGCATCCTATTCAATTTCAATGGCAGGTTTTCCTCAGAAAAAAGGACTTCTGTGGTTGGCACCAAAATAGTTTGAGACAGTTCAGAGGAAGCACAGTTTCATATAAACATGAAAATATGGACAATTTATTACATTTACTGAATCTTTAAGAACTATTGTGAGGGTTTGGTAGTCTCTGTCACTTTCTTCCACAAAGATGTAAAGAAATAACCAAAAATAACAGGGAAGGCATATGTCTTTAGGCAAAGGTATACATGGCATAGGATACATGTACCTATATTTAACCTCACAGACTTTTTTTTAGCTTTTAATCAAGTCTTTTATTATCTTGCAATACTGTATGTCACCCAGTGCTTCAGATGCCTATATAACTATAAATTCATAGCCATTGCTATTTATAACAATTGTAATTGAATGTAGTACAATGCCTAAGTCTAGAAGATTGTCATATCCAGGAAGATTTTTTTTTTGTGCTAGTTAACCTCATTGCAATAAAGGCAAGAGCAACTGGGCTTGAAAGGGAAAGAAAACATAGGTGAGGCAAATCTGGAAGCAAGAAACACAGGGAAGTAAACAGTCAGGACACTGAAAACCCTGCCATTCGTCTCCCCTTAGTCGTTGTGGCAGCCATGTGTATAGTTTACATTGCAGTTTCCTATTTCTAATCAAACTGACACATCAGGTTCAAAGGATTCACAGAGGGTTTTTTCAAAGCCAGCTAATTTGTTGTGGGCTGCACTTCATTCCTAGCAGATGTACAATGCTGGTCCCTGTGCTGATAGGTAGCAGCAGGCTTGGGAGGTGTTTACACAGCTTTTAAAACTAAAAGGCAGCCTTGCCATATTCAATGACCTCCAAAGTGAGTAGAATTGCAAATGGCAGAGAGTGAATTTAATTCAGTACCCAGGATGCCACTGATGTTTTACATGCATGATCAATGAGCAGAACTGGGATGTGAAGAGTGCTGAATATTCAGGGAAATGAAATTTTCTAACCCTAATTTTAAAGATAAAGTACCACTTTCACTTTGACAAGACTGTTCTGGGTGTTTTCCACGAATAGTGATGTACAAAAAGCTCATTAGGAACTTTAAACTGAATGAACAACCACTGTCCTTTGTCAGGCCTGGAATTACTTAGGGTGTAATTGGTTATGTTCTTATGACTTATTGGCTGTGGTGCATATAACAAAATGAGCTATCCGTGCCAAATCATCCTGAATAGCTTGCCACATTGTTATTGTAACCTTCATACTTCTTTTCCCACCCCTATAGTTTGTTGCTGCCGTTTGTTCTCAGCTGCACTGAGACTTACTGGTTTTGTGGGATTAAGTCCTATAGAAACAGACCTTGCAGTGTGAATGCTACAGGGACACAAAAGCATCAGGCACAGACACATCTTTAACAGAGCTGTAGAAACACTTCCAATACAGATTGTGTGCTCTTTCCAGAAGGGATCATTACAATCAGGCAATTAGATGAATCCTTATGATGCCACCCATCTGAGCTATGGCAGGGGAGATGAATTCCAGTCCTTCCTCTACCTACCCTTCATCAAGAATTCATCACATGCTCACTTCAGGCTGCTGGCCCTCAAGACAAAAGCTGTAGGGCAGGTGATTAAAAGGGGTGTCATAACCTGTGAAATTTATATCGTTATCTTAAAACCAGCATGAGACCTCAGTGGCCTGGACCCAGGTTCAGTGTAAGTATTGACCTATTAGATCTACTTAGAGCATATCCATCTGTTGCAATAAATCCAAACCATATTTAACCCAAGATCAAATTTCAAAGTTTCTGAAGACAAGGCCAAAAACCTACCAGACTCAAGAGCAGTTGTATCCAGACAGAAGACCCTTTCTTGATAATCAAGAACAATAATTCACCCAGGACAGCCTGATTCATTTGGGCAGAGTAGACCAGATAAGGAGCAAAAAGTTTCACTCCACCAGGGAGGAAATTACATCCCTGCTGGCACTGGATCATATCTTGCATCAGTTCTTCCACTAACTTTTACTTTGAGCCAAAATACTTTAAGAAATCTCATCTTAGTTTAATTTTCCATCTATTTTTATGCAAATTTATATTATTCTAAATTTACAGTAGATGTTTTTCTAGGGGATTATCTAGTTGCAGTCATGTTTTTTCCCAACAATTTCAATTTTCCTTTAAAAGCCCATCTTTAAACTCCATTTTTATTACTACAATTCCATTGAACGTTAACAAGCGCATTGACAGTTGTAGTCGTGTAGCTTTCGAATATTACCTTGCAAGCAAAATGCCCTTTTTCTACCCAGACAAAAACCTCTTCCCTTTTGACATTATCCTTTTTCTAAATCACAATATCCTGCAACATAGAAGACGACGCAACACATGCTGTTTTCTCAGATCTGTTACCACGACTACATATTAATAAAAACTTTCTGGGGCAGTATTGCCTCCTTAGAAATCTCATATTCTGCCAATGTAGAGGCTTAAGCTCTTAACTGGAAACATGGAAGCACATATATCTGGGAGCACTGATGATGCAGAATGGAGATTTGTGAAATTACAAAGCAGGAACGCTTCTGGTGACTCACATTTTACAGAAGCGAACGGTGCCGATTTTTATTGCATCATCCACAAAAGCAGAATCAGGGTGGGTGGGCACAGTTCTGGTTTCACTATGCACTTTCTCTGGCCTGCACATTTTCCCCTTGGCTCAAGTAAGGAAATTTAAAGTATTTGAACTCCAGACAGTGAAAATAAGAGATAAATTTATTGGAATTCATGGTAATTTTCACATGGCAAGCAGTGCAATAATTATCTCCTGAACTCAGGATATCATTATCATAAAATTGGAAACTACTTGTTTATTCCAAAATTTGCCTCCTACAAACAGAAACAGTAATTTAGACCCCAAAGACAGGTGGTAAATTAATCCAAAACATAACCAGAGAATTAGGTGAGGCTCCTCAGCAAGAATAAGTCAAACCAGACCTGAAGCCATTCAGATGTTTGCGAGCGGTGACAGAAGTTCAATTGCCAAATACTAGAACAGCAGAAGTGACTGCAAGTTTGCATCGTGCTGTGACACAAAGTTCAGTGAGCTTCTCGCCCGTTAACCAAAGCTCCCCATTGCTGACAAGCAGCATCCCCAAAACCTGCTCTGATGCGCTATAATGTTGTTGGAGGGGATCAGGAGTATTTGGGACATGCTGCAAGAAATACACTTGCATGTAAGCAAAGATGTCCTGCAAAGCTTAGATCCTGAAGGAGATCCAATAGCCACAAGTTTTACTTTATCCCTCGGTACTCACTAGCTTTTAAGCACAACTTACAGCATATGTGACAAGATCCGTATCTTGCTCATTTTAACATGCGTGGTAGAGTGCTGGCAATGGAGTTTGTAAACCCCATCCTCATGCAAACTGTCATATCTTATCTAAAGCGTATCCATACTGATTCAAACACTCAGGCTTATTTTCTGTTGCTGTTCATAAGACTACAACTCAGTTGCTCAGATGTTTGCAGGATATAAAACTATAAAAAGGGGAAGTATTGTCAAAGTGAATTCATCTGCAAACTCAACATGACATTCATGGCAAAAAAAAAAAGACACTTTAATTCACCCAGCTGTTTCTGTAATGATTTTCAATGCCTTCTGAATTCCTAATTAGGAGGGCATGTCTGATACTTGAATACTGCAGGGTTTATATATGAATTATTGTTTCCTAGTATTTTGTCAGAAGTATAATTGAAGTACATTATGAGGGAGAAAAGCTAGTTTTTCAGTTCTTTATGCCTGTGGATATGTTTACCTTACGTCTCTGATGAAATTTGTAAATGCAAGTGTGGTTTGATTATCAAGAACAGTTTACATAACTCACATTGACTTGCAGACAGGTAGAAATGTCATTTTTCTTCTTAGCTCTTACTTTATTTCTGTATCCCTTAAACAAGCATGCTCTGTATTTGTCCTGTCTTTGGCATGGCTGGAGGACAGGAGACAGCAACACATCCCAACTGTCCTTTTCCTCTCCACATACCAAGATCCTCAAGACTGTGAGTAATGGGGACATGCTTGTGGCTAAATTGCTCCAGAGATGACTATTCAGCAAAGAGGATTATCTAGAGGCAGGTAACCCAGGCAAGATAAAGTTCAGCACATCAATAAGCTAGCTTTCTGTCTAATTAAGATGTGCTGAACACATCCCTGGGCTGACTTACAATTCCATCCAGTGGGGTTTAGGCTGACCGGGGTTACGCAGAGCCCAGCAGCTCTCTGCTGTGAGCCCCAGCCTCCCCACGCAGGCAGAGCGATGCCTATTGCTGCTGTCTTTTTGAGTGGCTATTCATAGATCGCATGCAAGTCTATCATTTAAAGATTCCTCACAGATATGAATTGAACATACACTTGGATTTTATGGTTGCCTTTAAACAAGTTTATATTTTACATAAGTATATTAAGGCATGAGCTTTTTAAATCTTAAGGCTGTACAATGGCTGCAGGTCAGGTGTCTGTCCTGACCCCTGTACAACATTTCAGGTCATATTAGGTTTCAAAAATCATATTTTTTTGCTGAGGTCTTTTTGGCATTTTAGTGTTGGATAAGGAAATAAAATATGTAATGATATTTAAGCCACCTTCCCTGATACACATAAAGCTGAGGGCCCACAATAAGACAAGCTGGCTTTGCTCCAGCTGAGGAACAAGGAAAATGCAATAAAAAGTAGGCAAGATCCTTTTTTCTGCCACAGTTATACAACTAGTTGAATAAATTGAGTTCATGACACCTGATAGCAATAAAAATGGAGAAAAGTCATAAAGATCATCCATTATTACCACACACACCATTAGGATTAAGACAAGTAGTAGATGTGCCAAAAGTGTAGAAATTTCTGGAGGGGTAGATTATATACATGCCACCTCACACAACCACATCTTAATCCTCACTGGAGCTCACAGGTAGAGTTGTACATTGATACTTCATATAATTTGACATGATTTTTCATAAATGATAGAGAAAAAGGTACTGAACAAACTTTAAACTGTTTCTGATACACGAAGGATGCCCTGTTGCATCTACACAAGTGAAAACTGGAGAGCAAGAACCAGAGGGCAGATATTGCCACTGGCTGGTGCACATCAAGGGGATACAGCTTACTAAAAGATGCTGTGACATGGGAAATGTGAAGAATCTTGAGGAAGACTACTCATAATAACAGTCATAGAAATTAAGAAAATTATAATTTGAAGAAACATTTGGGTGCCTGAGAGGTTTGCCATTTTACCAGAGTTGTCCTCTTTAAAAAGGATGCATAAATTCTAGGGCATGTGCAAAAGGATAGAGTTCAGCACTTAACTGCCTGAGTGAATATTATGTCCACAGGAAAGATTCCAGGTAAAAAGCTTTCCCTAGCAATCTATAGTTAACCAAGTTATTATTTTCTGATGGACTAAGATGACCCGACACATTGCGTACCACAACCAGAAACAAAACATTAGATAGAAAACACCACGTTATATGGATTCAGAAAGAATAGAAAAGGAAGAAGGTTTAAAAAGGAGGGGTGGGGGTGGTGATACATAGGAGAAAAAAAAAGAAGCAAGGGGAAAAAAGAAAAGATGAAGGCTCTCCACTGTTTGTCCTCTCAGATTCCAGAGCATCAGTTTTAGGGACCCCAGCTGAACAAATCTTTTTGTGTCTGAAATAGCCAAAAATGCTTCTAGTTAAATACTTGCTTAAGGTTTTGAACGTAAGAAAAGTTCAAATACATACGTGGGGAGGAAGGCAAGAGAAACACTATTACCCATATCACCACTGCATGCAAATTAGTACCTCCTATACAGCAGGAGAGAAAGCGGCAAGCACAGAAATAGCCAGCGTGACTTTTTCTTAGTCATGCACATGCTAAACAAAAACCTCTCACTGGAGGCAAAGCCCCAACGGAGCTGTCCCCAGAAGCCTGGTATTGGACTCTTAGAACTCAAAAGCAGAGGGAAGAATGCAGAAGTGGGCAGTAAACTTTTTGCTGAACACTTGCCATTGACCGTGCAAGGAATGGGAGAGTAACCACAGCACAAGAGGGGCCATTGTCCTTCAGGGAGAGAACATAATGCTGTTTCTGACACTAAAGACACTTGGGATTCAGGGTGTGATGGTTTCTCACACACCAGACCAAACTTGTTCTTGCTGCAGTTTCACCAGTGACAGCAGACTTCCATCATGGATGAATCTGGACCACTGTCTTCTCAGAAATATAGTATAGCTGGAAAGCTGGGGGAAGGAAGCAATCTTCCTCTTGTTGCCACAGGCAGGCTGAAGCTTGCTGTTCAGTTCAGTTAACATTTGCACTGAACTTCAGAAGGTTCATTTAGTAGGACACTTAAAAAAACAATACATTAAAAAATTCAAAAAATATGAAAAGTTGTTACGTAATTTCCAACACTACAAAATACTTTTGGAGGACAGTATTCAAAATAGGTCTGACCACAAAAGTATTCCTGTGAAGAAGTAGCACTCCATTCCTGGTAGATTTCTCCAGCAACATCTTTTCCACCTGGAGCATTTCTTTTTTAATACAGAAACTATTCATGCTAAGGGATTTAAAACTAATCAGTTTGCAAGCTGTTCTTAAACATCTACACTCCTACGAGACTAAAATAAAATTCAGCTATACATTCTTTATCTACATTCTATCTTTCTCTAATTACATTGCACCACAAGGGCATAAGAAAGGATGACATCCTACCTTTAACACTGCAAAGGTGGACAAAACTCTGTCCTGCCAGTATTTGGAATCACTTAGTGTGAAACTTTCTTCTGTTCTGGTGTTTAACTTCCATGAGCCTCCATGCCAGCATGCACACAATTCTTCATCCCAGAACCTTCCCACCAATTACTTGATCTTCTACCTCTCCCATGCAATAAGTTAATAGCAAAGTGTTTCAAATAAAGCTGAAACAGAACCCGTCTTTGTATTTTTCCAGTTTTAAAAAAAAACCAAACTATTTTGAAAAAAACATGCGCTTATTAATAAAAAGAACCGAACAAACGAGGAATTAAAATTTTCAACTAATTGTAACTATTATAACTGTGGCTGGAAAAAGTCAGTTTTTGTGGAAAAGATTTAAAAGTAAGAAAAATTTAAGATCTACAGAAACCACCAAACCAAGAGAACTTATCTCTTCTTAGGATACAATCATCCCTCCCTTTCCCAGGAAAGCCAGGGTACAAACAGAGCAATAATAAAATCAAACGTCCACTGCTTTAACTGATTGCACTCCTTGTTTTGGGCTTCTGCCTCCAGTTTGCCAGGTTTGCACAGAACCAGATGTAGATCCAGGATGTAAGTCAGTGTGCGATCTTCTCCCATGCTATTCACCCAGAACAAAGAGGATCATGAGGTTGATCTCGTTCAGACTGTCTGTCCTTTCCAAGCCAAGGGACCTGAATTTCCTCTTTAACGATAAGTAAAACAGAGATTTTCTGTAACCCATCACTTTAATCAAATTACTCCCGTGCCTTCTGTGCACTTGAGCCAGTTTGCCTGGTGGCATGCCACAGCTCCCTGGGCACGACAAGGCACGTGGAGCAGCAGGCTCCTGCCAAACTGTGGTGGGAGATGTCTGCCTGAGCGAGGCTGTTGGATGCCTACAACAGCTCCAAACTCAAGTGGCTCTGAAGATAGTACAGCCCAGGAGCCACCCCTACCATGGGCACCCAGTATCTCTGTAAAGATTTCAGCTGACAAAAGCTGAAGGATGTTGTAAATTGAGCAGCTCAGAAGAGAGCTATCTGTCAGAAAACAGTGATCTATCAATAAACATACAATCACATTGTCAATTTAAAATACTCAAGTATGTAAATAGTTAGCATTTATTAATTATTTGCAAACAATACTGTTTGAGCTTACAAATTCACATGCAAATGTGCCTATATACACACACACATATATTATGCATATAGATATGCTCCTGTGTGTATATACATGCAAGTATACACAACAAACTCTGGTAAAGTTACATGGAACTTCTTTGTGTGTCTGAAAAAGCACTTGTCCAAACAAAAATCCCCATGTGTGCTAAGCAGAATAAAATCTAGTTTTGCAAATCAGTTTGGTACAAGTAAATATATTCCCCAGTGAATATATATGGGTATATATATGCCACATTTCTGAGATAAGAAGCCTGTTACATCTGAGATGGGTACTCAAATAGTCACGGCCACAGACTGTTCCCAAAGGACAGGCAAGTAGTAATCATTAAAAAGGATTTATTTTACGACTAGGTCACGCTATTTACAAGTTGCAAGTGAGTAACATAGGTACCATCTCAGTGCATGTGTCTGTACCAGAGTATTGTGGCTCACCTCCAAAACACCCTACCTGCCCAAATTATGGCTATCTCCGTTATAAGTCTCCTTCTTACTATGATCATTATTTTTTCTTCTTTGGTCAGATCGCACATGATTACATAGAAACAATTAATTTACACTAAACAGTTTATTCCAACAGAGCCCAGCCCATTACTTCCCCTCTGTATATACCAATTGAAAACACTGACTGATAAAGAAAATGGTTCTGCATACTTTAACAGAAAATAGCACAATAATGTGGGAAGAATGCAGCTTTCCTTTTCAGATACAAGACAAGTAAAATTTCCCAGAGACGGTTTCTGGCCTCTGAAGTAATCTAAACCTCATGACGGGGGGCGGGGGGGGGAGCCCACCTCTTGGCTCTGATTTTAAGAGCTGGCTCATATTCCCCAAGCTACTGCCTTCCAACATCCCTGTCCTTCTAGCCATTTGGAGAGGTTAGATTTGTGATCAGAGGTACTTCTTCGCAATCAGTATAAATGCTCACATTTACAGTGACTTTAAAACAGCACACGGCCTTAAGAATCAGAGTTTAAGCGCAAGGGAAAGTGTCCTAAAAGACTTCACAGCCCAGCACAAAAGGAATCACACTGACACTATGTAAACCTACATTGACCCTGTTTATAAGAAACTAAAGAATGATTTTCAACACTGGCTGTTACATTCATCAAGCCTTTACAAGTTCTTTTGCAATATTCCACTACCAGTTTGAATTCCCTACTTGAGCAGAGATTTCCAGAAATGAACAATATTAATTCTGTTTTGATTGAAATGCACAATAGTGCCCAAATAAATACAGTATTTTTTACATTTTTCCCTGAGTTTTAAATGTGTATTTTTGGATTCCTATATTCCAAAAAATTATTTCCTAGAAATGGTTAGTATTTTTTCCCCTGGCTAAACACAAAAAAAAATTAGCATTTCTAGCAGAAAGCCCCAGTAATTGGTTTGACAATTAAAAACACAAATATCAAGCCACTGAGGGAAGATTACCCAGGCCCAGTAATTGGCAGTTTTGTTTAGCAGGACAGGATGCTTAAGGGCATTAGACAAACAGCATAAGATGTACTATGTAATGGCAGTGACATTTTCAGTTATCATTATTGTAAAAGGCAGCAAAATACATATTGTCAGCTAACATACCTGCAACGCCCTGTGTCCTCAAAGCATTTGTTCAAAGACGACATTTTAGACTTGCCCCAGATATTTGGGGCATGAGTTCCTTTACTTGAGAAAATTCAGAACTGTACGTGAATCCTGACTTTCTGACAGACAACTCTGAACCATTTTGATCAGAACAGCACTCTAAAATAAGTAAATGGCAACTTCAGGTGCTAAAGACCCATCATCTGTGTTACCCCCTCCATCCTCTCCACCGGGATATAGCAGCATACTAAAATACACAGTTCCAAATGGTGCCTGCTGCTCCTTTGCCAGCACCCATACCGACACAGCCATAAAAAAAAAAAACAACCACAGTTCAAAACTGGTGCTTCCTTTCTTGGGCTTCAAATTATTGAAGATTGCAGTACCTGCAATATCTTTGCAACTGTTCCATCTCCAGGAGAAAGGCATTCAAATTAATAAAAAGAATAAAGGTGAGGTGCAGTCTGTACAATCCAGAATCCTACCTGCAGATAGTTTAATCTGCAGAGACAGCCTAACCAACTGCTCCATCACATTTTCCTCGTGAAGAAATAATTTGTGAATAGCAGTAGCAAAAGAAGAAAGATTACAGTTCCACAGGGAAAAAAATCCAAGGAATTGAGCTAAGAACATTGCACATAAATGAAAAGCTATTTTCTTTGTTTCCTCCATTTAGACACAACTGGACAGTGCCTGACAGAAAAAAAGCGTTTAGTTCAGCCTCTAGCTTCCAAGTTTCCATTTCTACCCAATCAAAAAAAAGAAGAGAAGTGAACAGAAATAAAATATTTTGTTTCTTATATGTGCTGCAGGAATGTAGCAATTTGCTGTAACTAATGTTAGGGATCAAAAATGCTTTTACAATTACTGTTTGAGGTACAGATATTAATTTCTTGACTCAGTCCTTTTCACTGGTATATCATTGGCAATCTTTTTGTAGCACTTTTGCTCTGCTACTCATTTTTCTTCTACTGGCTTTATACACTTTATTTTCAGTATGGTGATATGGGTGGGTTTTTTGCATTCTTTGCTACTGTTCTCTCTTTAAGTAATAAAACCCTGGAATTGCTAGGTGCCTGGAAAGGTAGCAGCCAAAACTCAGCAGTCTACAATCCTCTGCTGCTGAATCAGTGCATCTCCCTTCTAGTCATCAGAGCATCATCTGGGTTTACCCCACCTAAGGATCTGGTCCTCAGTTCATATCTAGTGTAAAGTCTTCCTGCTAAGATCTTCCTGGGCTAATGAAAACAATCTCGTTTGTTTCACACTGAGTTTCAGTTTCTTAAATATCAACTCAGCCCAAGGACAGGGTGTGGGGGGAATACAGAGCATCCTCAGCATGGTCCACTGATCTGCACTGCAGACCCCCATGTCTCCACAGCACAAGGCAAGACACAGAACATGCCTAGCGCATCACAGCTGATTAAGGATCCTGACTGCCAGGCTCGTGAGAAACTGTTAAGAAAGGAACTGGGGAAAAGATGTCAGAAGCTCAAGGGGAAAAAGAAAAAAAAAAAAGAAAAAAGGAATGAAAGAACAGAAAATGAAGTCTGAAAATAGCAGACAAAGATATAAAGGGGCAAAGACAGTGATGAGTCAGGTGAGCTACAGAAGTGAAAATTACCTTAAAAAGAATTTAAAGGCATTAGAGATTGGAAAAGGAGCACATTTTAAAGATCGCACTTTCACTTTGGCCTGGGAGAATCTTGTTTTGAAGAGAAAGAAAGATTGAGATTAAGAGGAGATAAATAATAAGTCCACATCTAAATTATTAATGAACTAAAGCCAATCACCAACCCTAATAAAAAGCTTGTAGTTCAGTTGGGGTCTTCTGTAAGACCACTTTAAAATTAAGAAGGGGCTACTGGAACTTACATTTCAGTTCCCTAACTCTTCATTATCCTTGCCTTCCCCATTATCTGTGCAGCAGCGCAATTTGGTACGAGCATGCATACCGTACTGCCCTCCACCTTGGGGACTCTACAGCAGCTGATGCTGAGGCCAGCAGGACACCCCTCATTCTGCAGTGCACCGTAGTCCATATGCTCTCCATCCACCATTAGTAGTAGCCTATTTAGACATCAGCAAGATGGTTAAAGATTTGAGGTCTGCTCATCAGATACAGATTCGAGGTCCCAGCTTGTAACAATCAGATTTTTTCTGAATGGGAGATACTACACACACAGAGGTTCTATCAATCAGATAATTGAAGGTTGACTAATGATGATTACAATAACCTAGTGAAAAAGTATGCAAGACACAGTTAAAATTGTGCTTTTCAAACTCACCCTTCATAACCATCTGATATTCTCAAAATAAGAGCAGCCTGCTCCCTGAGAGTACTAAAATTTTCATAGGATGAGAACCACAACATGCCAGCCATATGGACCAGGATGCCAAAGATGAGGAAAAAAGAAATGGTAATGGATTACAGACAAGAGATGACAAGAATTCTCCAAGGGACCTATTACTCCACTGCCGGCTGGCCTACAAGGAGACTCGCTTTGCTGCTACCTCCAAGGGCAGCCAAGTAATGTCAAGCCCAGGAGCTCCTGCAAGCTCACCTGCTTCCTCCACTGATGCACCAGGACACCTAGGAACCATCAAGCCATCACCTTCCTGCAGATATATGGCAACTCCAGTATTCTTCCCAAAACCCCCACACATTGGTGTTCGGGGTACTTGTACAACCAGTGTACTTCATAAATACGCATCAGCTCAACTCAATAATTGTCTGTTTTATAAGAAGAAAGCCTGAGGCATAAGTTTAATAGGAAGGCTGTAGAGGCAGGGCTTAAACAAGGATTCTGCCAGCCCAACAGGTTTTAAGCCATAATAACACTCTTGCTCAAAGGTAGTAAACTCTCCAAAGCAAGCTCTCTGACTTCATGAATTAAGAACAATTCTCTGGACATCTCAGGGATTATCTAGTACTAAGACAACACTTATTAACAATCTATATTAAGTCATTCAAGCATCAGATTTTTTCCATTTTAAGAAAAATTCCATTTTTCATATGAAAACGAAAAGGGGTTTAGCCTACCAAGACCAAGGTTTCAGTTTGGTATCTCCATCATAAATAACTGTTAGAAATTAAAAGCCTTTGCTTTTCAGTTAGGCTAAATGAGGTATTGGCCTAAAAAGCAATCATTAAGGTCTCCAGCAAAATCCCCGACTCTGGTGCTGGAGACCCAAGGAAAGAGTAATTCTTTATCTTGTGCATGTTTGTATTCATAACTTCTGAAGAAACGAGGTTTCGGCACTTTATAAAATTTTTCCCTCTTCATTTGCAAGAGGTACAGCCTTCATTCAACTTTTTAAAATTCAGAGAGATTGTGAATATTCTCCTGAGCCATGTGTCCCTGCTGATGATGATCAAGAGAGATAGCAGGAGGTCTGGAATTCTCCAAGTCCTTCCAAAAGTGAAGATGTTCCCTACTTACTACAAAAAGAGTACAAGAAGCTGCCCCAGCACTGAAACTAGAGTTGCAGCACATCTGCAAAATGCTTCTTTGTTATTGCAGTTCATCCTCATAAGCAAGCCTTTTTGCTTGATGTGTCACATCAAAACACACATGCAAATTGAACTAGGAAAACTGGTACAACATCTGCTATGAAGCGTAACTAAAACAGGTAGCAGGCCCTGTTAAGCAGCATTCACCCACAGTGCTTCTGTCTTTCCTCTCCTACTGAAGGGAGAGAAAGGATTTTTGAGAAAGTTATCAGGACAGATCAGTGTTTCCCTCTGTTCCCCTCCCAAATCCTTATAGTCATGTTTGTTGAAGTGCAGTTTTCAATAGGCCAAATCCCTACTGAAAGGGTCTTCTGCTGCTTTGTTAGCTTGTTTGTCGTCCCTGTTGTTCCTTGCATGTAATTTAACTGCTTACTTCCTACAGCCTGCAGAACACTCATTCTCTTTTCTAAACCCTGGTGCAATTTGACATTTTCACCTATGAAGGCAGCTTTCAGATTCTTCTGCTTCTGAAACAGATACATCTTTAGTAGTCACAGTGCCTTTCCCCCGCTCCTGATTTATTTCTCTCCTTGATTTCATTCTTCCCCCCACTACCATAGGACCTGGTTGTATATGGATGACATCTGTGGATCCAAGAAATCCTCAGCCGCTTTGGTGTTTGGAAACACAGTCACCTGTTTGTCAGGATCACAAGCCACCTCCTCCATTAAAAGTACAAACTCACACTTCAGGCAAAGTCTTCTCTCCCTTCGAAGCAGGCAGCAGACATACCATATCACGTAGTGGCCACAATAACTGAGCATTCGTTCTCCTTTCTTACCATTGACACAAAAAAGTACTGGAACTTAAACTCCTAGAAGGAATATTCCTATTCACTACTCTATTTATTACTCAAATGTTTGCCGTTGCAGCGTTTAAACCTGATTACTCTTCCTTCAGTAACCCAGCAAACTTAAAGTAAAACTCAAATATTAGATCAAGGTCTCATCTCTCAAACAAAACTTCCACAGATCAAAAGTGAACTCCTAAATTTGGTCATAGGAGATTCAGTATCTTACCGGCACAAAACAGAACCCATCTCCAAAACAAGAGGTCAACATTTTAATCTGCGAAAATCCTATTGTTACCACCAAGACCTGTGATTTTGGATTTCATGCCTGTTCCTTCAAACAATTAATAATTGATTTTATAATGAAAATGGCTTCTATCAAGGCTAGAATATTCTGTAAGAAGCACCTCCAATGACTCAGATCAGAATTTCAATGATTTTATATCAAAGTTGTACGTAAGAATAAAAAAAACCACCACCAACCAACAGTTACACTCCAAAGAGAATTCAGGCAGAATTTAACTGTACCAGATGGAACTGGAGTTGAATTCATTTAAACTGACACCTCCTCTCTTGCAAAAATAATTTTCAAAAGTATTCTGTTCTCTCAGTTCAACGCTTAACTTGCACAATGGTCATGTACCTTGCAAATCTCTATCAATTAAAGTCTACTTTAAATCACAGCAGGTTTGAGCCTCTCAATTATGATTTTACCTTCTCATTATTAAAATGCACTACCTGTATCTTAATTTATTATTGACATACATACTCTGAAATCTTGCTTATTCCCTTTGGGAATAGTCACCTTCACCAAGATAAACTCATCCATGATAGATAACAGCTCTGTTAGCACTTAGTAATCCAGATCAGATTATTAGATTAGGACTGAACATGCATTAGTATAATAAGACAGAAATCTATTCTAAATAGAGTGCAAACAAGCCCTACTTTAGAAAATAAATGAATGTAACTCATCTTTGAGTAAACCATTCAGTAGAAAACACAGATGTTCTTCTGAAAAAGCCTGGAGGAGAATGTGATTTGTGGAATGGGCAGAGGTCCAGAAAGCATTTAATCTTGCTTGTCCTTTCCCCTTTCTTTATAAGAAGATCATCCCTAAAAGCCAACATTCATATATACACTAATTACAAATAAAACCAAACCATTTGAATTTTTGCTATCATAATGTAGAAAGATCCTACTCTGCTTTAGACATAGCATATAAACAGTGATCGAACTTTCTCAGTTTCCTGAGTCTTTCTTTCATAAATTTATGCAACAAAAAAGCATGAATCTTACTCTAAGCCTTTCCCCCATAACTGTTTCTAGTATTTTTTGCTTCAGGATCTTTTTGTTCCATTCTATAATCTCTTCTGCCCCAAAAGGACTCTTCAACTCTTTATCCTTGCTTAAGTTAATAGGGCTCAGAGGATTTAGCAGAATAATTCTTCGTCTCCAGGAAAGGCTCAATAGTTTCAAAATGTGATGACTTAACAATACGCCTTTATCCACTGACAAATTTCTTGCTCTTCTCCCTCTCTTACACGAAAATGCAAAATTCAGCACAATCCATTTTTAACTCCTAGATTCATTTTTCAGTTTTACAAACCACCAAGACAGACTCCAGAGCTGCAGTGTCTTTGGCTGAGATGTAAGACAGGGAACGTTTCCAGCTCCTCAACCCAGCTTTTGAGTTCAGCACTGGAGTTAGAGCTCTCCTCATCCATGTGCCTTGATTTCTGTGTGCAGTACAGGCAGGCACACATGCTGGAGGAAACCCATGGCATGCTTTTGCAAGTCTTCAAGCACAAAAGCCCAACTATGAAGTGTCTGCCCTGTGGTCTAAGTATACCCTCTGATGACGTAAATCAGATATAACATCAAGGATTCCTGGAATTAATATCTTGATTTGATGATAGATGAAGACAGCAAGAGAAATGGAAGTTTTACTCTGAATTTCTACTATGTGCCTCTTCTCCCAGTTAAAAGTTAGGGAACTGATCTGCAAATACCCACTCACTGAGCAGCTTCCCTTTGAGTAACGGGTTTGGCTGAAGAGATCAGAGCTGCCTTCACAAGCCACAAAAAATAAACACTGCAGAAGTGGAAATCAGTGTTTGGACTCCAGTGTTTTCCCATTCTCCTGCACTTTCACTCTGTATGTGACCCATGCGGACCAGGGGTATAGATCAGAAGGAAAGTGGAAAAGCTCAAACACTTCAGACTTTGACCAAGCAAATGTATTCATTTAAACACCTAGCAAATGTTTATATCAACAGAATCTGATGGCACGTTTACCATGCAGCCAAGGCACACACACTAGCTTTCATCTAGCTGTCCCGTAAACGCTTGCTGGCTACTCCAGTAGCAAGAAACTCACTACAGACTGCAAAACGCACCAAAGAGCAAGATAAACTAGCCTGCATGGAGCTGCATTTTCTCTTGAACCCATCACCAAGGCCTTGCTAGGACCTCCAGGCTGCCTTTCCTGGTGAGCTTCTATAACTGAGACTATCCATATATCATCTTACCCTGTACTGAAAATAGGAGGCTTGCAGACCCAATACAACTTCAGTGCACACCTATTTTTAATTTTCTTAGAATCCCTGCTTGCCAGCCAGACCAATTTCCTAATTCTTTGTGCTTTGCAGCTTCGTTTGGATGGATCAGAGTCTTCTACTGTTCTGCTCTCAATTCTGCTGGAATCTTACAATGAAATTGAAACTAGACTGTAAAAAAAAAAACCAAGTCTTTCAACTGCCAATTAAACATTGTGAAAAGATAGGTTAATCTCAATGGACCTCAAAGTTGACAAAGTCATTGTTTAATGTGTTTAGATATAAAGCTAAAAGAAATTTGATAACAGCAGTAAGGCAGTTCCAAGAATATCGTTACCATGAAATAATTACATCCCAACAGGATTAGAGGTAATCAGCCACACTGTGTCTCAGTACACCTCAGGGGGTGATTATCTTACCACAACACCACCACCCATTGCGTTTCACTCCTTAAATGCATTCTGATAAAATAACATAGTTTTAAAGTTTGCGTAGCTGTTTGTGTCAGCAGAGGAGGAAGAAAATTATAGTCGTAGCTTTTCTTTTCCCACTACCTCTGTATTTTAAAAAATTTAAATCCCATTGGAAATTTACAAACACATTCATTACAAAAACGTGTTCAGCACTTAGATTGCAACATAAATAATCACAATTAGGACATTCAAATTTAGCTTGGCAGACTGTACTTTTTTCATGCTGCTGTGACTTTAATTTGTGTCACCATTTTAATGTTATTTAAACACAGAATTTTACTTAATGTGTTTATGAATTGCTAGAATGAAAGAAAACAAAGAAGTTTTTCATAGAAGATTATGAGCCACACAGTATATAATTTATTTACTTAAATGACCAAAAAATAAAGTAATGAATCTTAGTCTCTCAAATAAATGAAACTATTACGCCCGATTGAATTTATTTATTTATACTAATAAAAAATAATATCTCCACAGGTATTACTTTCCTATTATTTGTTATGTGCTGTCAGTGCACTAGGTAAATACAAAAATCAAATAAAAATGTATGACATAAGAGCTCCACAGCACTGTTCTATACAGTATAGTAGTGTGGCACTCTATGGATTCTGCTATGTTTTCTTAATCTGTGTGTGGCAACTGACAGTATAGGTTCAGCTTTACTGGTGGAACATTATAGGCACCATGCTGGGCTGCCAAGCCCAGCATCCCACATACAGTAACCACAGATAAGTGATACTGTTTATCACTTATTTATCATTACAGACAGATCTAGTGGTGAAAGTTTACTCGATCTGCAGATATTCACGATTCACATGATCAAACCAAGTTGTCCCTGTTCCTTTATTACTTAAATATAACATCAGCACTTGGGTTGTCAGCCTAAACTTAAGAACAAGCTTATTCCGAGCAGATGAGAAGCCTTGGAGCTGCAGAGGCACACCGAGTGCAAACAATAAATTACAAATGAAGAGATTTATCAAGAGCAGCTACTACGCCAAGAGAGATCATGTTTTGGTCTTCTTAACCTTTCTGAAGACTGGCTTTCTGGCTTACTGCTAAGAACTTTAAGGACTATTATAAATGGTTGACTCAGCTATTCTAGAAATGAATTACACAGACTATAAAGGGAACTTAACTGACCTCATATACTACCATCTTTTGAATGACTATTTTGCTTTGAATTAAAAGGCAAAGGGAAATTAAAATGGTTATCTTTATGACTACTTTAAGGAATTTTAAACCCATAAGTGAAAAAAATACAAAAATTTGCATTTTTATAGCACATTAGCTGATTTTTGGGATTCTTGAGTAATGTACAGGATCCCCATTTTACAGACAAGAAAACTGAGGCACAGAGACTATAAAGAACAAGTCCACCTGGAAAAATCACTGCCTTTTACAAACAGAAATTTGTTGCATTAATGTATCCCCAAACTACATTCCAATAGTAATTACTATACCATGTCATTTTTACATTAATTTCCACTAGAACAACTTGTCTTTCAAAAACACTAACATTTCAGTGTTCAGGAAGCCAAACTGAGAATAAATAATGAAACCATCCTTCTCCCACATTGCACTATCTTTTTTTCATAGGACCACTCTGAAATCACAAAATTCATCTATTTTCTGTTCTTTCTGAGAACATCTAAATGAAGGTGCTAATTCCACATGTTTGAAGAGAATCAAAGCTGAAATCAAAGAACAAAATGTCTTACTGTGAAGGCATCTTTCAATTTGTTCTGTGCCATTTTGCAGACAAAGAAATAAAAAGCCTCTGCACTATCAATAGGGCTTTGTTTAACCCCACATCACAGAGACTTGCAAATTTACTGTCATAGCTACTCCAGAAATTCTTCTACAGTCAGCCAAAATCAATGATTCTATTGGAGGTTTCCAAAGGATTATTATTTTTTTAATTCTGAAAAGTTTTTATTTTGAGGGACAATCACTGCTATTTACATCTCACAGTTGAGCTAGCATATATGCATGAAACAGGAGAAAACATTTTACTTCACCCGTTTGGTTTTTTCTGATACCTGTAACTGCAACAGCATCCAAAATCAAGAGCTATTTTGGGCATTGTATGCTTTTCATCAAATTGCAGTCAGCAGAAATATTTTCCCTAGTGATCTTCAAAACTCTGATATACGCATCATAAAAATCTATTCAGAATTCACTATCCACATTAGTACTGATGCTGTTTGGGGATACATCATTCTGACAAGGACTCAAAACACTCACATAAAGGATGACCGGAGGAGAAAGATTTCCTTTCTAGTTAGGCGCAACAGGACAGATCTTACTGTGCTTCATATCTCCTCACATAAGACACAATGCCAAAAAAACCCAAAACAACCACAAACCAAATCAAACAAACAAAAAGGAAAGAAAAAAAGAAGAAAGCCAATGTAATTAACTACTCTGAAATCCCTCTCAAGGACTGGAAATCCTGGGTGCTCAAAGACAAAATGGGTGGCTGGAAGTGCTCTGAGCCCCAGCCACTTCTGGGTTCCACAACTTCTTCAACAGCCACAACACCAGCTCAGAAATTGAGGATGAACTATCAGAAGGTCAGAGTCCTACTGTCTGCATAAGCTTCTTTATGAAGCAACCAACCTCTGTCCAATGCTGACTGAGGTTTGCTCCTTCACTGCTCCTGCTTGAGCATTCTGCTATTGTTATTACTCCACATTCAGTGTATTACACAGAGCCTTCTTTAAGAATACTTCTCACCTTTGGACTCTGCTATCAACTACAACAATTTTTAAATGTCCCTTAGCAGACAGAAGGAAATGGGAGAAGGAGGGATTCTTACAACTCTGCTGGCACCATATTTCACTTTGCAGAACCAGGCTCAAGCCTTACCTCTTTCTGTGCCAGAGGTACCTAGATTTCTCTGTTACTCTAACTCATCTGCTTGCCCATCCTAGCTTCTGATCTCCCTCACACTCTGCATTTCCTTCTTTTTTTGCCCCTCAAGTAATTATCACACAGTAGTGCCCCCCCTCTCAGTACAAACCTGTGAAAGCCTCATTTTTACTAGCCCCATTGCTTCTCAGTCTATCACTTTTCTTTCTAATCATTGACCTTCTTGTTCTACCACAGCTTACTAGAGTTGTTCTTTTCCAGACTCAAAGTAGACCCAGTGCAACCTAGCTTTTAGCTACCATTAACTTCATCTTAACGTAGTCTCTGAAACTTGAGTTATCTTCCATTCTTGCATTGCTTTGTTTGTGAATGACTCCCTCCTGCAACCAGCCTTTCACTTGAATATTTGCCTTCCTTTGATTCCCCAGTGACCCTGTCACCTCCCAATTTTCATTCCTTCACCACTTTTTAAATGAGACTTTCTACCCCTCTTCCAACTTCCTATGTGATTCCAAAGTTGCATCCATTGTCACTATTTTTGCTCCTAGTTCACTATCTACTTGGATAATGCCTTCAAAATTACAAACTTAGTAATCGCCTTCAGGCCAATGTTTCACAGAACTACTCTGCTTAGATAGGTCTACCTAGATGCTCTCTGCCATCCTTTATGTGCCAAGCTGTCAGCCAAAGTCCAAAATTTTTCAAATCAGTTCCAGAGGGCCTTTACTTCCAATAGAGATACAAGCAATATCCTCACATACTCATCACATGTATCAACTTTGACTCAAACCTTACTCTGGCTTCTCACATCCAGGCTGATTCCAGGAGGACCTTTCTCTTATCTGAAGGCTTTCTTGTGCAGCCACATGATCAGGCTTTCATCTTGGATCCCAACTGCTAAATAAAATAAGATTGTGCTCTGGACCAGCATAACTCTTCACGTTACCATTGTCTGAAAACAAGAAGCAACAGTTTCAGACAGTACTCTTAGTGGAGGAGAGATACACAGTTCTTTAAGGTATATATTTTGTTTGTATAGAATACAACTTGTCAGATCAACAGATGCCCCAGACACCCCAATGCTTTCTCCACTGAGATATTTGAAAGCTGCATCTTGTTATCAGAACTTTATATTAGTGTTTTATCTCTTGCTAGATATTTCTTCATATGACGTGAAAAAATGCAGCTTTAAGAGTGAAAACACACAGACTCCCTAAATTCAAAAGCTTCCACAACTGTAAACATCAACAGTGGCTACAGTTTTTTCTCCTCATCTTGTCCAGCATGAGTCTCTTTCCAGTGCTCGCTGCCTGTATTTTTTCCTCTCAAAATAACAAAATTTGTTTTGGAGGAAAGAGGCACTTAGAACTGCTGCTAACATTTCTTCAGTATTCTAATGAACCTAATACGCTCCCATGATGCTTCTTACAATGTAGAAAAACCTTCAAAAATATTAAAGTGACTCTGTTTACTCCAGCAGCAAGGAGCATTCCAGACGACTGGTGCGATACATCAATATTACACGTGTTCTCTTAATGCTGGGAAGGAACTCACAAGAGAAACAATTATTCACTTTGAAGCTTTTTAATATTTTTGAACGTGACTCAATTACAATATTCTGCCTGTACATTTATTTTTTGTTACACCTGAAATATCAGCTGATTTATGATGAAGCCATATATTCTCACCCAGTTCTAATTTCATTTATACTGCACTTACAATTTCTCCATAATGGAGTGGAAATTATAGTTTGACACTGTTTCCGAGACTTACACTAGCTGCAGAACCTAACAAAGTCCACTGACTGCCAAAAGTTTTGAGATGGGGAACTCTTACAAGTATTTTTCCTACAAAGTATATGTCTAGACCTTCAAAAAAAACTTTAAAAATTTAAAAAATTAAAAAGTTATATAAAGTATAAATATCCTCATTTTCATAAATGAATAAATATTCTATTTTCAAAAAATATCCTTAATTATAACCCATGTGATATATACAGTTTCATAACATATGCATGAGTAATTCCATCTCCTAAGTACTCATCACATATAATATATATTGAATATAATTGTCTGGAGCACTGCAAGCATTACGTAAGTAATTATTTGAGGTAAGTTTTCAGCTGAAGTTAGCTTGTGGTTACTCTCAGAGCAATGGATGGGGCTTGGCAAGGCTCACTACCTGCCTACTTCCAGTTCTGCCAGTGTCTCGCAGGTTGATTTAATCAGTAAATCACCTCACTCCTGCAATCCTCTTTTCCATCTATAAAGAGGGAATATGTTACAGCCCTCTCCATAAGGCAATTTGAAACCTAACGATTATGCAAGTGAATTTTTCACATATCAATCTTGTAATTAATTGAATGTCTGAACTGTAAGGCCAACTGATTTGCATAAATAGATGTTTATTGAATTTAACTGAATCAGAATCAAGCACTTACCTCAGTTACACTTCTAAATACCTTTTAGAGAGGTGAATTATTTTAAAGTTGAATTTTTCAGGTGAATAATTAGATCACCTTGCTAATAGGAATTATTATAAACTGCCCAATTCCCCCCAAAATATGCAGAAGTGATAAAAGAAATTAAAAAGATTAAATGAGCACATTAGCGGTAACAAGAGACTTCCATTTACAAACTAATTGGGACAGAGGAAAAAAATAAAACATTAAAAGGACAGTTCGTAGACCAACAAGGAATCCCGAACGAAGCTATAGCATGGAAAGGCTAAATAAGGGCACCCATAACATGGCCACACACACCTCGATACCATGAGGTAACCCATGGACCACTGCCACGCTGGTTGGGAGCAAAGGGCCTGATCCTGTGCAGTAGTTCACAGGTTGCTGTAGTTCTGCTCGTGATCAGGAGCTCCAATGCAAGAGATTGTGTGCTTTACTGGCTCGAGACTCAACAGGTCTGGAAATTAGCACAGACGTCCTTATTCTCAGGGATCAGAGCTGGAACAGGAACAACTGAACAGGAGGCCACCAGCAAGGCTACCATTACTGTTTGTTGGTCCCAACCACCGGCAAAACCCAAGGAATCACCATTATCCCCATCACACATACTATTTGCTGTTCTGTATTTTTTATGTTACAGCAAGGCTTTTCAGACACCCACACACATCTAAAATCATCAGATTTCATAAACCTTCATAAACAATTAAGAAGCTTAATTAGGAAGTGCCCCATGTCTCACACACTACAGCTACAGGAATAGCTAAAATCATCTGTAGTGTAATCACACCAGCTGGATCTTACTCTGGCTTTCCACAAGCAGGGACTGATGCTTCCCCACTATGACCTTGTGTACTGGAAATTAATAACAATACTCTGGAAAAATAAACATTAATTCATGAATAGCTTACTTGGTGATGAATTTACTGATAACTCAATTGTAAAGATAATTCCTTACATTTGTACTTAAAAAAGCATTGCTATTCATGTGCAACAATCATCGCATCCCTCAGCCAAATAACCTGTAGTAGTGGATTATAATCTGAAACCTTAGAATTCTACCAGACTGCTCTTTCATAATATGCAAAAAAATGAGGATAAAAGAAGAAAATAGGTCAGGGAAGACAGGCTAGAGGACAGAGGGCACTGGCTCAGTCAAATTCTTATTCGCATTGCCTGTCAATGTGGAAATGTTAGACCAGAAAAGGGTCTGCTTCACCCATCTCATGGGTACCATATAACTAGGTGAAAAAAATAATTAGGAAGTCCATTTTGAAAATACATACTCAGATACTTTCCTTTTGCTAATATGGGTCTACCCCTATAAAGTATTTTTTTGGAAATTAGCTAAAAATTCAGTTCTTTCTAACGGCTGATATTTTTTTTCTGTGCTTCAATTTAATAATCTTCTAAAACTCTTTAAGAAAGAGGTCATAAATCATCATGGAATCAAAGCCAGAATGTTTTTATATTTCCATCTGCTTCTACCACACTCATTTTATGGAAAATCATTTTCATTGCATCTTCTTTAATTTTACTGTATATTTAATTTTTCAAAACAAACTGGGGCTTGCGGGGGGGAGAGGAGCAGTAGGGGGAAGATTCAACAAATTTCTTATTCAGGAAAAGTGCCTGAAGCACCAAAGAACTATACTTGAGAACTTACATGAAGGAAGAGTGTACATTTAAGTTGCTGAAACTCCAGCTAGAAAGATGAGCTGGGCAGCTCCAGTTTCCTTTCTGACCTTGCGCAAGTCACTCGTCTGAATGCTTCAGTTCTTGTCATTCATAAAAAAAGGATCAAAATATTCTATTAAATACAGCCTCTTCTACATATGACTTCTTACTCTCAGAGAATTTGCAACCTAAAATTACTAACTCTTTGTGTAAGCTTATAGAGCAACCAGCACAGTGCAGGCTCATCGTCAGCCTAGGTATTTATTATGTAGTTATTACTGCACAACAACAATGGTTCTCAAGAACTGAAGGAACAAAAGGTTTGTTGTGCCTCAAAATAATGTAATGGAAAGATGTGCTCGGGCACACAAAGATCATCTTTCACAAAATTATGAAAACACCTATCATGCACATGTAGGCACACACAACACGCCAAGGTGTAACATGATCTGCCCAGGAATTCAAGCAAAGCGGACAGGAAATTTTAACCATCATTAACTAACAATCAGTATACCTTCAGGGAGCTGAAACAAGTCAGGTGTAAACCAACGAGCAACAACAGCTAATGTGGAACTGTGGAAAAATTACTACATTCTACATCCACATTAAAACCCCTTTGGCTCCAGGGAATATACACTAAAAGCATGATTTCATTAAGCATAGAAACACATTTTCAAGTTTGAAAGAGAATTGTCAAGGTATGTTGTACAATTTCTCTTTTTAAAGGTACTTTAGCAGAAGAATCCTCATCTTTTCATATTGACAAACCTGAACTGCCACATTTTTATCCAAAGAATGTATAGAAATAGAGATGACATAACATAAGGAAAACAAGTTATTTACTGAATTGAGTAGCCTAGTGATTTAGTAGACAAATAAGGCTGATATTCTTTAAGAAGAAATAAAGCAGCAAATTCTTTGAGGCATAAAGAAGTTCAAGGGAGTAGAGAACAAAAATGCTACAAAGGATATGTGATCTCCTATGACGTATATAACAAATGACCAAGCAACTTGGACTAAGACCAAGGCAGCAAGGGATGCAAGACAGGGTATAAGGGTTTTTTTTTCCAGCAAGACTATAAAAAAAAAAAATCAAATGGCCTGCAGTGTGAACAAGCAGTAAACATTATGAATTTTTAAAATATATTTGAAGGATGAAAATCCTGCATGAGAACAGAGGGAGGAGAATGGCTAATTAAAACTAGCAAGCAAGTGCAGTCTCTCTAGGTTGTTTCCTCAGCTTTGTTTCAGACACCCTGTGTGCCTATATCTAGTACAGCAGGCAAGTTAGCTGGCATCATCAAATCAAAGTGTTCTTTATACTGGTAACACAGAGTGCATTTATAGCAGACTTTGGTGTTTATACACTGCAGTCTTCCATTACAAATCAGCTGAAAAACACCATACAGTTATGCTATACACATAGCAGTACCCCCTCTAATCTCTGTAATGCATACAGTAGCTTTCCATGAGCTACTGAAGTTTAATTTTCTGTTTGTTGCCAAACAGCAATCACAGTTTAAAAAAAAAAACACACACTTAATTTTTCTATGAACTAATGATTTTTTTATCTAGTAAAGGTAGAAACAGCCAGTATGGACAAGCTTGCAGAAATATTTTCCAACATAGTAGGAAATTTTTCACTCACAATTTTTCAGAAATCCATTAAAATAGAAATTTTCCATTGTTTCCTCTAAGAGGAAAACCGTTGTAGGCAGAGTCCAACTCAGCCTCACACGGGGCACCAACTGTTGCAGCGCAATCAGACTAGTAGGCTGCCACAAGGCTTTACCCTTGGTCAGATTCTACTGTCTGTGCTATATCCCCTTCTCCCAGAGGTCAGACCACGTTGCTCCTCCCCCACCCAACCCCCTCTCCCACACTCCTCGGGGCTATTTAACCACTTAGCAGGAACGAGCTACAGCTGCACATCATCCATGTCAATCAACCCACTGCCGCTGAGGCAAGGCCACAGCTGCATGTTGTCAGTGCTGATCACCCCTCTGCCTGCATTCCCCTACTGAAAATGTTTACCATTTACCAATTCAAGGCTGAAGAAAGAAAGAACAAAACTAAAAATCCCAGCTCTACTGCTTCCTTACTATAAAGGAAGGAATTCTATAGCATGTCACACTATTCAGTTGACATGAACATTGTAAATATACTTGTAATGTGAGTTAATCATTTTAATGTTCCAAGTATCTGAATTTTGGAGACTAAGAACTTGGGCTTCTGAATTTGAACCTATTGTCAAAGAATTCAATTAGGAAAAAAAAGGACTGTAGTTGTTGCTTCTGGCATTCACTCTGGATTTAGTTCCCTGCATTCACTAGACCACAAATGACTATCTAAAGTTTCTAAAATTGATTAAGTGATCATAAAAAAAACAGCTTTCTTTTCTGACTCCACTTAGTAATCTCAGTTTTGCAGGATGTAACAGTGAAGTTTGCACATTAAGTTCCTAGAAATTCAATTTTATTTTCGAAAGGGGTGGGGGAGGAAAGTGGTTTTCACTTGGAAAAGAAATAACCAAATGAGAGCATCGTGTACAAACGTATGCTACAAAATGTAATTTTTCTGTGGCTTGGCTACAGGAAGAAGGGAGGTCAAAGATGCTAGTAAAGAAAAAGAGGATCTATCTTAGGCCATTTAAATAATAACGCATGATTGCTTCATGTGGTATATTTCCTGCTGCCTCATTCAAAAGGGTTTGAGGTAATGAGATCTTTGTGGTTATCTTTTGAAGAATATTCAGTAATCTAATGGCTGAATCCCGACCTGAGTGGAGGTCCTGCAAAGTGTTATACACTCCCTGAAATAAAAGGGGACTGGGAAATGCAAGACTTTACAGAATTAGCCCTTTACACCACATTCCCAATTAAAAGGGAAGAAAACCTGGAGGAGTGACATAGGGGGGGTGGGGGGGAAGAATGTAAAGCCAATATTAATTCATGTTAATTTATATTTTTCTCTGGAGATGCAGGTACACCATGAAAGCAAATCACCTTAATATATACAAAGAAAACAGATTTTGGATAGCTAGGGAAGAGTTGTGCAAGCTCAGAGGAAAAAGGCAAAGAAAAGGTCACGCTTCAACACATCCATGTTTAGCAACTAAATGTTTGGAGAAGCAAAGGTTGGAAGTGGTGGCCTGACCAGCCCAAGGCCAGCAGAATGATGAACGCAATGCAGGAAGTCCAGCATGCCAGTAAGAACTCCAGGCTGTTTTCTGGCATGATTCATCGCTGTGCTGAGAAGCTTTAATCCAACCTGAGTTCACAAGGAAACAGAATCTCTCAGAAGCTTACAGGACAGGTAACTGGAAGTCTTATTTGCTAAAAAAAAAAAAAATGTAGGAGGAAAACTGGCACATCTGAAATTTTTGTGTGTTACTGGAGTATTCAAATATGACCTAAAAGATTTGTATCTGACCCAGAGGAAGGTCTTTACAGTGGCTTCATAACGACCGATGGCTGTAGTTAAGCATACTTAGCATTTTCTATTTGAGATCCAGTTTTTCCTTGCAAATAAATCTCTCTCATTAAAACAATTCAAATTTTCCAAATGGGACATTTAGTTTTGGATGTTTGTTGACTTTTTTTTTGATCTTGAGTAAAGCAGCAGAGTCATTTTTTTGGCATGAGGTCTGGTGAAAATACACTTGGTGCATGTTAACATTTGGGACAGCCTTATCTAGTACTTTCATGCTCTGAAGCAGAGACCTGGATTTTTAGCAAGGGCAGAAATGTCACAGAAGGAAATTCCTGTTACCATTAAACTAATTCAAGTCTGGCCACATTTTCAGTCTCTGAGAATATTTGCTCACTTAGAAACCCGCCAGAATTTCATAGCTTCTTTATCAGCTATATATATCCTCACAGCTCCTTTAGCCTAAGTGGACTTTGCATGATCCACACAGCACCCTGACCACCCTTGAGCAAACCCTGAGGCACCCCAGCACAGTAAGAGCTCTGAGCTTTCTTCTATGCCGCTGTTCATTTGAGAAGACAAATACTTGTGTCAACAAGCATCACACAGCTGGATGGAAAGCAGCCAGTTTACCTCTTCTCTACAATTAGTGTTTCTGCCTTGTTCAAGGGGAAAAAGGTCAAAGTCAGTCTGGGCTGGGATGCAGAGGAGTGGAATTGTGAATATATATTTTATATGCACGTATACATATAACTTAATATTTACATTTTAGATATATAATGTACACACAGATATGAAAAACTACCTCTGAGAATTCCATTACAAGACACTATGTCAAAAGAAATTGTTAGGGTTGTAGAAATCAAGTTCTCCAAAAATAAAGATGGCAGAGAGAAATGCACATAGGAGCTTAGTTTAGCTCCCTTAGACATACAGCTTCTGATAATACAATCATGCATGTAGAAGTTGTAATTTTTTAAGAGTTCCACCTCACTGAAGTGATAGGGTCATGAATTCAAGCATAGACACCTGGGGTTTGATTTGCAGACAAGCTGAACAATCACATCTGTAACCGAGACCAACAGAAAACTCAGTTTGAACATATAACATGCTACAGAAAACACAACGCTTTGCAAAACTAGACACTAGTCACTTCAAACTGGATTTACAATATTAGCACTCACTTTTAATCTATGCCTAGTTCATATTGACACAGGGGCCAACACTGCCTCAACTGCAGGGATGCCATGTTAATTAATTCACAAACAACTGCAAATCAGCAAGATACAACACTGAAAGGACCATGCAAAAGCACCAGGAGACTACGCTTTCTTTAATTTGTGGATGCAAGGTTTCAGTAGAACTCAGTAAATAACAGAAGAACAATGTCTAAAAGAAATACTGACCCACTACTTATTCAGTGGGAACTCTATATTGAGCAAAACAAAGGTCACCTGGAATGAGGAAAGGGGTGATTTAAAGTTTCATAAGTGTCCTTGATCCTGGGACTTTTAAGTGTTTGACTTGCTTGACTTTATACTCTAAGCTTGGGTTTGGGTTTGTGGTTGTTTTTTTTAACATTAGTATAGGTTCAGGCAAGGTCAGTTGTATGTAAATTAGTCCAATTTAATGTTACAGGGTGGAATTCAACTAGAATGTAAAAAAACCCTTACAACACAGATGAAATTTTAAAGGGTTCCTTGTTGTAATTAAAGGTATGCTAAATTGATATAGAGGCAAATCTGTCTGGAGGGAACATAATGACTGCCCTTGTAATGAGTCAATCCAGGCAGAGAAATGCTCAAACCCATAATGTTAAAGTCACCTGCTCACATAGGTGAAAAAAGTCTGAAAGGCAATAACATACGAGATATATATATTTACCATCTCCATTTTCTTGGTTATGTCAATTCTATCTGCAAATGGTAGTCCAAGTACCATTATTACTCAGATGATCAGAACTGTTACCACACTTTCTAGAAGCAAAGAGTGAAAAATACAGAATCTATATTTCAGAATGAAAAATCTGTAGAAAAGGTCTGATGTTCCCTTGGTGGATAACATTTTTCTGAATATCTCCTACCATGCACTGAGGAAGTCTGCAGAGTATGTCCAGCTGAAGAATACAGACCAGCTGCTATTCAAAGCACAGTATCAAAATGAATTTAGACATCTTGCAGGATTTGCAGACAGGTATCCAAGTTTCTTGAAGGCTCTCCCTACACCCCATTTTACATGCCAAAATCATCTGTCTGGGGCTGCCTGGGTTAGCAGTTTGTTCATGATAATACAGACTAATGATAGATAACCAATTAATCCTCCTTGTTCTACTAGGTATCAACAGGAGGGAGGAAATGCATAGAATTTTTTATGTTGGAAGGGACCTTAAAAACCACCCAGTTCCACCCCCCTGCCCCGGGCAGGGACACCACCCCCCCCCCCAGCCCAGGCTGCTCCCAGCCCCATCCAGCCTGGCCTGGAGCACTGCCAGGGATGGGGCACCCACAGCTGCTCTGGGCAGCCTGGCCCACCGCCTCGCCGCCCTCACATTGAAGAATTTCTTCCTTATATCTAATCTAAATCTACTCTCTTCCAGCTTAAAGCCATTCCCCCTCGTCCCGTCACTACACGTCCTTGTAAGAAGCCCCTCTCCAGCTTTCTCAGCGGCCCCTGTAGGCACTGGAAGCTGCTGTAAGGTCTCCCCAGAGCCTGCTCTTCTCCAGGCTGAAGAACTCCAGCTCTCTCAGCCTGTCTTCCCAGGTGCTCCAGCCCTCTGATCACCTTCATGGCCTCCTCTGGACTCGCTCCAAATTCAAGTATTTCTAGTAGGAGGCACCTGTCCCTTCTCAGATTGTCAGACAGACCCTCAACCACATCTCTTAGCTACCTGCCTGAAGCTGTTTCTGTTTGACACAGGCTCTGAGGACCACTCCGATACAAGTCTTTCAATCATATCCCCTTGGCTGACGATAGCCGCTACAGCCTGCCAGACCTGCCTCCAACAGAGTTTTTCTTGTGGAAGATGAGAGGCACTACTAAAAGGTTGCGATGCAGAAAATCTTCAAAACAAAGCATGATTTATTTTGTCAAAAGGTACTCAGCACTCAGACAAATGGACTTAAAATAGCAGAGACCAAGACATACACTGTTACTGCTTGGCATCACCTTCAGCCTCCAGGTAGATGTGATTCGACCTGGATGTCCACCACTCTCTCAGGTACCTCGTTACACCTGCCCCAGCCCTTGGCTCTCCACCAACCTGGGGCAGTTGCCTGTTCCTCTCCCCACCAAGTTACAACAGCCCAGTCTTCTAGAAGATTCTCCTCCTGCTCTTTCTCAGCAAGACAGCCCTGCTGCTGCTAGTAGGACTCTGCAGCTGCAATTTGCAGATATAAATACAACCACTCTGTTCTAGTATTTCTGGAGTGCCCTTTTTTCAGCCCCTTATTTTACATTTCTTGCCTAGTTTTTATCTCTTCTCTGGTCCCCCTATCTCCCTACTACCCATTTCACTTCACATGATGGAACTCACTCCAAGGAGCCAGACAGACACTGTAATAATGCAAAAGAATTCAGAGATAGAGGAATGGATGTACTGGGCAGAGAGAAACCTTGGATGAATGCCTGCAGGCCAGGGACACAAGCAAATCCTGGTAACAGTACAGCCTCTGCATTCAAACCAGTGCTACTTCCATCCCTCCTGCCCCCAGAGCTGGAAACTATGAGCTTTATTACCCACCCTGAGCTCTCTTCTTCTCTCTCTTCATCCAGAATACAGAATTCCTCTCAGAAACTAGATTAAAATGTATCTTTCAAGAGAAGACATCAATCTTATCCTTCCCCTGTGGTGTTCACCCTACTGTAACTTCCCACAGGAATCCTATGAAAGGGCCATTCTTTCTACCACAGAAACCTGCAACCGTATTGTAAATTCAACAGAGGTGAAAAAGGAAAGCAACAAAGCCTCAAAATGCACAGCAGTGTTCAGGAGATGCTGGTCATGAAACAACATGCCTGAAGATCAAAGGAATTACTTTACCAGTTTTGAATAGCACCTTGTCTATACTTCGATTTTCAGATTCAGCATTTAGTGATATCTTCTCTTATGTTAGCCAAGTCTTTTCTTACAAAGTAATTTTCACTTTCTCACAACCCAAGGGAGTAGAGTTAAAATAAACTAAATGAAATACCATGGCATTTTTCTGTCTTTCTCAAACGTTGGGGGTGTGAAAGTCCAGAGAACAAGCAGTAAACAGCAGATAGCATAGTAGGTGGGGAAAAGCGAGGAGGAGGGAGTGACTGAATGAACCCTCCATCACTGATTGAACAGGACAGTACATTTAGACGAAATTAATTTTCAGTGTTGAAATTATGCTGTGGTAGTGACGATGAGAAGAAAATATTGAGAGCAATAAAACGAATTCTAAAGAAACTGGCACTACATCAGAAGACAGCACGTTGACACTATTTATGTTAATTTCTCCAGGTTTCATCCCCATCTGCATTATTGTTGACAACTCATGTAACCAAGCAAATAACTCTCGAAGAGCCAGGGAGTGAAAGTAAATGATTGCAGCTGCCATTAGGCTCCTATATATTGTAGTAAGCAAACGTACCAACTCATTATGACCTTGATCTAACAACCCCAGTAGTCAGCTCAAAGGCTCATCGAGTACTACATTTTTAAACATTAGTGCACAGGGAACATTTACAGAAAGTTACCTTTCTCCTATCAGTTTTCAGTTATAACAAGCAAAAGACTATGGCAGAGGAGAGGGAGGAAATACAAATGAGAACACAAAAGGAAATCAGAAGCAAGCAAACCAAAAGCAATAAGCAAGCCTCTTATCAACAGTCAGGAGTGTTTTCAAAACTATTTAACAGGTCACAGACAGTGGGGGACACTTACCTGGGTCACCTTAGCAGCATGTTGGCAAGCATCCTTTCCACTTTCATCCCCACAGAACCTGACTCTCCAAGCATACTCTCACACATATAAATAACTTTAAATAAATTAAAGCAGAGTCCCATCAGCTTGTAAATCAGTGAAGCTTCTCACAGGGGCTCTTTCCACTAGGAAGGAGGAGATGCTTAGTCAGAAACTCTCATTTATTCAAAGCAATGAAGGCCAGGTTTGGGCAATTGAAGTCAACAGAAAAATTCCCACCAGCTTCAATGGACTCTGAATCCTATGCTAAGTTCTCAGTAGGCGTTTGCCTTGGCTTAAATTCAGCTGTTGCTGCCTCTCCTTCAGGTGCAGTTGCCATTTGGTCAAATTAACTGTTGTCAGATCCAGGAGATAGATGGGACTTTGGATCTGGCTGTGTGGCTGCCCCTGTTACAGTCTCATTTCATACACCTGCCGTTCCTTTTCTAATTTGAAAATTACTTTGTTATACCTAAATTGCTTTCAAAGGCAGTCTGTCCAGGCTAGCAGAAACACTAATGAGGGTTCTTTATCTTTAAAATGTGCAAAGGGTAATTTTCTTTTTTCATTTAATTTTAGAAACATTTTAGTCCCTTATTTTTCAGTTCACACTCAATACCAGAATGAAGGGACAGAAACCTAAGATTCTTTGTTGTAATCTTTAACGGATTAGTGGTATTGATCAAAGAGCTTTGGGTGCTGATGTGAATTTGTCACTTAATCTTATAGGCATGTTTATCTATTTACCAAGAAATCAGAGAGTCAAGCTAGCAGAGGTATGAGGCCAAGGGCTAGTACGTCTGTTTCCAAGTTGGATACGCTTATTAAGAAAAGGAAATAAATGGTCAAATTATATTATTGTGTATTAGGGTGGGGATTGCTGTTTCTTTTTTTAACTAACTCAAAATTTCCCATAACTTCATCTAAACAGGGCAGTTTCATGAGGGATGGAGCAATGCAAGACAACATTCTCTATTAAATTAGGTAGTAACCTGTGCAGTGCATGTTAATGGGAAGAAAAGCTGCATCGCTGGGATTTCTTTCTTTTTTAATTAGATACAATCAGTTTGACAAAAGGACATTGAGTGGTCTTGATTTTCATTTCAGAGAGATGTGATCATACTTACAATATATTTGTCAGGCAATTTTACAAAATGCCATATTAGATTATTAAATTAGCTCTTTGCTTATATCATATTGGTCAATTAAATCTGAAGTGACCTTGAAGAAATAAAAGTTTCAAATTTAAAAAAGGGAAAGTTTTTGAAAGGAAAATAGGAATTGCTTGAAATTCACAATGTATTTAGTATGTGTACAAAATTTCAGCTCCCCTCACTTGCTACCAAACCCCTTATGAAGAGAGGACTCTAGGATCTTGACTTCATTCAGAGGAGGAAAAGATAACTGGGGAAAAAAAAGTATGTCTGTTGGAATGCCATGTGAAATCACTATGACTACAACCTGGCAGTGGTTAAAGAACAACAAGGTGGGAAGGAGACGAGACAGGGTTACTGTATCAGCATTATATAAATAAGAAATTATAGAACAGGGTTTCTCGATGCATTTGGTCCAGAGGTTCTGTTTGGATGAAAACTGGTCCATTAAACATTCAATCTAGCCTTTTCCCTGCTACCAGAATCTCTTCTCTTAGTGACTTTTCCTCTACACGAAATAACCTGTGAAGTAGCCAGCCCTGCTCAGGCATGGGGGAAGGATGGCTGGCTGGCAAAAGGGATCAGAAAAGAAAAGAGGATCACAAGATCCATTTGGACAATGCGTGAGGTGGAACAGGATTTGTCCCAACACTGGTGGGGCTGAGGAGAAGATGGTGAGAGCTTGCCCGGAAGGCTGGGGGAAGGGAAATGGGCCAGCGTGGCAAAAAGGCAAAGGGCAAAGAGGACTGACTTTGGTGCCAAGGAAAGGTCCATTCTCAATAGAGAAAAGAAAACAGAAATACTGTTTGTGCAATGAGTGTTGAGATGCTGCAATGTTTCTAGTCACGTGGCAGAGCTGGTGCAGTAAAAGCATTACAATAGTGCGAAAAACAGTGCTGCAAGGTAAACTGAATAGCCAAATGAACCAGAAAGGATACAAAGCACCAGTCTGCAAAGCGCAGACTTCTTATAATCCAACAAGACAGCCAGCTATCTTCTATGAGGTGTACTTTAGAAAGCTGCAAGCTGAATTCAGATGTAGCACTGGCTTTCCTTTATCAAGACTTTCATACAATGTTTGCTTCTGGACATGAAAGTTAATAGCATTTTGGATAAGGTATTTGCATATAACAACCCCTGACCTCTTTGCGCTTTCTTGCTGCCTGGTCCCTAGTTCCTACCACAAAACTCTGGTCTCAGCCTGTAGTTTCTGTCAGTCCTGTTCCTTTACCTGAATCTGATGCTGCTACTTATTCACAGCTTCTTCCAGCTGAAGTGACCTTTGCTCAAGAGATGGCACTTCTCCCGCAGACTCGGGAGGCTATAATGTTTTTTAGCACTGACACAGCTTAAATGTGTCAGCTGGGACCGATTCTGTTTCCATACACTTGAAACTTTTCTTCTGTGGGTACAATGGTTACTCAAGCATATCTGCTCTTTTTCTACTGAGAACAATAGCAGGGATTTTAAAAGCGGTGGATGATGACTACAAAAGCCTGGCAGCACCGGCTGGAGAGTTTTTCTGAAGTACTGATATGAACCACTCTCATCAGTAACTTTGTAAGAAGCACATTAACCCTAATCTTCAGGAGCCACATCTAGTTGTATCAAAAGTATTCCGCTAAAACAGATCTCCAATTCTTTCAGGATATCCTGAACTCAAATGCATCCTCTTCTCACTTCGGGTTAGGAAAAATGCCCTGAGACTGTAAACATCTTTTTACATCTTTGTTTGATAGTATGAAGCAATGAGACTGCTGCAACATAAGCTTCTGAGTATCAGTGTAGTCTTCTATATAGCAACACCTTTATTTTTTCTGTTTAAGATAAATTTTCTGTAAAAATCCTGCTGATTGCAATGAAACAGCTCAGCAAAGTTTAACGGCATGTAATTCACCATGTTTTCATCCACCTGCTCCAGGTTGGGCATAGTCTCAAGCACAGATAGAAGACAAAGCAAGAGGTTTATAAAGGACATTATCACTGGAAAGAGACACTAGGATTTATAGCTTGTTCCCTCTGGGCAAATGCTTTAGTGCAAGTAAAAGCCTACAGCTATAAACATTCTGCCAACAGTACAGTAAGAGTGACATCCACTAGAAGTTAAGCATTTGTGTTTGATATAATCGTAATCACTGCTCATAATTTTTAACAGAATAACTCCAAAGATCATTGAGATAAAACGAACTCTTGTCACAAGTTACTTTTCCTCTGGTTTGGACAGTGGAAGCAACAGGACAGGGAGCAAGGGTGAGGTGAAGACCAGAAGAGTCAGCAAAACAAATCTTACCCAGTTTGTTCTGACCTGAAACATCGGAAAACACCACATGTTCCTGCAGAATGGAAACCCACACATTTAGCCAGATGCACATGCCATCAGATGCAAATGCCGCTTGACTGGTGCTGTCACATACACACTGCCCTTGATGCTTTACCATTTTTTCCCTATATGAAGGAGACTCTGGCAACTTACAGAGCCCTCCCACTTCTGCATAAGCAGCAGAGGTTGTTTATAAGAAAAGTAAACCATTAAAAAAAAAAGGTGCTGAGGAAACTTTAGAAATGGAGCTGTTGTCAGCAGAGATTAAATTGTATACCAACAGCATGACATTTATGCACTGCTACTTAAACTGTGACAAATGGTTGCAAACATGATAGTTTCAGGATCTTTAATCTAAATAAATGGTGCTTTTAGCCTACCTCTGACTGGAATTCATTTTGGAAATAAAGAAGCATTTCCTACTCGGTTGTGTACAGAACTACACTACCAATGACTAAAAGGGCAGGAGTCGCAGCTTTCATGGCTCTTGACAGTACTATGGTGTACTGCAAGGACTGGAAGGGGCTGTCTTCATGTATTTATTCTCTCCTGAGTCCCAAGCAATGTCTGCAATGTAAATTAAGGTTTTACCTACCTGTCGACCTTATACAAATTGTTTTCAAGGAGTTTTATCTCCTCTTTCATTTTTCTTGTTATAACAACCCACATAATATAAGCTCATATAAGGCAGCAGAGATTACATTAAAAGGTAATTTTAAAAATTACAAATATCTCAACAAGTTATTAAAAAAAAATAATCCATCATTATCAGTTTAAATGTAGTATTAACTACTGGAGAAAACTGATGGCATAGGTAGTTCATCCTACTTACACTAAATTTATTCCTGTACTATCCTCAGAGACTCTCAGCTAAAGGAATTAAAAGCATGATTCTTACAAACAAGTATTTACAAAATGTCTTTTTAGTGTTTATAGTCTTGTAATATAATATTTATAAAAGAATCTAATTGCAAACATTCCAAGGTGTTCTTCAGTTGATAGCAAAAAAAGCAAAATTCACTTTTTCATCCTGTCCCCCCTCCCCTCCCTGTGCTCACTCAGTGGCTTGACTGTAGTCCTTGGAGATTTTGGAATAAAAAAAAAAAAAAAGAAAAAAAAAAAAAGGAAAAAAGAAGACATGGGAAAAGATGTTAACTGAAAAACATTTCTTCAAAAAAGAAAAAAACTCACCACAATTCTAAAAATGTGAATTTCGCATATAATCAGGTGACCAGCTTCTGATGCTTGCATGAAATTTCTGCAGCAGTCCCCTTGCACAACTGCAAGATTTGCAGTTGGGGGTGGGGGGGGGGGGGGGGGGAACCTGAGGTGGTGAATGGGGTGACACAATAAGAAAAAGATCCCTTGAAGTTGCCACTTTAAACCCCAAAGTTTACTCCAGCTTTTTTACAGCTTCTATATTTTAAAAAGACAATAAACCCAATATCTTTCCTGTTCAGTTTTTTGAAGGAAAATACAATCTTTGTTCAGAAGAAATTCTCCTGATGAAATGCTTAACTTAGAACAAGGTTAAAATCAAGTTAAAGCTGTTTTTAAGAGCAGGAAGGCACTGCCATCTCGTGGAGCCTGTGCTGGAGGCTGTGCAGGCTGCCCCGGGAACGTCACCACCCAGAGCATCTTTCCGTGCACACAGCCAGGCGCTAAAAAAAGCAAGTCGCTGTATCTTTGGAAAAGATAATAATTCTCCTAAGGAAATAAATCTGACCAAGCAAGATAAAAGACCTTTAGAAACACATCTAACGCAGAGATCAGGAGGAAATTCGAAGTTACATTGTCTCCAAGGCTGCCCCTATACTGGGAGATTTGCACCTCAGCAGCCCCCTAAAGAAACCAGCCCCAGCACAGAGGCAGCTCGGACAGGGAAAGCTGATCTGTCTACTGATACAGTAGCAACACCTGCCAGCAAAAAATGCATTATAACAGTAAAGCACGGGGTTTATGGCAGATGCATAGACACTGGGCTTCTGTGGGCACAAGGGTGCCCATGAAGTCACCTCCCTGTGTGACCCTGATCACCAGAGAAGTGCCACCAGAAGGCTGCAGCACGGCCCCCAGTTATTCTGCCAGCCCTGAGGGGAACTGCCTAGATATAACAGAGTATCACCCTCTCTTTTTCTTTTCTTTTCTTTTCTTTTCTTTTTTTTTTTTTTTTTTTTTTTTTTTAATCAGTGACTGTTACTTCAATATATTAGAGCTGAGATATTCAAAGCTGCCTGAGGGTTTGGACAATTAGATTCAAAATGTTCTAGGCAGTTCTGAAAATTCCTAAGAGAGTGATTTTACAATGCTATGAGTCTGATCCTTCAATCCCTCTTTGTGTAAGGAGTGCTTACTTAGAGAAATAGTTTAAATAGTATTGTCTTAGAGCCAAATTTTGACATTTAGCTGCTGGCCATGCCAGTAGCACATTTTTTTCTCGTGCTCTCCAATCTACAGGTAAACTCAGAGTAAGAAAAAGATACCATCTTGCCTTTGGGCAAGGTGCACTCCTGGACGTGCACCAAGAGAAAAGAGCCCATAACTCAGGGATGCAGTAATTGTGAGAGACACACTCAGTGCACATAGTTGGAAAATAGGTTCCTTACATGCTGTGTTAAAAGTGGGGAAGACTTTAATTATTTTACAGAAAAATGTGTCTTGGTTTGTTTGCCTGCTATTGTGTTGTGGGGGTTTTTTGTGAGCTGTGGGCTTAAAATCCAGCAAAGGCTGCCAGGCGCAGAGACAGGCAGAATGGCCTCACACGTTGTACCAGGGCACGTTTGCTCTTAATGAAAAGATGCAGCAGAGAGCTGCCTGCTGCAAGTCCAAAACCAACTACCTGTTGCAACAGCAGAAACCAGTTGGGAGCAGTTTCAAGGCCCCAGGACAGACAAAGGCTTTGTGGATAAAAGACAGACTGACGACTGATGTCAGTCAGATTGATGGAGAGAAGGTAAAGGAAGCTTACCTCTAGCTTTAAAGTGATGCCAGGGACAAAGAGGGACTACTAAAAGTGTACAGTCCACAGGGGATCACACGTCTTAGGCTTTTTACATGAATTTTCAGGGAAACAAATGTATGCAAGCATCCTCTTTGTACGCGTGTATCTAGCATTCTGCTCAGTAACTTCTTAATCTTTCAGCTAGTTTAACCAAGCCCGACAGAGTGGTAGCAGCCTTCAATGTCCTGTGTTCCTAACACAGTTTATCAATACAAACACTTGGACAGCAATGATGCACTTTGCACCTCCGTCAAGAAAGAAGCTGCAGCGTGAATCAGAGCTCAGTCATATCCCAGCTCCAAAACAGGCACAAAACCATAGGAAACCAGACTTCAGGAGTTCTGTATTTTGTTGGACTAATGCTTACTCTAACACGTTTCTCTCTACCACTAAATTTATTGGTTGGTTTACCTTCCAAAAACATTTAAATTATTACATCACAGGTGGTAAAAAGGAGATGGGATGGAATGCTGATTTCATTTAGAAACAGGAGGAGCGGTAGAATTTCATTTGTAAAGGAGCACAGAGATAGACCCATCTTTCAAAAGAAACAGCCAGGAGAAGATGGAAAACAGGTCATAGCTCACCCTGAAACCATAATGCTTGGGAAAAAGTCTGGCCTGAGTAAAAGATGGAAGTAAATATTCCCCATTCATGTCTAAAACAGCACTTCCAGGCAATTTACTCTATACCCAGTGCACCAGATTAGGTGTGCACACCCCACAAAGTAACCTCGAACAAGGTGTAAAAAATGCTGTTCATAAGAAGCTGGCAAGAGTTTCTAAAATTTCCTAAGTATCTGACTTGATCCAGTGAAGCGCTATGAAATGAGAAAAAAACTGAGGATTTTCCACCTCACTTCCACGTGGTAATTGCACTCATCATTCTTATTGTGTATAGGAGTCGATGGCATACTGTGTGAGGATGTGTTTTGTTATGCAGGGTAGAGATGAAGAACACGGACAGTATTGGCAAAAGCTTGGCAAGGACTTCACAAAACTCAGTCTAAAAACTATGGTGAGCTCAGATCTGTGTTACTTTTTCTCAATTTCACTAAAACTCAAAGGGTTCAGAAGCTTCATTAAAGCTTGGAGGGTTCAGAGGGGGTTTGCCCATGTCAACTGCAGATTCAATTCTCTAACACAGTCACTGGATTTCTGTAACTCTTCTTCTGTCCATATCGATTAAAGTCTTCTCTTTAGTGCCTACCATTTCTCAAAATACACATGGACAAGCATCACAGGATTTTTCTGCAACATGTTTGGTAAGGTCTGCAATGCTGAGACTAGAAAAGGACACCACACCAAAAAACCCAAAATCCTTACAAAGTCTTTGATGAAAACATGAGGTTAGTACATTTTCTTCAATATAGCTTGTGTTTTAAAATGCACTATTTGAATTACTTCTCAAAAATGATTTAAGCATATTTGGACGAATAACTTGCCACACATTATCAACTGATACATATGTAACAATACATCATTTTATTAGAAACACTTCCAAGTCTTGCAGAAAATAAAACACAGATTCAAATAACCATGGTTTTAGTTTTGCAGATCAAAAGCTACTCCAGTTAGTGACACACAGTACCAAGCCATCTGGTGACTTGCAAGAATCTCAGTCTGATTTATGAACAATAAATTAACCCTGATTAATAACATGCTTGGGTAGTGGTTGGACGCAGCTATTTCCCACGAAGGCAGTATTTTAATACATTTCCTACACTCAAATGTTATATAAACAGTTTAATTACATTTCAGCACTTTTTATTTGTAACTGGGCATTTGCTCCCTGTCAGCACCCAACTCCCCTCTCCTGAGCAGGTCATGCTTTTTGCTTTCACACTACTAATACGTGCTGGAGAAATCCACGTTGTCATTTGTGCCCATTGGAAACTGTGAATCCTGTCAACGCTACATCTGACTGTTGCAGCAGTACCCAGAGGTCCAGTCCAGTCACCATCGCACTAAGTATAGTCCTTGCCTCCAAGGAGCTAATTCACAATGAATAATTTAGCTGACAAACTTAGTCTGCTTGAGAAATACCCATGAGCAGATTTCAATTTCTTCAACCATAGTCATTAGTCAAAATATGCCGGAATAAAGATGGGGTGAAAGAGGTTGAGGGGAAGAAAGATGAGGAAAAAAACAAAGGGGATCATAACTGTATTTCTGGATAGCACAGCATGACTTCAAGGCTCCTAATTTCTATTCCTCATACCCAATGGATGAAATTAATTTGAGCAGAAGAGAGAGAGAAAAAGCCTTTCCAGACTATGAAACTAGCTTAGATCAGAACTGAAAAACTAATATAAATTTCACCGCTTTCCATTCCAAGTACAAGATTGTCTTCTTTAATCATGTTTTTTCTATCATACAGAGGCACTAGAGTGCCTATAAGGAGAAGTGGAAAATACCCCTTAGTCCCTACTCCACACAGGAAATCTGCAGCAGAAATCACACAGTCCATGCATCCCAGTGTGTGATGCAAGCGCAAATGTATAGTGGCCAGCCACAAGCTGGGAACAGCTCGCTTGGGACATACGCCTGTCCCTCGACAAAGTGCTCCTGCATTCCGGCTGAGGATGGCCACACCTTTGCTCAGAGAAGCGTACCACCCTGAAACAGTGTCCCAGCAAAGAGGTTTACGGTGACTGAAAGAGGGAGAAACTACCCATGGCAGGAGATATTAGTCCACCACTGAGCTGGCTGAGACTACAGGAAGAAACAGAGTAGGAGCAACAGGTACTGCAATACCTACCGTTAACTGCTGCACTTCTTGAGTTAGCCTAATGTTTTCCAAATACATGGGATTTGTCATACTGTAATCGGGACTAACATATCTAAAGGAAGACTATGCTTCCTTTATAAAAGACAAGCAGAGCCAAAAAAAGAGCCTCTTTCTGTGCTCGTTCCATGACTGCCAGCGTGACTATACACTGACTGCAACCAAGCTACTGCAGAATTACACTGATATATGTACACAACAATATTGCCCCAAACATAAAAACACTTAATATCTGATCTAGCCCTTATCAGGTGACTTTACTGCTGCAGGTTTATGGCCTTAAGGATGTACATGCCACTTTTTTCTGAAGTCTAATGCCTGACCTGCAATCTCAGTTTCTCTAGAAAACAAAAAGGAACTAATGTGAATTTGTAATGGTTTTTTTTGTTTTGTTCAAGTAAAATAAAGCATTTCTTTTATTACAAATGAACATACGATATTGTATAAGTGACTGAGAACTGGTTCCCTGACTCATAATGATCATACGCAATTTTTAAGACTAAACATTGAAACATACGGTATCCACCTCCCCTTTAGTCCTTCAACACAGAACAGCAATTCTGAATTAAAAAAAGAAGTCTCCCCACTCCTTTCTTCCCTTCAGCAAGTTTGGCAGCTAGATGATTGCCACAGAAGCAAGCGTGAGCATGTGTGAGCTCTGTACTGTATTAGCAGAAATTTTTGACAGGCTGCTTTATTCTTCTAAACATGGGAGAAATATAATTTTTATTTTTCTTATACAGGTGAGGTTAACAGTGAATACCAGACACAGCAGTCGGTCAGAACTAAAAACATCATCTACAAATTCACATTCTAAATGTCCCTTTCTGAGAGCTGATGTTTTGGGTAAATAATTGCTCAGGATTTTCTAGAAAGAAGCTTATCAACCCAAGTACCTCCCAGGCAGGCAGCAGTTCAGTCTGCTGAGGACACAACTCTGTACGGAGCTGCTTCAAAGACAGAAAAGATAACTAGACAGATCTGCCTTAGAGGCAGGTCATCAACAAGGGGATGTCTCCTAGACAGGTACCTGTTCTTGCCTGCCTGGAAAGTGAGTTATGAGTCTTTGTACAGCACCTTTCAGGCAAGCAACTTATTCAGGTCTGCCTAGAAGGCAGGTCAGAATGCAGATATGCCTAACAGGCACAGAACTATGCAAGTCTGCCTCTCCATACCTTCAGAGATCCCATGACAAGTCAAGAATTTCATTTTAATGATTTCAGCAGAAAGCCATTATTTCCTGTAAGAAATAATTTTCAGTATAGTTGCTAGGTATGTCAAACTGCAGGGTTTTTAACGACACACTCATAATGCCAGATACAAGAACAGAATTCCTCTTTACAAGGTTCTGGTAGTATTCTTAATATAAAAGGAAATGTTGTTTTGTAAGACTTGGCAGTGGATTATTACAGAGAGCAAAATGTCCAAAAGAACAGGCAAGTACAACTGGAAAAAAGAAAACTTACAGTAGACACACTAAAAAATTATATGTACTCTACCCTTATAAACAAAGATGTTGGCCTACTGTTTTCTCTCCTGTCAATGTAAGTAACAGCAATGATTGCAGTGGGGGTTTAAACAGAATTGGCAAAAATGATAAAATGCATTTAAATATCATTCATTTCAAAAAGATTAATTTTTTTTTAAATCTCCCATCAGCAAGGGCTTTAGCAAAGCCGTAACTTTAATCACTCAATTAGACAACTTTTTAATAAAGATGAAGAGTTCACTCAGAACACTTAACAGAGGCATGGTTGCAGTGTATTTGTGAATTCAGACAGCTCTCCACCAGGTAAGCTCAATTCAGGATCTTAAGTTTTGATCATTACAATATTATCTGCATTTTCACTTTTTTCATGAAAGCCAAGATTGCACACAAGCCGGTAGCTCTGGACCAGTGTTTAAAACACCATGACAGTGTGTGCTGGCCCTAAGTGAAGCAGAAGTCTTGGACAGAGAGTGGTTAGCGACAGTCTGAAGTGGGGAAAAAAACCCCTGTGATGCTAATCAGCAGTTGTTTATTATGGGAAGCTTGTATATCACCAAGAAAGATTGAGCAGCATCCACTGTGATGGATGTGCAGATCCACCGCAGCACAATCGGAGCTTGGGTTTAGACAGTGGGCCCCCAGCAGTGGGCTTCTCCAGCCTACTGGGACCTCATAAGGCAGCTTGGAAACTCTATTTATTTTGAAAGAGAAGCAAGAAGAAGAGATCTACAAGACTCAAAACGTGCTATTAAGATAGTAAATTGGGTACATTTCAGATGGAAAGCAGGGCATATTCAGAAAACACAAGGCAAACAGCACTTGTTTAAACTAAAATAAAACTGTTTGGTTTAATTCAGAGCACCAGTAAGCCACTTTTTATACCTGCACAATCTTTAAAGACTCAGAATATGAGACCCTGCACTTGTGTTATGCAGGACCACCTGGTCTGCCAACTGTCAGCAGGATTCTTAATGAGAGTGACTTATCTTTTCCAAGTGATATCCCCACAGGCACCCAAAGAAAGGTCAAATAATCTTTGTAGAGGGTTTTCTGTGTCTGAGCTTGATCTTTGGTGTGCAATCTGTAATATATGTAAAAGACTTACCATATAACAGAATCAAGAAAAAAATCTATAGGTATAAAACCACACAAAATATAATTCATTCTTAATGCTTGCAGATTGAGAGTCTGCACAGCCCCCTAGTCAAATAGCTTAGTCACACTGATTTTACGTGATCCTATCTACAATGATAAAGCTACAAATTCATACCAAAAGCATAATACGGGCATCATTCCATGTTTGCTTGGCATTACAGAATACCCTTCTAAGCTTTCAGACTGAAAACCCTTTGTCATAATTCACCTATTCACTATTATTAAACTGTATTATTCCAGCTCCAAAGAACTACTGAACAGACATATTCACCAACAGAAACAGATTTAGGCTTCCAAAACACTCTTCAATTAAAGGACACGTTTTTTAGAGAAAATTCTATTTTAAGTGGATCATTGTTACAGTTTTGTTTTATTTTTTCCAAATTGTGAAATTATCTGCCTTCTCTTTTAGGTTTAATTAGTAACTGACTAAAGGAACTTTTTAGAACACTTTCCACATTCGTGTCTAAAGAAAGGTAAAAGTATCTACGCCCACTGCCTCAAATGTGAGTAAAAGGTCAGGGATGAGATGATTTTATTCTAAACTGCCCTTCCCATACTCCGCTCCTGAGACCAAAGGAGATCCTAGAACATCTCAGAGATATCTAAGGGCTGATCTAATTTGTTCAAACTGAAATAGCCCAACATAGGTCCTCTCCAGCTGAAGATCAGATGATTGCAGTGCCTTGCCAGATGCTACAAACAGTCTGTGTATCCACCTCTTCACTGGTACAGCCCACCAATATCTGTTTCAGTCTCTTATAAATCTTTCAGGCTTTTTGCAAATGCTGAACTGTATTTAAACAGGGGCTATTTAAACAGGTCTGAAAAGTTTAGTTCTGAATCTTGTACAACATTTTTGCTTGAGTGCCTTTGCGTTACCCAGACAGTGCCCAGTAAACAGAAACCATTTCACAAAACAGTTCCAGCATACCCACTGCCTTTTCCTCATGCTGAGCAGAGGAGACAGGTACCAGGCAACGCTGGCACTGTGTGACACTGCTGGGCAGTGGTGGCTGTGCCTGGGCATGCAATTAGGCATTAGCAGCTCACGTATCTGCCAGGCTGCCCCGGGAAAAGTGGCTCCAGTACACCTATTTCTCTACATGGCACTGAAAAATTGGCTGTCTTCTTTACAACTTTGAAACTGAAATAGCTTTATGTTTTTATACGCCAACAACACACACACATGCGTATATTCCACTTCAACTTCTCTAAAAATTGAGAATACAAAGGAATTTACCTTCATGCACCCTCTAATATCACTGAAATATTTCCAACAGCAGCTTAAAATGGGCTTCCTCGTGATGTCAGTTTGGAACCAAAGGGATGGCTAAATGGCAAGGACCAACTCTTGTATTTTGTTTTATGACAGTCAGCAATTATGTAATAACCTTAAAATTTTGTCTACAGTTCAGCAACTGATTGTCGTTCTGACTATGCCAGCAGCTACACTGGTGCGCAGACAGATTAACTTGACCAGTGACAATGAAGTCAGTTCTGACTTGAACCCGAAAGACTGAAATTGAATCTGTCCTCTAACCTAATTTGAACTATGGAATCATGATCACAGATGTCTTTGTTAACAGATGTGTAAGTGTTCAATTGAAGTGCTAAGGAGAATAAAGTGAAGTATCTGAAGAACGTCAGATTTTGAGTATCTTCATAAAACACTCAAGAAGCTAAGAAGAGGGAAGGAAACCATACAAACAACTTCAGTTGTGGTTATATTGCAGAAGCTCCAGTAATTATACAGTCAATTATATTTCTTTCATGGGTTTTTGGATATCTTGTATTTGTCAGCTCTAAACACTTGAAAGAAATTGTTGGAAATACATTCTTTAAAGTATCTACAAAACCTTGTGCAGCATAGTGCTCTTCATAAAAGGATATTGTAAAACTGCAAGTATGAAAAAAAGAAGCTTTCTCTGCAAGACCTAGCAATCATGGGGAGGGGAAGATGGAACAAATCAAATCACAATAAGCATTTTGAAGTGTTTGCAATAGTTGTTCTACACAAGCAGACAATTCTGCATCTCATGAGCATGTTCATTATTACAGCAGCCAAGTATTTTTAATAACGAAATTCAGTTGTGTTTGTACAGTAGCATTTCACCTTTATTAAAGAAAAAAAACAAACAAACACCAAAAAACAACCCAAACACTGGTCTGTATGATTATTCTACACTTATTTAATAATATTTGTTCTACTCTTATACTTCTCAGTGACCTACAAAACTCCAGGGAAGCTAGAAAAACTAGGTTCCCCATCAGTGATACAAGCTGATGCCTGTCATAAGACATTGCAAAACAGACCTAGCAAACCATTAGTCTCTGAAAAGGCAAAAAGATGGCATGTGGGGTAGTAAGACATTACACAGACTCATCATCACCCTGACAGATCTGAAAGTGGACAGAAAAAGAACAAGCTGTTGGTCCTTTGTCATAAGAAAAGTTTTAAGAGTCCATGACACATTGCTGGATGGTGTTTCAAGCCTCTTTAAAACCAAACGGAGCACATTTCAGCAGTGTATGATTGAAGCATGGATTTGCATGGCAGAGGACAGTAGAAGAGCCCCTCCAAGCCAGCCAGCCAGCTACAGAAAGAGCCATGAGCAACCACAGCTTTCATCAGAGGTCTGGATTCTTACCAACATGTGGATTTCCAAATGGATTGGCAAAGGATCTCGGCCTCCAAACCACACACCACAGCTGAACGTTACAGACAACATCTTCCCAAGCACCAATCAAGCTTGATTAGGCTAGATTTAACAGGCAATGAAATAAAGGAGCAGGGTGGGGGAGCTCTGGCTGCATTCAGCTTTCGTGAACAAAAAAGACTGCACAAATACTGCTTGCAAAACATTTTGTTTCTGAGGGCAGGTATACTGTCCTTATATTGTTTCAATCTGACAGAGAAAAGAATATGCCTTGTCATCATTCTGCTGAAAGCAACCACAATCAGAAATTACTTCTGAGGCAGTTAATAACAACTTTGAGAGTATCAGCAGAATCGTGTAAAACACCACTTAGATTTGGCAAGTTTAAACGATTTTGAAATAACAGGTGAATAATATATTCAGATTTGCCTCTGTGGGCAGCCAGAGCAGAGAAAATTACTGTAAGACAAATTTTTTGACAAAAACTTAAGATAAACAACTCAGCTTCTTTTTGTCAAGAGGAACAGAGTGGGCGTATAAATAAAATGCAGTAGGCAGAGTGTCTCTGGAGTTTAACAAGGCCTCTAGCACTCCACCACACAGAAAACTCATTAACACACCGGAGAATCATGGCACAGATCAATTCAGATGAAGAACAGAGATTGTAAGTGAAGAGATTGCAAGTGAAGAGCTAAGTGTCATGCTAAATCTGGCTGGGTAGAATATCAAGAAGGGACTTGTTAGATCCCACATTAATCAACTACCAGCAGTCCAGAGCAGAGCTGGTCCTGCTCCTCCCCTACCCGGGAAATTGCGCTGCGGTAGCAGACTGCTAGTTCAAAATGTGTGGAGGATATTTATTAAAATCCAGAAGGTTCACCATCCCACCTGACATGACTTAAACACATGAAGCTTTAAATCCACCTCATGTTTAACCTTTTCTCATTTAATGTGCTCTGTGCAAGTCCTCCTTCTCCAAAAAAATCTCTTGTACTGTTCCATATTTTGACTACTCAATTTTCTCTCCTTAAAATCATTCTCTTACAGAACCTGTATAGGGTAAAAAGCCATTTAAAAGATTCTTCAATCAACGTGTATTTTATGGCAGTCACATTTATTAAGAACTGCAATAAAAACGACAACTCCATCATCCAGGTTTGTTGTGAAGGACAGAAGTAGTTGTCACAGTCAGCCAAAGTCACAGACAGATGCATAATGAATAACATTTTGTCAAATGTTTTCTCAACTGTGTGGACACTTCCAGCCATCAACATCCTTTATTTGCTTCTCTTTGTTAGAGTCCTCCAGGCTCTCCCTTGAATCTGCCAAATGTGACTGAAATATGCCATGGACTTGCTTTATCATCTAAGCACTGCATAAGAAGTATCCTGGTTATTAACGTCTATACACATGAACAGGAGCATTGTGGATTGCTCCAGACAAGCTTGCACAGCTTGCATGCCTGGTGCCTCTTCGCAAGGCACAACAGCTCACACGTGCACTCACAGCAATACCAAAGTTCAGGGTTGGTCAATATTCCTCCCCTGTGAGGACAGCAGCCCAGTAGCCACTTGAGTTATCCCCGCACGCGGATGGCTGATCCGTGTTTTCAGTGCTTGCCAAAACACAAACCAGTAGGTCACAATGCGTAATCAGTGGCTTGGAAATTTGTACAACAGATCTGTGCTACTTTTGCCCACAACACATACATTCCTTCTCAAATGTGGGAGCAATATTATATAAGGAAATAAATAAATATATATATATATATGTATGTATGTTTAATGACTTTGATGGAGAAGACAAACAATAAAGAGTATAGTCCTTCAAAAACATGGCACGCGTCAAGAAGAGCACCATGGTGTGAGGCAGAAACATATACCACCTGTTACTGAAAAAAAAAATTGTCTGTGGGATTATCATAGAATCATAGAAGGGTCTGGGTCTGAACGGACCTTAAAGACCACCCAGTTCCAGACCCTGCCCCGGGCAGGGACCCCCCCCCCCCCCAGCCCAGGCTGCTCCCAGCCCCATCCAGCCTGGCCTGGAGCACTGCCAGGGATGGGGCACCCACAGCTGCTCTGGGCAGCCTGGCCCACCGCCTCGCCGCCCTCACAGTAAAGAGTTTCTTCCAAATATCTAATCTAAATCTACCCTTTTTAAATTTAAAACCACCAACCCATTGCTACAGGTCTTAATAAAAAGTCTGCCTCCATCTTTCTTACAAGCCCCTGTAGGCACTGGAAGCCGCTGTAAGGTCTCCCTGGAGCCTTCTCCAGGCTGAACAGCCCCAACTCTCTCAGCCTGTCTTCCCAGGAGAGGTGCTCCAGCCCCCTGATCATCTTCGTGGTCTCCTCTGGACTCACCCCAACAGGTCCACGTCCTTCTTGTGTTGCAGGCCCCAGAGCAGAACACAGTACTCCAGGTGGGGTCTCACGCGAGCAGAATAGAGGGGGAGAATCCCCCCCTTTGACCTGCTGGCCATGCTTTTTTTGATGCAGCCCAGGATACTGTCGGCTTTCTGGGCTGCAAGCACACATTGTTGGGTTATGTTGAGCTTCTTATCTGCCAGCACCCCCAAGTCCTTTTCCTCAGGGCTGCTCCCAATCCATTCTCTGCCCAGCCTGTATTGATACTGGGGCTTGCTGTGATCCATGTGCAGGACCTTGCACTTGGCCTTGTTGAATTTCATGAGATTCACACGGGCCCACCTCTCAAGCCTGTCAAGATCCCTCTGGACTGCACCCCTTCCTCCAGCATGTCAACTGCACCACTCAGCTTGGTGTCATCAGCAAACTTGCTGAGGGTGCACTCCATCCCAGTGTCCATTGTCACTGACAAAGGCATTGAACAGCACCAGCCCAATATGGACCCCTGAGGAATGTCACTCATCACTGGTCTCCACTTGGACATCGAGCTGTTGATCACGACTCTTCAAGTGCGACCATCCAGCCAATTCATTATGCAATATTATGCTGTATTTCTGCTCTTGAATAAACAAGAGAATCTAACTGAAGTCGATGTGACCTGCAGGTGCAGAATGATGCCGTAAACATTCGAGTTCTGTTTTTTAAAGGCATTTTTGTCTCTAAATATCTTTCTTTTTACAAGTGGAAACAATTTTGGGTTATAGTTTCTATTAAATGGTATACATTTGGAAGGCTTCTTGGCTGTGACCACAGACATTCTGAGCCACTAAATAAAAAAAATAAAGGCAAATGAAAGAAATACCTGCCACTAGACTGCAACTGTATCATTCAGATACTATGTATTTCCAGTCTTTTGAATATGGTTGAATGCTTTCTTACAATGGATATCAGATATCTTTCTCCGTGTAGCAAGAAGGCAAACTTCATGCAAAATCTTATCATCACACAGGAAATAGTGCCCACTGTTCTGCTTTACATTCATGCAGTCCCATTCTTGCTTGCTATTAGCAATTCAGCAAATTGTAAAATAACAGCAATCCTGCATTACTGCACCTTCCTTGAGGAATATGCTCCCCCTAGCACTCACATAAATGTTATCCCAATCAATAGCCTAGTAATTAAAGTCACCATCATTTTGGCCTTTTTCATAAGTCTCCTTATCTGAAAAAAACATTTCTTGCTCTACTTTTTCAAACTGCCTTGAAAACAGAACAAGAACCATTCGGCCACCCCTTTGTCCTTACCCTCTGAATTACCTATTGCTGCAATGTCAGTGAAAATTGTTTTGTTTTTCTCTGCAGACACAGCATCATTTTCTTTCTAAGCATCACTTTTCTCATGCTTCTAGTTTATCAATAAGCCATAAATTCTGATTTTGGTAACACTAGTAGTAGTTTTTTTCTCAGGGTTCTTTTGGTTGAGGGGGTTTTGTTCTGTTTTGTTTCACTTCCAGTACTAAAAAAAACCTAAAGAAACTGAAATACTAAGGACAGGAAAACACTGGTAAGCAAATGACTGAGTGTGACAAACAATCAATTATCTACACTGCTCAGCAACCAGAACATATCAATGGTGAAATCCTTCCTCCATTAAAGTCAACGGGAGTTTTGTCATTCACTTCAACCAAGCTAGAATTTCACTCTAGAAATACTGTATCTGACTAAATGGGAGGAACCCTCATGGAAGACAGTGCAAGCTTACCCGGGAACTTCATTTCTCAGGAAACTAAAAGCAGCACTTCTAAGTATTGAAATTCAACTTCAGAACTTTCTAGATCATTTATTTTTTGAAAGGTTAAGCAGGCAGAAGATGGAGCTTTTAGGACTACAAAAGTCGGATACGGTTATATTCACGTACTCTAGGGAAAACTACCACTTGCATGATTTTGAACAAGGCTTTCCCCAGCATGTGATGATGAAGGGCCACATCCTGCTCTGCACCCCCAAGGCACTCCTTTGGATCAATGGCACAGTGCTTGCCTGCCCATCTGGCCTCGTATTTCTGCAGCCTTTGCTATCAAAGCATCTCAACCTGGAGCTAAGTACATTGCACTGATACTTCATTACATAAATCACAAAAACCTCATAAACATGGTCGGATGGGAAACCAAAAACATTTTCTTCTCTCTATCCCAATATAAATATAAACCACACTCAAGAATTTTTGCTCATTAGTACGCCAAGGTGGGGTGCAGCTGCAAGTGGCTGACAGACAGACCTGCTTGTTCATTTTTGCCTACACCTTCTGCCCAAAGGGCGACTGCAACAAACAAACCAGTGCTCTGCCATCCCAGCACATGAATGCAGTGCGTGGATGTGGCCCTGCCTGCCGGTTGTATTTCGGGCGGGCATGACTGCCAGCCGAATATGTCAAAGCAGCTGTCTATCCCCAGCGTGCGTGCCCATGATTAAAGAGACATGACTCTGCTAATCCAGCCCCGATTTGGGAAGAAGGATTAACATTTAGACAACATCATGACCGCAAATAAGCTTCTGGGACCATAAAAAAAAAGACAGTCAAGGCTGCTCAATCAGGTAGAGATGATTCATTGGAGAAAACCTGCACCATGACCTTTCGTGAGTTCCTGGGCGCAGACAGGCTGTCAGATTTTTATGGAGAGAAAAGGTGTAATCGACTAGTGCTCCTGATGACCTTTCCATAGGTAAATGGTTGAGGCAGGTGCAGGTTCTGAGCGGAGGATGAAGCGGCGTTTGCCGCTGGAACCCGCTCCGGCTCCGCCAGCCCGCTCCCGCTGCCCCGTGCGCACCCGCACCGCACCGCACCGCCGGGCCGGTGCCGCACGGCTGAGCGGTGGGAGCCCGTGCTCCCCGCGGGTACCGCCTGCAGGCGCCGGGCAGGCGGAGGAGCGCGGGGATTCGACGGGCGCCGGTGCCGGGCCGAGCCCTGGGGCCGCGGCGACAGGTGCGGCGGCGGCCGGCCCCCGGCTAAAAGCAGCGGCCGCGCCAAGCACGGCCCGTCGCGGGGCACGGGGCCGCGGCGGCCGCGGCGATGCGGCACCTGCCGCTCATAAAAGTCCCGGGGCGGCGGGGCGGCGGCGGGCGCCATGAAGGCCGGCGGGGGGGCGGCGGGCGCGGCGCAGCGGCGGGGGGGCGGCGGGCGGCGGCGGCGGGGGGCGCGGGGCGGCGGCGGGGGGCGGCGGGCGGCGGCCAACGCCCGCGAGCGGGACCGCACGCACAGCGTCAACACGGCCTTCGGCGCCCTCCGCCGGCTCATCCCCACGCGGCCGGCCGACCGCCGGCTCTCCAAGGTGGAGACGCTGCGCCTGGCCGCCAGCTACATCTCGCACCTGGCCAACGTGCTGCGGCTGCACCGCCGGCAGGCGGAGGGCACGGCGGCCGCCCAGCCCTGCCCGCCCGGCCCGCTGCCCTGCCCGCCCGGCCCGCTGCCCGGCCCGCTGCCCTGCCCGCCGCCCGCCGCCGCCGCGCCGCGGCCCATCTGCACCTTCTGCCTGGGCGAGCGGCGGGAGCGGGTAAGCGCGGCCGCCTGGCGCTCTGCGCCGCGGGCGGGGGCTGGCCGGGGCTCCGGGCCGCCCCGGTGCCCCCTAACCTGTGGGTTTTATCCCTACTGCAGCCCCTGGACGGAGAGAGGCCGCCGGCGGCTCCTGCCCGAAGCGGACACTGAACCGGCCGAGCCCCCCTGCGCTACCTGCGCCACCGCCCCGGGTACCGGCGCCGCACCCCTGCTGTATGGTGACACCTCAGTACCGCAGCCCTACGGGAGAGACTTTTCAAGCCTGTGCGCATCGTTTCACGTTGTGACAGGTTTATTCGGGGCATTTTGCACATGGAATTGAGCGCCCTTTGGGGCAGTCGCACCTGGTGCGGCGGCTATTTTAGTGCCAGAAACGTTAAACCGAAGCAGCCAAGCCCTGAGCCTGAGGTCTCCTAAACCTGTGTCACACGATGAAACTTGAACTTCCAAACACACAGTGTGGCCTGTCAGGGGAAGCTGTCACAAACACGGCGTGCCATATGCCTTCAGCCCTGCTTGGGCTGCACACAGCGCTGCCGCCCACTCCCCCAGCTGCATGCTAATTCTTGGGGTGGGGGTCCGAGACCGACAGCTGACATGCTTGAGAGGTTTGGGTGATGCTGGAAGGTTATTTCAAGGCATTCACAGAAAGTCAGAAAACTTCCCATGAAAGGGCCACCGTTCACTGTGCACATAGGCACAGCAGCGCATCAACACGGGACGTAGCCAGGAGAGGAGAGGAAAGTGGAGAAGTTCTGCGTAAGCGATGCTCTTTTCTTATTAATGGTGCGAGTCTTGCCAGTGCTTTAAATAACATGGGATATTGCTAAATATGTGGGGTGAGCGCGGGGTAGGGAGGGTTTCCCAAGGGCTCTCTACACTTACCTGTCACCCAGGTCATTCCCAAATTGTGCCGGTACATCACTGATGTCATTTATCTCTCCTCAGTTTATTAACTTGCATTGGGGTTTTTTTTGGTAGAAGTAAGTCTAAAAAAAGCAAATATGCATGTTATGTTTTCAGTTTTGAACATTAGTGAAGCAGCAGGCTAAAATCTTAAACCCCAGTAATAGTGGATTTTTAAAAAATATATAGCTAGTTTACATTTGCAATGGTTTTTATAGTAATTTATAATATATTTAATTAGGCATTAATTAATCTTAACTTGTAACTTCAGGAGGCACTCTGTATTCGTTAAAACCTTGGTAGCTGTACCACTGAGAAGTGCTGCAAAGAATACTTGTCTCCTTTTTCCTCCCCTGATGCCATCTGTTCAGTTCTCCTGGCCAGCCTTGCTGCTGTAGCCAAATGTGAGGACTGAAGAAGCAGCACTGCGTTGCTCACTTTAATTTCTGTATAGAATTTTCTCCCCCTAAATAAGTGTAAAGCAAATTCTGGCATTTACTGCGAAGAACTTGGCAAGAACAAGATCTTGGTATACTGCTCATGCAACTTCACGTCTTTAGTTCTCCTTCTCTCCTCCCCACCGCACACTGACCACCTTTCCTTTATCACGTTGAGGAAAAATCTGTTGTACCTACAGAACCCACGATCAACTTGTTTAAATCCTCATCAAGAAAAACACTGAAGCAAAGCTCCAGCAAATCCACATCATCATGTCAAGTCTATTCACTTATTGAAAGCTGCAGGCTGTATTTTCCTGGACTGAGAAGAGTTTGTCTGGGTTTAGAAGGTTTCTTTCTTTTTTTTTCTTTTTTTTTTTTTTTTTTTTTTTATAGGGAACTTTGCTGCCAGATTATGATTTTTGTTTTGCTTTGGCATTGATTCGTGAAGCTGGAACTCTTTACAGCTTTATACAAAGTGCTTTTTAATTTTTGTATTATGCCAGCATGTGCATGTGGGTATAGATTTCTACAGACATGTCTTCCTGGCTATTTTTTAAATTAATTTGAAAAAGTTTGTATTTAAAAAGGTCACTTGCTTTATAATTAAAGCTGATCCTACAGTTAAGCTCTACATTCTTATGAACACATTAAACCGAAGCATCTGTCCTGCTTTACAGACAGTAAATACTAATTATTCATTTATCTGTATTGTTCAGTATGATGCCCTAAAATGGCAAAAAATAATGCAGCTTGAAGCAATTTTAGGAAAATTTTGCATTAAGTATCCTCTGGATGCGATTCATAAGAAAGACAATAAAGTTAATAATAAAGTTAATTATTTCAAGTTCTCAGAATTTTGTGACTTGCAGTTTTAAAAGTTTTAAGTGTAGTTCTTGGCAAGTGCAGCATATTTGGATTTAATAGGATATCTCTATACTTAGTTATTAAAGGAAATTAGTATAAAAAGTGAGGTCCAGTTCTGCAGCATAGTATTAGCTGAAAGCTCATGACTTGAAACTCATGAATAATTTACACAATCCTACAGGAATTTGGTGTTCTCACTTTAAATGGGTTTTTATCTCCCTGGTTTTGTATAACGTTTACACAAAATGCTTTTCAATGACAAAAGCAGGAGCAGGCTGTTAAGACTTGGCCATCTCTCCTGTTTAATGTGGCTCAGTGTAGCATTAAATTCCTCTCTCCTTACTCAGGATAAACTGTCGAATTCAGCTGGGCTTGAAGATTCTGGTATGATGCTCAGGGTTTCAATTACTAAATAATGTTGGAATTTCAGTAACACTGATTGATTGTGGCAGAAATTGGGCCCCAGAGCACTGTGGCCCAAATATTCATGGTATTGACAGGTAATATCTATGCAAAACAATTACGACAGTGATTTCTCTGAGGAACAGACCCCAAGCCTGCATTTATGTATATGTTACACTATGTATTTAAATGGGGAGAATTGGGGACAGATCCTTTAGTTTGCTGAAGTTTATTTATAATGTTAAACTTCTCTGCCCTCAGGAGCAAACCAAGGTACAGGATTGAGCTGTTACTGTGTAATGGGTTTTCTATAAACCTGGGGAAAAAGAATTTAATTTCTAGAGACACAGATGAATTGAGTGCTCAGATTTCACATATAAAGAGCTCACTCGTCATTAGGTATTTTATTTGATTTTTACTGTATGAGTTTGTGTGTCTTATCAGTTAGATATTTTTTTTAATCATTTCATGGATAGGCATTGTTTGTGGCATGCGCAAATATATATTTATAAGCCAAAATTTTGAGAGTGTCTTAAAAGCAAGTACCTTACTTGATGGCCAGGCATCGGAATGATGTGAGTTTTTCCAGAGGTGCCAAGCATCCTCTTGTTCTGCTGAAGACATTGATTTTTTGACATATTTGTAAGTGCATTCTGTTCTGTATGAACAGAGGCATGCCTAATGCCAATCCCATCTTTGTTTTCCTGTAAACACTTGGCTGTTCAATTTACATGATGCATGATTAAATCAGAAACAGTAAGATACACACCATTTGCTCTTAGATCCTATTAAATGATTGTTAAAATATTCCAAGCATAGTACTTTGTATAAATCATTGTACTTAGCCTGCTACGTCACAGTATAAAACCAACACCAAGCAAAACTAATAAATCATGTTGTTTGATTTTAATAGTTAAGTTTAAGGAAGCATTTGAGCATAGTTCTTGGTTTTTTATGCATTAATCATAATGTAAGTCAGCGTACTTTCATATGTTAGCTACTGTTTTCACTTTTGTTCTACAAAATGGAAGTTTCCTTTCTAATACCTTCTTGGAAAATCTGCTTCTTTACAAAAAACCTGTATTTGTTTGCAAAATGTGGTTATATTTGCTAAAATACTCAGTATTTTTGTTAGTAATTTAAACAATAAACTATGAACGCTAAGGTGGTAGTTCTCTTCTCTAGCCATCTCAGTGAAAATACAGATATTTAATCTTTCTCTTTACCTTTTTCAAATTTATCTACACAAGATTTCAGCAGCATATGTATGTATGTACATACTACAGGGTTGCCAAAATGGTTGCATAAGACCAGTGACTTTTAAACCATTAGCCGTGGACCAGTTACATTTTCGAGGCAGCATTCTGATTCTGTAAGGCCTCCCTCTCTTCAGCTATGAGAAAGTCATACTAAGCATCTACCCTAGTATTTCAGGTTGGGCTATCCAGCCAACACAAGCCACTTATGCCCTTCATCTACTGCCACTACTAAAGTTCGATGCACTGAGGCTCAGATTTCTCATACAGCACTAAAGATGTGTCCTAGGTGCTTTGATGAAATTGCAGAGCTCAATCTGCGAGCTATGCATCTCACCTAGGCCACTTGGCGTACATTGGCGGTAGAAGAGGAAAGCAGGTAGAAAGCTTGGAAAAATGAACAAGAAGGTTCCTCTGCTCAGGGCCTCCACAACATTGTAAGTGCCAAATACAGGGGAGCTGGAGGGAGGGAAAGGATGGAGGATGGATAGAGGGAGAAGAAGGGAAGAGGTTGATTTACCAGTGGAAGTTCAGCAGTTTCCAACATCAGACTAAACAAGTCAGTACATGAGCGAAAGAGCCCATAGTGTGAGCACTCAGTGCCCTGTCTCCTCATAGGCACTTTTCTTTGGATGTTACGTGTTTATGACCGGAAGGATTCATGGTACCTAAGGCAGCAAATGGGATATCACTGCAAAAGGAAAAGCTGCTCAGTCAAGTGAGAAAACTTGTTAAAAACTTCATAAAACTCTGCCAGATTTACCCTTTGAAAAAACTTTCTCATCATCAAAATGTTTCTCACTAACACTGCCACAATCTGTGGCCCTTTCTGAAAGGCAAGTAGTAAATAATAAATCTTTGTGCATTGTACTTAATCTTACATGGTCACATACTCCCCCCTTACATATACGCCATATGAGACTGAATAAGCCATTTCACAGAAGCCATAAAAAGTTAACCATAAATTAAGAGTCTACTGAAAATCCAAGACACAAAAATGATCGATGCCATTGCTTACCAGATTCTGTCAAAACAGACTTTCAACTTCCTTCCACAAAAAAAAGCTGTTTCTGTGTTTTAGGTTTTTGCACACCAAGACACTGGACATTATGTTGAGACAATCTCACAAAAAAATATGGAACCTAAAACAGCTGTCGATACCACTTTTCAAAAGAAAGTAGTAACATCTTGATTGATAGTAAAAGCTAGTGGATAATACAAGACTAAGAGAAAGAGTTTATATAAAATTAGCTAAAACAGCATACTGCCAAGGCAAAAGATCTGGGGGATATATTATACCAGGAATCCTTTGAAGGTTGAAGAAATGTGTTTCTAAAGAGTCAACATGGGGATTGTGGGGGAGGTTGAGAAAATTACTACTGGGATAAAGAATGCTGTAGAGTTTCGTGAAAGCTAAGGAAAAAGGCCCATTACTTAGCAGTGAGAAGTTAGCCGGCTGCTCTGAGTGTATTTCTACAAAAACTTTTTCAACATTTGGATGTACATACATAGCCAGGCAGCCCAGTTTCAGTTGAAATCTTTTAGCTATTACAACACCATAGAGAGTTTCAGAAATTTCAGAAATTCATCCCACTTTTGAAGTTGCACAGTAACGAATACCAGCTTCTGCAGGAGAGGAAGGAGAAAGAGAGGGCATTGATACAGAAGAGTAAGCAGCAGCCCACCGAGGAGGATATTCTCTGCGATGCCAAGAGAAATCCCAGTTCAAGTCCTGGTCAACACTTACCTTTACAAATGCTCTGATCATTGTAACCCTCCCTCATTCTCCTGCCAGGAGTGCATACAACACATATTTGGTGTCTTATTTTGAGACTCCCAAGCTGTCCAGGTCTGCAAGAACTATGGTGCCACTGCGCAAGAGCTGGGGAACTAAAAGGTTTTTCGTTGTTGTTTTAATGAATATTTAGATATTTATCATTATTTAGGCAACTAGGAAAAGTCCTCATACAATTGTATGGTATGGTACCTAAATTATGCCTAATTGAAAATCAGGATGGATGTCTGCACATTTTCCCCAGCAGAAGGCCAGTTAGGGGCAGTTCTTGCTCCAGCTTCTCTCTCCTGACCCCTCAGTCATATCACTGGGTCACTGGAATTTTTTGGACCATCTCTGAAGCCAGATGAGGTTAATAATTTATGTTAAAACAACAACAACAAAGCAAACAAATAACTCCCCAAAGTACCAAAGAAGTCTAGCTCTTGCATGGATTTGATACAAGTAGACTATGATGCACCAAAGAAAGTGTCCCCTATTTTGTGCTAGATAATATGTTAGTGTAACAAAACACTGAAGATACTAGTGGCTTTAGAAAGGCCTTATCTTCTCACATCCATTTACTACGTTCGCATCACAGTAGCATTGTGAGGTTTTAATTAAACATTTGGAAATTGCTATCGGTTCTTCCAAAGGAGATGCCAATATAAATAAGACAATTACACTGAAATGGGTGATGAAATAAGTAAGTGATAAAAGTAATTCTACTTGTTATAGCATCTCTTTCTAACATCTGATCGTCTTTCCTTCACATTATTAAAATAAACCCTACTTTCCAAGCATATGTATGCAGATCATTTTTAAATGCAAAGATTACAGAAGAAGGTAATTCTTTCAAGAAGAGAATTGAGCTTGGCAGAAAGGGTAGGCATCTGTCAGGCCCAGATAAGATCAGACAGCTGTGCTCTATCCTGAAAGGGTGTCACAAAGCTAAGTTTTCCTAGGGAAATAACATCTTTGGTATGAAAAGCAGCAAAACGTAATGAAGTCTCCGGACAAAGAAGTAGAGAAAACAAACCCTCAGAGCTCATTTTTATCTAAAATACCAACACTGTATCAGGAGAAAAAATGCAGGATGAGAAGAGGATAACATCTTTACCAAACAGTAAAAAATAAGGGGTGGGAGGATCATCTCACTTTATATTCTCAGTCAAATTAATCCTTTAGATTAGAATCAAAGGTAAGATGCAATTTTAGCAATGATAATCACTGCAGAGAGCCACTAGGATAGTAAGAGGGCTGGAACATGACACCTAGGACAGGCTACGGGAAGAGCGGTGGTTAAAGCGGAGATGAGAAAACAAGCTAGGTAGAAATCTAACAGCAGTCCTGCAACAGCTAAAGGGGAAGGTGGAGCCAGGCTTTTCTAAAAGGCACACAATGAAAGGGCAAGCAGCAGTAATCACAAGTTGCAACAGAGTAATTTATTTACGTTTTCACTTAAGGAAAAATGTTACTCACCATGAACATGATTAAGCACTGGAACACGTTGTCTAGGGAGGCTGTGGAAGCCTTCTCCTTGGAGAGTTTCAGAACCTGAAGAGCAAAGGCCCTGAGCAGTCTGGTCTTAACTTTGAAGTCAGCCTTGCTTTGAAAATGGAAGATGTATTGAATAACCCAAGAGGTCCTTTTCAGTCTAATTTTTCCTATGATTCCATGAAACGATGAGCTTATGGTTCTCTGGAAAGGGAGACTGTAGAACAGAATAATAAGAAAAACTTGAAAAATGCAAGGACCCCACAGAAAAAATCTATATTTCAGGGCTGTGCCAGCATCTATTATTCCAGATGAGAATGAGGGGCATCCAGGTATATATATCAATGGGAGAGCGAAAAGGATTCCTGGAGAAAGGAGGGACTGAACATGCCTATAAAGGAGATTTCCAAGAATAGAAATTCAGAGGCAGGGGTCTATTTCTATCAGAAGGACCTCTCATGTCTATTCTGGGCCTGAATTAGTAAAAAGGCTTTAATGATTTGTTTGGGTGATGGGTTAAGATTTAAATCTACAGCTGATAGCTTTGGAGGGTAGAATTAGAACTAGAGATTAATTCAGAAAGAAGAATAAGTGTTCTTAAAAAGATGCATATCAATATAGAAGTGTATGTAGTACTCCACATGGATAGGAATAATCCACCGCACAAACACATGATGGAGAATGGCAAGCAGAAAATTATTTTTGAAGTGTCACATATCACAAACATGACAAGCCTTTGCAAGAAAAGTAAAAGTAAACCTCACACAGGATGCATATTTCATCAAGACCCCTTTCAGCACTATTTTCTACAACTGTTAGAACTTCCCCGAGTTCCATCTGAAACATTGGGGTGGGTGGAAAATCTGTTAAAAATTGTAACTTAAAAGAATACTTTGTGTAGAGAAATACATAGCCTTTACTGCGTCTGTGGAAATGAAATGATGGAGAGGGAGTTAAGATTGTGAATGCCAAACTAGGTAACAGCGACACAGGGTATCTGTATCTTATTAACTAATAGAAGTCTACCGAAGACACCTGCGGTAGTATAAGAAGAAGTTAGCAAACCTTGAAATTTTCAAGGGTAACATTTAAAGAACAAGTGGTTCTACTAGTGATTGCAGCCTGAGTGTATGATAAACACATGGATATATAGTAATGAGCATATCAGAAATGCACGATAGAATTTTTAGCATCGTGGTAAGAGGTAGAACAAACTGATTCATGATATATACATGGGCAACAGGAGCCAGGCTGCAGGGTGGTAAGGCCCTGCTGTGTGTTGTTTTGTTACCACTGCAACTGGTTGTTTTTATTTGCCACACTGCTCAAAGAAAATGTTGAGTGGAAAAGACAGGCTTTAATAACAGGTGCTGTGGAAGATAACAGGGTAAGTGAGAGTTTCTGGCTGATGTGAGAGGCAGTCTGGAACGCTCAGTATCTATACCAGCTAGGTGTTAAGCACCAACCCCAGACTAGCCAAGTGTAGATCAGGAGCACTGAAGCACCAGCAGTGGCCAGCAATACAAACCCAAAGAGAAACAGCCAACAAAAGCGATCCACGGCATTTCCTGCACTGCACTAAATATAGCTGAATCCAGCTAGAATCAGGATAAAAATCAAAGGCTACTTTTCTGCTACATAAAACATGTTACTGCTTATTTTACCATCTGTAATGAGATGAAGCAGAAATATAATGAATGTTATGATGTGCCTTTACATTCCAGCAAATGCCGTAACATTGCAGTGTTCTTCATTACATGAGACAATCTATTGATGGCACATTTCAGCTGTCACTAACATATTACAAGTAAGCAGATCCTCTTCTGTGCAGAAACTATTTCTCGCTCACATCTTGGTGTATTCACCTATATTCGTGTGGCCCAGCTCTCCCCAGGGTGGGAAATACATAGGAAAAATGACTTAACAAATCACTGCTGTTAGGAAAACACCACAGCTTTTGAAATGCTTTAATTAAGCTGGTTAAACTCTTTAATTAAAACTGTTTAAAAGGCCCATTCTCATTTCCATTATGGACTTTAAAGATCTTATGTCCTCAAAGAGTGTAAAGGGGTCCAAAAGTAAAGTAGCCATAATGTAAATAAGAATTAGCAAACTTATTTTCACTGGCATTATTTATAGTTAGTAATCTTCTCATGTTGGCTTAATTATCATCTGATTCTAAAAGGCTAATAATTTCACTCCATTACCCTCCAGATCTGGTTCTCTTTCATAAGTAGTTTAACAGATGCCAGATGTAAAAAAAAAAAAAAAAAAAAAAAAAAAGGAAAAGGAAAAAGAAAGCTTAAGGGTTTAAGTACTGCAGAAAATGAAAGCTGTTCAAAGACAAGGTTGAGCAATTCCTGCACCAGTGATTTTGAATTTGTGGCCCACCACCTCCATCTGCTGAAAGTTACTGTCTCTACCAGCAAAAACAGGTTAAATCTTGGAGGTACCAGTGTTCCTGAACTGATACAATAGCTTAAACTAGATTAAGATCAACAGCAGTTTCAAAGGACCCATCAGACTGTTAGTTGTGGTGGTTAAAGATCCAGTTCCTTTTGCCAGCTCTGCTAGCCATTTACTCTGCCACAAGAAAAGACATGCAGGTGGGGAAACAGCTTCTAAAACTGTACAGTCAGGAATTGCTGGAACTTACCTGTCAATACCCAAATTAATTTCAATTTCAACAAGACTTGGGTCTTTGAAAATGAACTTAAGCTTTTTATCGACAAAAAAATTGCCAGTACTCAGATGCTGAATAAAAATGACAATACATACGAGCATTTAACAACTAAATACATCCTGACACGCTTCAGTGTACGTACTTCTAGACCAACAGTGCACTAAAACTGACCAGCGTTGAAATGAGCAGGACTGTAAGAGACCAGCTTTGTGTATTCCAAATTGAGAACATGATCAAATTAATGAAGAATAATGTATAGGGGAGAACATAAGCTAAGAAGTGATGAACAGAGTGTATGACCTCTGTGTGGCTGCCCCCAGCTTACTTCCATAAAGATACTGATAGATGTATATTCCATCCCTGCTGAACAGGCACCAGCCATGCAACCAGGTCACGGAGAAGAGGAGTCAGGAACCAAGATGATCTGCTCAGTATGTCTGTTCCTTTTTCCAGTCCAAAGACATAGAATTGAAATACACTTTTCAGCAACTTCACTCAAAAGAGCATATTCTGCAATCTCCACTGAGAGGGTCCCTGAACGCACAACTGCTGTTCCACAACCAAATGTCAGCAGAGCAGCTGAACAACATACAGGCCTAGAAGAAAAAGGGAGAGCTCCGTGCTGACCAGGGAAAAATAATAAAACCCCTTCTGTGTGGCTACTTGATGACATATGGTACATGGTTTGAGCTTTCTTGTGAATCTCTGACAAGTCAATCTGTCACGCAGAATTGGAATATTACATTAGATAATGTCCGAGTCACAATTTTTTTCAAGATTGGTACTCCATTATGCTCCTATTTTGGGCAGAAATGAAACCTACAGCTCCATTTGCCTCAACATTTAAGGATAGGTTTCAGTTTCTAATAGCTCTGTCTCACCTGGAAAATTAAGATAGTATCTCTTGTTTTGATTGTATATGAAAGTATAGCTAAAAAAAGTTTCATGGTACTGATTAAGTGTCACGTTGACTAAACCTTAGAATCCCATTATGGATCTTTCTATATTGGTGTTTGTGTATGCTGCACAGTGAGTAAGAAAAATCAGATTTCAGGTGCTTACAAGCATGACAAATAGGCACTGAAGTGGCCTTGAGCACTGTGATGTAGTAACGGAGAGGAAATTGAAGCATTCAATATTCTAAGGTGCCTGAGCCCTCTGCAGATGGCTCTTCGATGCTTGTTAGAAATCTAGGAAATAATATATAAATGCATCCAGTTTTGTTGGGGCTCATTTTGTTTGTCTTACTTTTTACCCTGGCAAAATAAATAATTTTAGTGCATATAATATAATATGAATAACAATATGGACACTAACTTGCAGCTATTAACTTTGGGTGTTCATCTTTAAATTAATGTAAGATTTAGCAAGTCCCTTGTACAGTAACAAACCTCCAATTTCACGAGGTTACTGTATATTTCTGTATTAATTAGGATCTTTGTGGAATTTAATTCAAGGTTGCTGACAGAAAGGCTTGTGATCAGGAGTATTTTAAACTTGTGACTGACAGTAACAGCAGTGCTACAGTCTATTGCCTTAGTTGGACTATTCATTCTGCTCATCTTCATACCCCAACATTTCATTAAAGAAGTTGGCGCTTAATAACTCATTTTAAAAAAATACATATATTTGTATATGTTCATCTTTGTATAAGTCTGTGTTTTATAATTGGATACATAATTAAAATGCAGAAATCACATTATGTGCTTTTATTTTTGTGCCTGTTTTCGTCTGGCAAGCAGACCTGTGGAAAGAAATGAATTCATAGATGAATAGATGGCCTGAAAATATTTATATATTCTATAATCCATTTAGACATTCACTTTCAGTGAATGAAGACAATATCAGCAGGTATCTGATAATTAAGTGCCATTAGCACATCCATAAAGATAAGTTTTAATCTGTTCTACTGCAGTGAAACTATGGAGGTTTAATATTGCTAACTTAAGAGCTTCTCTGGTTTAGATTTTCCTATATATGGAGGTGTTACAATTCTAAATAAAGTTCAGTGTTTAAAAAGTCTCAAAAGATTAGAATAGTGATACTTCCTCTAAAGACTGTCAGGCATTTGTGAGTTATAGGAAAAAAATCTGATTTCTTAACACAAGCCTCTAATCTTCCAGCAAGAGTATCTTTAAGTAAGATTAACTTATTTGGGTTGTAGGTCAATCAAAAGTGTAAAGCACATAACAGATTAGAACAACAAATTGGCTATTATTCAGTAATATACACGGGTGTGACCCTGTAAATCTCAATAGAAAACACTTTGTTCAAGTATGGAAAGTTAAAAATATGTGTGTGTGGTTTATATAAATTGGTGACGTACAGTAGCCTTTGAAGGCAAATAAGAATGAAAAAGTGTATTTAATTACCTCAAATTGAATTGACCTGTACATAAGAAAAATGTGAAATACAAACAACCCAGCAGTTTTATGAAAGAAATGAAGTGCTACTTTATAAGATTATTAGAATTTCTATTGATTTTGTGAATAATTGTGTTCTTGATTATTTTATCTGTCTTTCTACACGTTCAGTCATCCCCTACAAATGAAATTTAATTATTGTTTAAGCAGAATCTGAGCACATCCTCAAGCAAAATAATATAACTAGGGATAGCACAACAATTCAGTAGCTCCCTGCAGCAGTACACAGAATCCATCCAAAATTAGATTGTGTCCCAGCGTGCTGCAAAACTACACTTTGCTGGCTCTCCTTGTGTTATGAGACAAAGCCAAGTTAGTCAAAGGATGAAATCAGGTAACTGTCACTTGAATTCCTGTTTCTCTGTTAAAGCCAGCACTCACATACCTGCAGTGCCTTAGGACCATACAAGGGCAGTGATTCCCCACTGATGGCCACCGTGGTGGCTCTGTCCTTCAGGAGCAGAGAGGGAGGAAAGAGGACTGTGATCCTCCTCACCGAGGAAGAACTGAATTAAGCTGCCAGAATAAAAGTAGCACGTAGAGGATCGTTGGGTTGGTAGCAACCAAGATCCCTCAATATTGTAGGTCACAACACTGACTGTTTCAGACTAGCTGAAGACTCAGGCAGGTATCACAGCAGTTAAGTCTGAATCTGGTCCAAAATAGTAAAATCAACTTTATTTTGAGATATTCTTCATGCCTTCTTTCAGTGGAAGAAGGGTTCTTTGAAATTTACATCGGTGTTAATACAACAAAATACCATATCCAGCCATGACATTTCTGTAAAGGCTGCAGAATCACAAACAAGATCTGGACCCAGCAGCTGCCTGTCATCTCTGCCAGTTGTATATGCCAACATAGACGATTGATTTAAAATTGTATAATGTGATATATTTAAAATGTACATCAAAAACCTGAATTTATACAGGCTAGATTCATCACTAATTTTGTAAGTACATCTTGTCACATTTTCCATGCAGCTTAACCTTTTGAAAATACTAGCTATTACTGGGCCAAAAATATCTTTTAGGTTTAGAAGGTTTTTAAATTCAAAATATACCTGGCACTTGTGTTTCAAGTAAAGATTAAAAGCTGGTAAAAACGAGTTTCACACTGAGCTAAATCTACCCCAGAAAGGTGTTATAAATATGCAGAGGCTACAGGGAATAAAAATGAAAATAAGAACATTCAGCAAAGAAAGCTACTTCCTTTTCAGGATCAAATGTGATCTCAAGATCCAAGAGAAAAAGGTGAAAGCTATCAAACACAGAATGAGAATCTGCAGCAAAATTTAGAACGTAAGTGTTCTTCAGCAATATGTAAGAGAACAGGGAGATAGGGATCAGGGATGCAATAAACTGTGGTCAGGCATAAATTAAAAGTAATCTACCTGTGACTAAAACTTCAAAATTCTAGATCCTGCCACTAAATCATATGGGACAACTGTGTTCCCAGTTTAGGCTTTTAGATTGAGACACCAAAGTTAGTCACTGAATACTTACCAAGGTGACTACTCTCAAGCTTTCAGTACAGACGAAACAGCTAACTGCAATGAGGTTGAGGAACAGATGCAACTGAATCCAAAGTAAAAGTAAAGCTTGATGTTCTCAACTTGAATATGCCCAACAGTCATCATTAATAAAGAAAGTCTGATAACCTGATTTGTCTAATAAATCTGAGAAATTCAGTCTTGAAAAGATAAAATACGCTGTTGTGTTTTAAAAAGTTGAATGGAATAACTTGGGAACTACAAATTCATTAGTCTGACCTCCATAGTGAGTCTTTAGAAAACACTTAAAAAGGTTTTATTTAATGCAAACAAATGGAAACAGAAATAACAGTCCTGTACGCTGACCAAAATAGCTTTTGCCGTGCTTGTAAACTTTCTCAAGAGAGAAAATATAAAAGAAAAAAAAAGAAAACCAGAACAAGACTCTATACCTATTTGTAGGCAAATGAGCATATGCAAGCAAACATGGAGCCATCATGTTTTCTGTAATATTCCATGTGCAGCTGTGAATGCTTGCATTAATGCCAGTTGATCTGCAGAGCTATGAAGTGAGGGAAAGGAGCGTTGGCCACAGTACTGGAGTTATCTACTGCTATTCAAACACTGTAACCCAATCCTTCACATCCTCCTGGACTCTACCAGAACTGAGCAGATGGAACCTCACTAAGCTGCTCATTCAAACTCAAATGCATAATAAAGAAGTAAACATTAAGGGTTTGACATGATACCAAAACAGAGGAACGGGAATAGTTTTACTGAAAGTGCTTCTCACTTCAGTCTTTCTGTGGTGCTTCTAGTAGAGTGAAGAGTTCATGGCTTACACCAGGACTAGCAGCATACAATTAAATAGAAGTAAATTGGGTTTACATTAAAAAACAATAAAATGAAAAACAAAGAAAAGACCCTTTGCAACAGCACATTCTGACTGCTATTACATGATGCGATGCATCAACTTCAAGCAGCTCTGCAGTTTTCTGACTTTTTGCATCCTTGCAATTAAGGCAGAATTTATCCCTTACAACCTGCACTAAGAGGATGCATTTCAGCTTGCGTTTGGGTTTTTTTGGAAAGGCCTGACGCTTTTCTCTCTCATTCCTACTCCAGCTGAAATTTTGATTGTTTTTTTCCCTTTCCAGCAGTCAAACCTTTAGAGAACAAATACAATGAGGATGAAAAAATCTTCTCACTGAGCTTTTTAATTTAAAGATTTTTGTGTTCTCTTTTTTATTTTTTTTTTTAATTCTTTGACTTAGGGTCAGTAGAAAATGTTCCATTAAATATCTCTTTTTCCTGAAACCACAGCAGAAACCATCCATCCCTATGCAATAAACAAGCTAAAAGACTTATTTCTGTTCTCTTTGCCATGACTGAAGCAAAATTGCTTGCACCACTGGGTTATAACTTCATTTTAAAGGCATTTTCTTAACAAATGGAAAGCAGGAGATAGACAGGGGCAGAGAAGAAGAAGAGATCCACAAGACTAATAAACTTCAAAAGAGTTTTCTCCTACTTTATGGATCCTTTATTTTAATTCTGACCTATTCTTCTTTCTCAGACTAATTCTGACTGCAAACCTTTTCTTATCAGCTCCTTTGAGTTTAAGAACACTTTCACATAATACGTGATCTTATGCATTCCAGCCGCTTACACATGGCCCTACTGTTTTGTCAGGATGCATTCCTGTTTCATTTTATTAAATACCCTGAGGACAATATTAGTTGCAACACAGTTAGGCAAGGAAGAGAATGTGAAACACAGTCTTAATTCTGAATTCCCTGACCAATGTTGTTGTTCAAATAGAAATAAAGAGTATGGAAGAAATCCAAACAGGAGGAGAACAGAGTTTTTCTGTGCTTATTCAAAGGATAATGATGTCCTAAGGGAACCAATAAAAGAAAATGAAATTGTACAAAGGACACCTCCAGTACATCTAGTAAATCTTGTAGGAAAACACAACAACAAAAATCAATAATAAAAACCTATTTGCAAGGCTGCTAAACAAAGCAAGCTAGGAACAAGCCCTTCTGAAATGCATATATTGTAAGCTGAGTTCTATGACTTCAAAATCATTATTCATAATCGAGGTTGAAATTCAATAAAGATATTTACCCAGTGTTTACCTCTTCTTTTATGCAACCTGAGTTTATATAAATTACCAGGGAAAGAGAAAATGTGGCAAACCTCTTCAGCACAGTACACACCCTGTACAATTTCTGCTCAGAACAATTTTTGCATTTGCCTGAAAGATGTAAGCATGTTTAAGGAAAGTAGTCCATGTGCTATTTTGTTCCATTTGCATAGATGGTTACTCCTGTTAAAGCTTGTTGTTTTTCATGTAAGAGGAACAGCAAAACAAAAGCATGAGTTCAGAACAACGAAATAGCACACCGCACTACTTCACAAATCCACCAACTACCCAAAGTGCAAGGGTATTCTAAAATCAGCCTGACTATTCTATGTAGGAGGCAGAACAGTGTATTTTTTATATTCTACTCATTTAAAATGGACAGTCAGATTTTGATCAAATTCTTACCACAATTATCTGGTTTTATTGAAACTAAGCACAATAAAAATAGAGTCTAAATGGGTTTTGCATAAGTTTGGAAAGAGCTGGGGAGTGAAGTCCCTGAGTGAACTGGAATGATGCTTGACAGAATGGCAGGAAGGAATCTTCAGATGTGCTATAAAATACATATATTCAAACAAAGAAACCCAACAAAACCCACACGCATTACTAGCCCAATGCTTATGTGCACAAAACAACTTATATTCATTAATGATCACAATACATCTCTGTCTGTTTTAAGAGACAAATTCCCATATACTTATGCAGCACTTTGAACTCTGTGGAGTTTTTTAAATAAATGTTTTGAATGAAATCTGCACAGATCAGCAGTACTTGTATTTTCAGATAATCCAAAATTCATCTTAAAGTTCAAAGAGAATTCATATGCAAAGTATTGACATTTCAAGTGACTGACTCTTAATCTGTCAAATGATATATCTTTAAAATTACATCAAAAGCCTGGGTTTAGAATATGTAAGGTCTGGTCATGCATTCCAGTTTATCAATACCAATAAAGCTTGGCAAACACAGAGGATGTGGTTGAGGTTCATATTAATATAGCACAAAGTCCCAAGGAAAATTTTTTGTCTCAGTAAAACCTTTTATAAAGATTTAACTATAAAAATGCTAATGATATTGGAAGATTTCTCTGCACTGGACACTCAAAGCTGGAGACGAGCCTTGAAAAAGAGCATGAAATGATAGGACAAGGGGGAATGGCTTTAAGCTGGAAAAGGATAGGTTTAGATTAGATATAAGGAAGAAATTCTTTACTGTGAGGGTGGTGAGCAGCTGTGGATGCCCCATCCCTGGCAGTGCTCCAGGCCAGGCTGGATGGGGCTGGGAGCAGCCTGGGCTGGTGGAAGGTGTCCCTGCCTGGGGCAGGGGGTTGGAACTAGATGGTCTTTAATGTCCCTTCCAACCCAAACCATTCTATAATTCTATGATTTACTCTGGAAAAGTTTCCCACACATGGTCACAGTTATTAAAAACAAATGCAAATACAGAATATATAACAAAAAGTCCTTTTTCGCTACTACAATAAGCATGGCATTTACATGTCAGGAACTGCTGAATGGTGACAATGATTTACTGCAATCAAACTTTGTGCCACTAAAACAACTTTTACTCTAAAATATGCAACATTGAAGTAAAGTACAGGAAAAGTTCAAGGAAAAAGCCCTCAGTACTTGTTCTTATCATATCGTATTTTATAACTTACAGACTAACTGTATTCAAGTCTCAGAACATTTAATACTTAGATTTCCACCTTCTATTTTTCCCTTGAGTTGTGCTTTATCACATGGGTGCATGCTGAGTAGGGATGGTCTGACTGACCTCTCCCTTCTCTTAAAAGTCCAAGATTAATTCCCACTTACTATAAATGATCAAAGTTTTATGGACTAATGACAGTTTAAAATACTTTTTTTCCACTTTTACTGCAATCCTGTCATTAAGACTAACAATCTAAAGTAGCTAAGAGAATGAGTAAGCAAGATGATTTACACAGATGATAGTGCAATGGTAAGAAGTGGGGAAAGATTCTTTGAAATTTTTTGTAGCTGAACCATTAAAAAGATTTACACCAAGGTCTTTAAGTGAAAAAGAGAGTGTTGCCAAAGAGGTCTAGCAAGCTCTTCTATCAATAAAATACTCTGCCCCATAAATTTAGCCAAACCCTCAGCTTAAAAGCTGATTAAAAGCTAGAAGGAACTTGCTTTCTTACCAGAGATAGCCCCCCAACCCAGGATCCAAAGAGACTGCCTACACAAATCAGAAAGGATAGCAACACTTCTATAAAATCTTCAGTACCATTGCATGTCCTTTTTTTCCCATGAGGCCATGTACAAAAACTGAGGGAATATTTAGCATGAGAGAGCACAGGTCCTAATACAGGACAAAGTTGTGTTTAAATTATTTAGGGCTGGTCACAGCATTAAAACCTTGTATGTTTCTGTATCTGGCTGATCTGTACCTTATGGCAAGACTGACACAACTCTTGCCATACAGAAGACTCATAAAATATGTATGCATCCTTACAAGGTTTTGGTTTTAGCTTCTTTCAGAATGTTCTTTAGTTGGAGGTTAATTTAGAACAAGCTTGTATCTTTTTCATATCTCACCTCCTACCATTTTTTTCATTAGAGATAGCCTCAGGAGGCAGTAATCAGATCTGGATTCAGGTGTAGGGCAGGTTCAGAGTCAAGGCTTGATTTTATGGCTGAACCAGAACATACACTGGAAATTTGAAAGCAGCAGTATTTGATACTGTTCACAACAGCATTTCAAGACAAAACAACAGGGGAAAAAAAAAAGGAAGTTTTCTGTTGCTTCAGTATATCAGAACATTATTATTTGTTTGGACTTCAGATTGTAAAACATGAGTGTTTTGACAGTCCTTGCTTCAAGATCAGCTGTTCATGACATTTCAAATAACTTGGATTGTAGCCCATCCAGATCTAGAAAACAGGTGCCGTCTGATTTTGGACTTCACTCAAAGAGTAGGGACAGATACTCCCATGCCCTCATCCTTATCCTGAAAGTCTGAATAGAGTGATGAACTTTATACAGGGCACTCCCACAGTCAAATTCTAGTAGGAAAAGCCATGAACCAAAGTGGTGGAGAAGGAAAATAGGCTGTTGGTTGCTTGGTCTTTTTGCGCCGTGGTAGTTCATGCACTTCTGCTGTCTGAGGGCAGCAGGTTGCCACCATTTAGACATCACTGAGCCAAATTCTTTAACCTCCAAACAGAAACACATAGAAAGAAATCCACAGGGGTAGTAGCCAAGTTAGCTTGCTGACCGCTGCATATGTCCTGTGCAATTATACTCCACGAGCTGGTTCAGGACACAGCCATGGATAACTGGTCCATCATAGTAGCCTTGAGTTTCCATGGGAATATATAAGAAATCATACAGGAATTGTTCTTCTTCTTTAGTCGAACAAGGATGGAAGAGAAAGACACCAAAAAGGGAGGAACCCCCCCTGGCACCAGCTCCATAACCTCTTCTGCAAATGCAAATACATCAACTCACTAACAGCAGATGGTAAGCTTGGTCAAAAATAGAATTATTTTACTCTATGGTCAACATCCAGATATATGACCAAGTTGTCAGGATTTTGTATGTGGGTCTCTTTTTCATCAGAATGCAGGAAGAATTGCATATATTTCTTCATTCATATGCAAATTATTTAGGAAAATTTAGCCGGCAACTTTCATAGAACCACAGTATCTTTCCCCCTGCCGCCCCTCTTAGTGTGTTGTATAGCATTCTGGGAAACCAAAACAGATCATGCATTGACAAACAGTTTTCAGAACAATTCATTAAAATCACTGAAGAATGCTTTTTGCTTATACATTCTCCCCAGGTGATGTGTTGACTGCACATATACAAGCCCTCATGCCTTACAGACATGGTCCCAAGAGACTGAGTGAGAGAGTTAAAAGTGGTAAGACACATTACTCATTCAAGTATGTGAAGTTAGATAGGTTCAGAAGGGATTACAAATGTCATTTTTGCAACTGAATCTCTTTCACGCTAAGTACTGTTTACTGCACACGTTCACCCAACAGTCCCCTTTGGCTGCACAGTCTTTAGCTTTCAGATCTGTAGAGCCATTTCATTCTCAAGTATCTTACTTGAGGGAAATGCTGCATGTTTCTCTTGTTTTCAGCATGTGGGGAAAGAGATGGATTGGGTTTGGGTGGCAAGGTTTTGGTAGCTGTGGTGCTACAGGGGCAGCTTCTGTGAGAAGGTGCTAGAGCTTCCTCTATGTCCAATGGAGGCAATGCCAGCCAGCTCCAAGATGAATCTGCTGCTGGCCAAGGCTAAGCCCATCAGCGACGTTGGTAGTGACTCTGGAACAACATATTTAAGAAGGCAGGGAAAAACTACAGAATGGCAACGCAGCCAGACGGAGGGAGTGCAACAACTCCGCAGACACCCAAGTCGGTGCAGGAGGAGGGCAGCAGGTGCTCCAGGTGCTGGAGCAGAGATTCCCTGGCAGCCTGGGGTGAAGACCATGCTGAGGCAGGCTGTCCCCCTCCGTCCCTGGAGGTCCACGGTGGAGCAGATATCCACCTGAAGCCCACGGAAGACCCCACGACGGGGCAGAGGGATGCCTGAAGGAGGCTGTGGCCCTGTGGGAAGCCCATGCTGGAGCAGGCTCCTGGCAGAACCTGTGGCCCTGTGAAGGGAGGAGCCCTGGCTGGAGCAGGTTTGCTGGCAGGCCTTGTGACCCACGGGAGTGCGCCCTGCTGGGGCAGTGCATGAAGAACTGCAGCCCATGGGAAGGACTCATGTTGGAGCAGTTCGTGGAGGGCTGTCTCCTGTGGAAGGAACCCCACACTGAAGCAGGGGAAGTGTAAGGAGCCTTCCCCTGGAGGGGAAAGAAGAGTCCAAGACGACATGTGATGAAGTGACTGTAACCCTCATTCCCCATCTTCCTGTGCTGCTTGGGTGGGAGCAGGTAGAGAAAATCTGGAGTGATGTTGAGCCCAGGAAGAGGGGGGGGTAGGGGGAATATGGTTTAAGATTTAGTTTTCATTTCTCATTACCCTACTCTGATTTGATTGGCAATAAATTAATTTTTCTCTAAGTCGACTCTGTTTTGCCCATGACAGTAATTGGGAGTGATCTCTCCCTGTCCTTATCTCGACCCATGAGCCTTTCATTATAATTTCTCTGCCCTGTCCAGTTGAGGAGGGGAGTGAGAGCAGCCATGATGGGCACCTGGCCTCCAGCCAGGGTCAACCCACCAAAAGATGAAACTTATTCATAAAGAAATGGTTTATCTTCCCTTTAACGTGAAACACGAATTTTACGTACTGCATATTGATGACTTTCATACTATTCTGATTTATAACACTTGTTTCACTCATTTTCATTGCAATTTTTTGATTCTGAACAGATGGGATTTTTTTTGCTCAACTTTGTATTTCAATTACTGAGTTGTCTTCTACAGCGTATCATTTAAAAGGCAAAGTTATGAAAAGAAATTTGATGGCATTTGTTAGGTTTGTTCCGGGGTACCTATGGCGCCTTTTGGCAGTAGATGGCAGCATGTGGCTGCGTAGCCCGTACCGGCTCTGTGCAACACGCGACTGAGGAAAGGAACTTTCAGGCAGAAACGAGCAGCTGTCTGTAAACCCACATCCCGAAGTATTCTCTCACGGCAAAATACTGTAGGCATGTCTCTTAGAAGCCCTTCAGGGGCTGAGTCAAAGAGTGAAGTTTTCCTTGATTCTTGGTCTGTTGTTTGGGTTTGCAGTTTTTGTGCTGTGGGTTTTTTGTTGGGTTGGGTTTTTTTCGAACTAATGTTTTGCAGAAGTTAAAAGATTTCTGGAAAGCAGAGATAAGCTGAATGAAATCTCTTGGTACAGATACTCAAAGGTTTGTAAATTTAGAATTCCAACCCTGTATCTACAGTTCAGGGCATCATTTCGAGCAACAGAACCAGCTCTTCTATCCTGCCTCTTCAGAATTCTTGACCACGCAAGATGTTTTCCTGCTATCAAACAATATACACACATACGTAACAATTTCTTCCCTTCCTACCTGTATAAAAGGCAACCGCAGTATATCTATGAGTATACACCTAACAAATTTAAAATAATGAATTCCAAAATTTTACTACTCTGTGGTTTTCATATGATAATTTTAACAGAAACAAAACTCAAGTATGTAGCTTGTATAGATTTCAGTCATTCTCAATTCTAATTCTTTGCATTTTCAAAACCAAAATGGGTCTGAGATTATGAGCACTGCTATTTGCACTTGTAGTCCATGGTTTGCTCCTAGGAGTAAGCAATTATATCAAATGCTGTGGACAACAAAAGTGCATTTTTTCTTGCCCTTCTATGGAAAGGCTTATTTCAATTCATATGACATGGTTCTTTCAGGTTAGGAAGTTTAGGGTGTGTTTATAACAGTTTTCACAGTGTATAGGCACCCTTCTTTCTCCTACCCCTATTAACGGAGCCTGGATATATCTTTTTCACTTTCTGACAATATAGCAGCTTAACAGTCTATTTGACTGGTAATTTTATAAAAGTGCCAAGAGTCAACAACCAGCTCATGCACCCTCAGTGTCATGTTGGTGCTACAGCCAGAATGACTTGGCCATTTCAAAATAAACGTTAAGGGAACAAAAATCTGGTTTGGATTGTTAACGTTTTTTTCTTACCTGGAATGACCTCATTAGCCACCTTCTGTCCTTCAGCAGCAGCTAAAATTCTACTTTCTCCATGCTGCAAGTAGCAGCTGCTTCAGTACTCTAGTGAAAGAAAACCCTTCTGTCAAACAATATAGTTTTTATATTACAACATACCACACACAATTGATCTTAATAAAACAATGCCTCAGGAGCACCTTCTAACATTTGAAAGCATGTTTTTAAAGCAGCAAGTCCATTTGGTTTGGGCTTGTAAGGGTAGTTTGGATGGTTCCCACACCAGAGGTATGATAGCCGGAGTGCACAGCATCAATGGAAACACTATGAAACCTATGCTCCTGGTGGGTTCATGTGCTAGAGCCACAGGGTTCTTCAAGCCTCTGAGGTCTGGGCACCCAGATCATGGCCTCTCCCTACCCAGCTCCCACTGACAGTGCCTGTCAGGAGGAGCATGTGCTCCCCCAAGCTTCTCCTTGCAGCTCCTTGGATTATTTAGTCTCTAGAAGTCCATCTGTCAAGGAGCAGAAGTTGAAAACAGCTGCTCATTCCTGAAGAGCATCACCAGGCAGTTATTGCTACAGACCATCTCAGAAAGTCCAAATTTCAATATGCCTTTGAAATTCTGCCTGCTTTGAGTTGAAACAGATGAACTGCAAAGAAGTATGTAAAAATATGAATAGTATTAATGGAGTAAAATGATGATGGGATTTAAAGACCGCCCAAGGTGATGACAATTTAAATGGTAACAATTATAGTGATGAATGGCAGTAAAAGGTCTGCATCAACCTAATACTGTAAACACAGGCTAACAGATTTTCCTTTTCTTCAGCTTCTAACTCTGCCCTAATGTATTCTACTCGCAACAATTGCTTCTCAAGTTTCTAAGCACACCTTATATTCAGCATGGCAACTGATGACACAGTTCTTTATCTCTGATAAATACTCTTCTCGTCCTCTGACTTCTTTTTTTATGACTTCTTTTTCCGTATGATCATTAATCTCTATGTTCTCCCTGACTTCCTTTTCCCAGTGTTTCCTCCTCTATTTCTTCAGGTCTTAATAAATTTGATGTATCATAATATGGGCGGGAGGGAGGAATCTTCTCTGAAGTAGCACTTAAAAACATAAGGTTAAAAGAGGGGCAACAGGATCTAATGTCATTATATATTTAAATAGTGCTAATAGTGCATGAGCAGGCATGCCAGAATTCACCAGCTGTCCCTAAAGTACAAGCCAGCTTTCTGTCTCCTCACATTATAGCCCAGTTTAACCTCTGTTGTAACGTATCTCAGCACAAAAGGAACACAAAATTTGCTCCACTAGAACTGGAGCTCTAATTTGTCTGCTTTCAGAAATACGTTGTTCTGTAGACTTAGAAAATTAAAGATTACATTCAGTGTTATAGATGGCTAACACAACAGAGGTTTAATCGTAGTATACGTATTTGTTCAAAGCAGGGTGGGTGAGTTTGCATAGCAGAAATATTCTTCATACATATAAAAGATATAGATAGATAGATCTATCTATATATAGTGATCTATCTATATATATGTGTGTGTATCATATCATAATATAGATACAAAAATAATATTTTATGTATGAATGAACTATGATACCATAAAAAACAAGCAGATTTTGACTTCAATTGAGTCATACCATGGGAAATAGTTCCATACCTAGAAACATGCAAGAATTAAGGCACAGTTTAGCAGAGGCAAGAATATAATTGTGCTGCCTCCAGCTAACAGAACAGCCATTGAGTTGCGGCTAATAATACCTGATCTAGACAGCTTCAAATGTTTAGGTTAATTGACACCTAAATGCAGTTAGAAAACACAAATCGAAATCTATGGGGAACCACATCTCACTCCTTACCCCCACTATTAGGAAGCCAAAAATAGGGTCTACAAATTAGAAAAGAATGAATTTATAGATAAGTGTATGGATACAAAGAAATCTGGATACTGAATTTTGTCTGTGTTCATGGGATGTGCAACTTCTAGTTGCGCCTTCAGCCTTTCCAGGCTACCATATGTACCGTTTTTCTTGATTGATTCGTGTCTGAAAAGGATTAGTCTTGTCTTGTATACCCACCTGGGACAAATGCTCTCTGGCAGCCTGCTGTGACTGTATCTCCCAGTCTTCCTTCAAACCTTCAGCAAAAGCAGTTTTATATCATTAAAAAGTTCCCTGAATTTTTTCTCAGACATGCTGATATTATGTTGCGGGGGGGCTCACCCGAGACAGATTATGTGACTGCTAATTTCTAAGCATCCCTTAGCTCTGCTGTCCTCGTAATTTTTCTAGGTTAATAACGTAAACTGTGTACCACCTCTTCAGCAAGGTTCCACAGCTGTGCCAAATGCCATCAGTGGAAGATTATGGCAATGAAGCAGCCTTGAGTTCAGCAATCCAACCAGATTCAGTAGTACATGCTGTTCTGATGAAGTCTCCGTTACAAACACAGAAGCCCCAGGCAACCATTAACTTTGGCAAATTATTGGAAATCTGGTTTATGTGGTAGGCTGCTGGAGGTAGAAACAGTTCACACGTTATGCACTATATAACCAGCATCACCACAGCTAGAAGTTTAGAACTGCTCCACCATTAAAGAGAAAATACTTCACTCTGTTTAATCCTTCATAATTTTACTGCTAAATAAAATGTCTCAGATTTCATCCAGTCTTTCATAGCGTATTTTCTAATATTGCCTGCATTAGGCAGCCCTTGACTTTATGTAAGTTCCCACAAAACTGTTTCACATCACTGTTTATAAAACAATTTCTCAGTTCTAAGACTGCCAGAAAAGTTTCAGATAAGTATCTGTCCTCCTTGTTCTTTCCTTGTATGCACCAATGCTTTGGAACTGAAGCCAAGTCATGAAAATCAGACCTAGATTGCGAAGAGGCAGTACAGCTACAGAAGCCATCTGTGATGCACGGGTGAAGCTCTGACTGGTGAAACTACAGTTGAACTTCAAAAGCCTAAGCAGAAAAGGTCTGAAGGGTTTTTTTAATAACCTGGCCTCACCCTGAAGGAGAAGCAGGAATTAGGACAGAGAAAGAAAAATGTGGGCACATGATCAGCTGAGGATATAAGCCACACTCAGGCAAAGAGAAGGCATGATTTGATGTGGTTTCCCCTGCAGGCAAATTCTTGTGTATGTAACGCTCCTGCTCTGGGTCACTTCAGGCAACTTCTAACATGCACAAAGAGATTCTGGAAGTAGGGTACACACCATGTAAAAATACAGACCAATTAATTAGTCAAATACACACAAATGATTGGTAGGATTAACGAGCTACCAATCCAATGGTTGAGAAGTTCACCACTCCGTAGATGACATCCAATGAACATTTGCCTGGCAGGCAAATCATGTGAGCTTTTCTTTTTTTGTCCTTGGGACAGGCTGATTCTCAGTGCCGCAGAGTTGCCATCCTTGGCCTCCTTGTTTTCTACTTAGGATCATGTGCCTTTCCATGTTTGTTTTTCCTTTTGAATCCTTGAACTGCCAACCATACCCTTCTCATCAACCTTATCTCTGCAGTTTCACCTTTTTTTGTTTTGCATGGCTCTATGCAGGCTTTGCAGCTCTTTCTATCGGTTTAGCAGGTTTCTCAGAAGTCTAAGCCAGCGTTACACAAGCATGCTGTGTGCAAGCTGGGTCTTGGATCACAGACAGCTGAACTGCTGGGAGGAGGGTTACAGGTATGACAGGCTGTTCTGGAAAAAACTATTGTCATTATCTTATGAAAAGCTGTCTCTTTTATTGTCAGATCATGTTGCTGCGAGGGCGCAGAGAGCAACAACACACACTTAATAAAATAAAGGAACCTCTTTGCATCTCATTCAACTCTGACACAGCAGTGAAAGCAGCAGAGGATTCATTGTTTAGGAGCACTGATCACACAAAAGCAGATATAAGTACATAACAGACTCTTCGTTTGCACTAAGAAGTTAAGCAACAATAAGCCTACTTATGCCTGCAGATGGTTCAGTGCCTATAATGTTTGGCTTGGGTTTTAATGCAGAAATATCAAAAGCTGTTAGTGGCAATGCTGAATGACCTCCTGCCTACAGTCAGTGATTTTCTTTTAATACTGAACACATACTGCAGAGTGACTGATCATATTTTGAGTCTCATTAGGCAGTCACAAGTGGAAGGAAAAGAGGCAGTAGCTAACTGTCTCTGCCCTGGTGAGCAATTGCAGGATAAACCACTGTCAGGCCTCATCGATAAGAACCTGCACACTCTGGGAAGGCATCACCATAGGAAATGTTGCTGTGTATAAGCAGCCTATGCAACATGCACCAGATGTGACACTGCAGGGTAAACACAGGAAGAAACAAAAAGGCACAATTAATATAATAGCCTTACCTGTGGCACTCTGCCTCTTTTGTGAGATGAAAAAATTTCCATGTCTTACTGTGTAATCACATCTAACTGCATAAACCCACTGCTTTATTAAGTGGAATAGCTAAATTGGTGTTTTCCACCTTTTCTCAGTTGGCAGACCTTTAAAAGTGTTCCAATATTCCAATACTGTAAATGTAAACCAACTTATCATTAGCATTTTTTTCCCAGTTCTTCTTGATCACTAAAGAGGAATAAATTAACCTCAGGATTACAGGTCAGACACTGAACTAGACCATTTGGCCTAAGCTTGGGTCTGCATATTCACGCACACAGAGGGGAGAAGAAGCCTGCAGTAAAAGTAGTTAAGCATTTTCAAAGCCACTTCAACCCCTGTGAAGAGACGGAAAATGGCAAATACAGCAGATGTAAGCCACCTCACTGTAACAATTTTTCATTTTTTTAATGCCCCAGTGTCCTTTCAGTCCTTACGGTAAGGTTTGTCTTGCCAAACACATTGTATTAAGCACTAGTATCGACAGATTTCATCTTGAATATTGGTTGTCCTAGAAAATTAACTATGGTAAGTGTTTCTAGAAAACTGTTACAAATGCTGCAAGCTTGTGGAAATCGCAAATAATAAACAGAAATTCCTGATTGCTTAGAAGTTTTCTGAAGTAATTTTAAAGGAGTCTATATATGTCAGATAACACCTTCCTAAACCTATGTCCACTATTGCTTTGAAATGACTGGAAGCATTGATACCGACAACAAAGCACGGAGCATTATCTGTTTGTACGAATGGTTTTGACTCCTAAAATGAGTTTTGCACTGTAGGCCTTCCAATACTGAACACACTATTGAGATTTCTACTTGCTACACTAAACTTTTCACAATCTGGCTACAATGTGCCTTATGTGATCTGAGAATAAAGAAGGAACTGCATGATTGCATGAAATCCCAAGCTATCTTTTATGAATTATTAATCCTACAAAGCATATTTCCCTGGATTCATTACTTTATTGATGAAATTTGCTGATTAAAAAGTTACAGTAGTACTTACCTCCACTAATCATCAGATCAAAGGCGGCTGTTAAGGTTGTAATTTGGGTAACACTTGTGAAAAATGTCTTCTGATTTGAGAAACCTAACTTTCTCATCCACCTGGGCATTTTCGTTTCTTCCTCCCTCCTGATTCCACTCTGAAAGGAAAAGAAAAATTAATCTGTCAAATCTTTATCTAATTCTGAGACTTTTAAAGATGGCAGAGGCTTTCATGGGTCTTTTCAACTTAGTCTTACAACCATAGAAAGTTGACAGAACTCTGCAAGCAAGAAAAATGAGTTGTGACATTTGCTAAAGACTTGGTGGATAAAAATGAATGTAACAAGACACATGTATGCCTCTTTCAACTGTAAGTGAAAGAAAACCTCTTCAGTTACCAGCAAGAACACTTGGTTCCTCATCTTCCAGTCACACCAGGTTTACAGCTTTGTCTCCCTGTGAGCAGAGGGATAATATCTCCTTTTCAGTCCAGCAGTATCAGACCTAATGATATTTATGATATCCAGTGACGTAATTTTAAGCTCCTCCTCAAGACCATCGAAACTAATTGCTCCGCACTTTCTAGAACAGGAATCTTAGTCTGTTCCAGATCTCTCAAAGGTAACATAATATTCACTGCTGTATTACAGTTTTCATGCAAGTATCTATCCCCTGAGCTAGATGGTAGAGTAAAATCCGAGGTCAACACAGAACAAATTGCTGTGTGACCTTGTACAGGAAATGTTAATAGGTCACTCATAAATTATTGCTCCTATCCTTTGATAAGCCAACTGGTCTCAATATACCATTTTTAGACAGCTTATTGAGACAGGTTTTTCAAAGCAAGAGGCAAAGCTAAACGTCATTGACTGTAATATGTGGCAAACTTAATTGCAAACCCATGGCTCTGGCCCTGGGCTTCTGGTCCAGCAAACAAACAATTTCTTCCAGCCAGGCTTCTTTTTTTCTCCACTTTTGTTTGAATTTCAAGCACCTGGTCTCCAGAGGTCACGGATTTTTCAAACAAAATCCCAGCAAATGAAAAACAAAAAGCAACAAAATAAAATACCTTGTTTCAGGGAAGACTCCTTAGGCCCTCTGATTTATTTCAATGTGGAACAAACTGAGCACCTTCACAGCAGGCTTTGCCACTTCTCCAAAATAACCGTGCTGGAAATTAGATTCTGCCTTTCTTATTCTCTTCGTCCACTGAGGGAAGCTGTTTCTCCAGAGGGTCAAAACATAGCTTCATCCAAAGCTCCTTAGTGGTTCTGGTCTGGGCTCTAAAATAAAACAGGAGGGTTGTGTTGATTTCCCCAGTCCTGTACTGCCCTTCTCAAGGTACCTCCCTCCTCCCCCAGCAGCTATGAACCCAGCTGGGTCACAATTTAAAAGTGAATGTAGTGGGTTGATGCTTGCTCCAGGGGCTACCGCATCTGTAAAAGGAGTAGATGTTTAAAACAACAGAGGGAAAATTAAAAAAAGAAAAAAAATGCAGAGCACAATGTCTTGATCAGAGATTCAAGTCACTGCTTAAGTTGGAAATTATGTAAATAAAGAGATACCCATTTTGGTCAATTTGGTCAGAAAAATGATACTTTAAAAAACTACATGGGACCTCTTTGAGGGAAAAAGAGAGATGTTTTTCTCTATCTTTGAAAAAGTTAACTTGGGCATGTTATCATCTCTTTAAGCTACTTATATCCCTGACTTGCTAAAACTCTAAAAAACATTTAAAATATTATATTTGTGTTGTCTCTTAGAACTAGCCAGAGTTCACCTTGATACTGAGTAATTGTGCATGATCTATACAGATTTTTTCTTATCACTCCTCATATGAAAGTTGACAGTAAAAAAATTACATCTTTTTATGAAAGAGATTGTGACTTAGAAGTGTAATAAAAGTGGAAGTGAAGTGGATTTGGAAGTGTTCACTGAAACTTTTTTCAATACTAAATGAATGAAATAGCAAATTCTAATCTCTGAAGTCAGTCATCATCACAGAGCATGGCTCTGTACTTTTTTTTTCCCCGTAATATTAAGTTGGATATTTTTTAGCAGAATTACACAGCAAATATTTTTTGTCATAATGAAGATTTGCTTGTCTCCTGGGTCAAACATAAACCACATGGTACATGTGTGCTGATTTAGTTTATTCATATCCTATGGAAAAGAATAGTTAAAAAATTAAAATGCTCAAAAAAAGATCTTCGAAGATAAAACAATTTTAGAACTTAGAGCTAAAGTAAGCAAGGTAGCCACAGCATAAATAAATCTCACACCAGGGTCCATTCTAAATGATAAAATATTCCTTTGCAAAAAAATAACTAATGAAACAATATATCCATTTATGATGAGGAAAATATATTAAAGATTCTGAAGGTAGGGAAAAAAACCAGCCACCTGAGAGTATTAATGCCAGGACACTCTGCCCTCAAATGCTGTGATTGCACTATGTGAATATTTAGTGTTGCAGTAACTCTAGCTAGCATGACTGCTAAACTCAATTTTATTTAATAGCTCTTTTTACCTAGTTACAGAGAACTCATTTTCCTTTAAAGCAGATTTTTCATCATTACTTTTTCTCATTATGATATCTTCCAAAATATTTTCCATGTTCCTGTTTTGACGTGTCTAGCCATAGTTTATAAACTTTGGAAGTTTAATGATTCTAGTAAATCATATTATATCTAGTAGATTTTAAAATAAAAAATGCAGATAATTTAAACAATTTTAAATTTCTACCAAGTGTAAAGCACTATCTTATATCAGAATTAATCTATGCCTAGAGTATCCCCTGCACTTTGACATAGGAACATATGTCATAGGGATACAGTAGAGTAAATAGATAATGTGATCACCTGACACAGTCACTCGTATGGCTCGTTAAAGTTTCTCTGTTTGAAAATGTTTACAGGTGACTAAAGTCAGTGAAGTCTGGCAGATGCTGAAATGCTTTCTTGAAAAGGACTTCAATACAGGCTGCAGCGCTTCCCTAAATGAGAACTGCTCAACACCAAAAAACATTTGATTCACAAAACTAAATACATAAATAAATACATAATCAAAAAAGCCCAAAACAAAACCCAGCACACAAATAACATGCATTTCTTGTGACTTTTACAGCTGAAAACCTGCAAATTCTTCCTCACATAATAAAATATTATTATTAATGAAAATATATGTAATCAGGAAAAAAAATAATGCTGGAATGTTAAGTTTGGTCTAGGCTTTTTGTAAAAACAGGAAGATCAGCCACCAAACTGTCTTCTAGGTCTTGTTATATCAATTACTTTAATATTTGTTCAAGTATTTTGCCCAGCATTAGACTTTGACTAACGATTACTGATTTGAAGATGCCTCTTTTTATTCACAAAAAGGTTTAAAATGTATTGTTACCACTGCTGCATACCTCTCAGTTTTAATTAGTATCTGCTTTCACCAGTCTTCTTCCTGTATTGCCAGCATGTCTACTAAAAGTTTTGCTTGATTGAAAGGTTCTATTTGTCCATAGAATTAGATCTGGAGGTGCCTTTGTGTCTGTTCTTATTGGTAAACAGTTATAATTCACTTGCTTGGATTTTTAAACCTCTCTTAATATATGTAAACTCTAGGAACTCAAAAGGAGTTAGTAAGTACTGGTGACTAATCTCTCTTTCAAATGGTTTTCAAGAGCAAAATCAAGTTAAAGGGTACAGAAGAAAAATAGCTCAATTCCTCATTACCTTCTAAAACCTCATAACCACATAACCATGTGGTCCCACATAACCTTCTAAAACCAATCATTAAATATAAATGTGTAATGAACTCCTCTGAGGATCTGAACTAGAGTGCAGGAGTAGTAAATAGCAGTAGCGAGTATTACTCTCTATTCAGAGTGACCACAGAGAAATCCAGTACACTAGCTGCACTGAGAAAAAGACTGTGTGTGGAAGCCAAATTAACCAATGTGATCAAAAATTCCAGTGGAGAGGCAACCTGTTTCAAGCCAAGCTTACAGGTCAACTTAACTGAGCACCTCAGATAAATGAGGGAACAATGAACAAAAAACCCCAAGAAGATAAAAGGATGGATAGCAGAGACAGAAAGTGCTGCTGTTAATGCAGCTTTAGAGAACAAAGTAACACAATTAAGATTTTAAAATTGTGTGAAAGTATTACATATAGCAAGAGAACAAACTAAAATGTTCTGGCAGCGATGCATGGATTCTGAAGAACAGGAGGACCTGGGAGTACTGATGCAGAATATGTCAGCTTGCCAAATCCTGCTTGGGGAAACAATGGTACTAATATTCCTGCATGGACTAGATGAAAACAATTAGGTATTGGAATAACAAAAAAATGGGAAGCTGAAACAGGCTTATTTGTGTAGCTAGGATACTTAGAGAAACCAATCGCAGAAAATCAACTTGTCACAATCTTTAAAAAAACTTCACATAGTTCAAATGAAATTAATGGATAAATAAAAATATGCTTGCAACTTAAGTTCCTAATGTCTCAGTGTCAAGTGTGCTAGGCATGACTAGATAAAAATTAATATTTAAAGATAAGCACAGACCACAAAAAATGGCAAAGATATTGATAACCAAAGTTAATGTGTTTATTAGAGGTCAGAAAATGTGATAAAGTAAGAATCATAAAAATTCACATGAAAAAGTAGCCAAGATTCTTCAGACTCATACAAAAGTATACGGAGAGAAAGAAAATGAAGACACTTTCTCTTTGGGATGAAAAAAGAACTAAAGATAGTCTAGGTGTGCCCTCAAATGAATCTCCTGCTTTAGGTTTCGATATGAATGAAGACGCTGAATATTAGGGCAAATATAACTAACACGAAGGGCAAGAGAAAATGGAAGTGAAAGTTATAACACCCATGGTAATACTGAAGTCCAAAGGTTGATATATTCAGACAAGCGTAGATGCAGAAGCAGTGGCAGACAATCTTCACTCCAGAATTCTGAAATAACCAACACGGGAAACTGCAGGTCAGGTAGAAGATATTTGTAATAAATCTGTAAAATCAGGGATGGTATACATGTAGAACAGCAAATGCAGTTCTTACCCCTGAGACTACGGAAAGGAACAGAAACACAGTATCAGCAAACATGAGCTTTAGAAATATGCAAAGCTGCTGAAAGCAATCTGAAGGAGGAAAAAAGTCTTGGAAACAATGTTCACGTTTTGTTTTGGTATGGTTTCTTTTTTAGAATAATCTATCATTCTACTATGATGAATATTTCATTACCTGCCTTTGATTAGGTAACTAATTTTCTAGACAAATGAAATAGAGTTATCTATCAGGAGTTCAATCAAAACGTGATTGGATGTCATGTGGGAAAAAATTAGATGGGCTGGAGAAGATGATTAGGAAAAAGTTGTGAAGAGGGTAAGGTATGGTTTAACAGGTTGTATTCAAGGTCTGGAAGGAACTAAATAATAGGTTCATCAAAGATTGGCCTTGGGACCACTACTATTCAATAAATTAATTAGCAATTCCAGCATAAAATTTAGGACCTTGCTATTGAAATATGGTGCTGACACAGAACCGGTAGGCAGTCAGCAGTGTGAAGGATCTGGATAACATATTGGAGCAACTGGAATGATAGAGAGAAAATGTGGTTGTGATGATATATTCTTGAAAAGGAAAATACAGTAACACCATGGATCAGAGAGTATATTTCCAACAGAGATAGATTAGGCATTAATAATGTTCCACAAGGCTACTAACTTCTAAATTTGGATATTCACCCACATTCAAAAAAGATTAATTCCAATGGGAATAGACAAAAGAAAAGTTTTACTAGACTGACACAGGAAATGGAGTTCTATTGCCTGAGAGAGACTGCCTGGCTCACATAATTAATAAAATTTGAGAGGCAATCTGCACCTTATAAATTTTTTGGGCTATGCGTTGTCAGAAGGAGGAAAAGGAGCTCATTAAGATAAAGCAGTGACTGTAAAAGAACAAGTGTGTATAAAACCAGGTATCAAACACAGTAAATGTGGAATCCAGCAGTTAGGTTTTCAACTGCCAGAGGAGTGAATTTCTGGAACAGCTTCCTAATGCGGCGTGGGACTCCCCCCAATCCTAACTAGTTAATTTAATAATCGACGTTGAAGAATTTCCAAAAAGAACCTACACTGCGCTGTCTGCAGTCAAAAGAGATGGACTGAATGACACCGGCTGCTCTTTCCAGTCCAGCGTTCCTAATATGTGGAAACAGGAGTCTTAGGGCTAAGAAGAGCAAAGGTTGATGTCAGTATTTTAAATTAACTCAGAGGAATGAGATTTGGGAATGGAATTGCGCTTGAATGACAGATGGGTTTGATGCTAACTACAGGTTTTACTTCTTCGTGCTTATAAGTCACTTGATAAAGGGATAAAAGTTACTATTGACTTTGTGCACAAGCATTAGAGATCATGTGTTAATCAGATATTTTTCACTGTCTTGTAGCAGCCAAGATGGCTTAGTAGGACCTTGAATTCTTAGTTTAATTTTTCCACAGCTGGCTCATCAATCCATTTCTAGAGAGATTAGGATTACTTCCTGCAGCATACAACTGTTATTTCCTGAGATTAACCAACTATTTGTTATTGTGCCTTAAAATTAGGCCAGAAAATTTTCTCTTCCCTATTTAAATGACGTTTGAAGATCATGGTAACACGCCAAAGCAAGGGAATGCAAAGCTCAAGCCTTACATTCTGTTCTTAACCAATACTACTGTGACTTTTCTGGGAAGTAATACAAATAACAATAATACTTATCACTTACTGCGCACAGTGCTTTTCATCTTCAAAGCACTTTACAAATATTTACTGCTAGTTAATCTGGAAAAAGTATGATTTAAGGCCAGCTTCTGATAGCTTGTGTGACAAAGTTAATGTCATTTAAATCGAGTCTGTTTGTGTTTAATAGGATAGAACTACAGTACTTTAGTTTAAACACTATTGTTCCATTAAAAGCCAATTACAGAAATTCAGCTTTCCTTGAATTTATAGAGCACAGCTTTTCATTTTAAAAAAAGATCTATCTAAATACTTCATCCGAATTTAGTCTTCATAATTCTAACTAATTGCATAACAGTCTTTTCACCCAGCTGCATAATGCAATTCGTCACGAGGAAATAAAACCTTCGCGCGGCCCCGGCGGCAGTACCGCCTGCGACCAGTAGGTCGCGCTCAAGATGTTTCCATTGATTATAAGGCCCCGGCACCGGCACCGGACCGCCGCCGTGCCGGACACACCCTGCCTGCCCCGCTCAGCCCAGCACAGGGTGCTCGGGACAAAAGCCTTGCCCAGCCCAGCTGGGCTTCCTCACCGTTAAGCCAACAACTGGTTCATTTACATGTGCAAAACCGCAATTTCAGTGCCATAGAAAATACAGGGTTTCGATACTAAACATACGCATAGCAGCGTTTAACTATTTTTTATCCAGGATGTGAAGAAAACTTTTGGACTTAAATTCTAATAGGTAAATCCTAACCTATTTCGTGCGGATCATTCTATATTAAAAATAAATTCAAATGATAGCACAACAGGTTCAAGACCACTAAGATAAACACTTTAAGAACTTTTAAATACTGCTACAAAAAGTAACTGCATGAATTACATTATAATGTATTGACTAAGTCAATATTCAGTTCTGTTTCTCTGAATCTGCAAATGAACCCATTTTAGAGTTGTTCAGTTCATATGTAGTTTGCTTTGCTATAGATCAAGCATCTTTTCTGAACCCAAATGAGAGAACGCAATTTGTGGCTCGATCGCATCCACATGATACATTCCATGAGACACATGGCAGCAGAGCTAGGAAAGGAACCAGTAGGATGTAACAATTGAATAACCACAATCGTTATCTGGTAAAATCATGGCTGCCCTCAAGTGCAATGAACGGGTTGCAAGACTGTTCAAACTGGCAAGGATTTTAGCAATCGAAAACACAAAGGTAGTCAAAATGTAACCCGAACACAGAGCTGGTAAGAAGATGAGATGGAGCAACTGACAATTAAGAGGAAACTGATCTGCAAATGGCAGACAGGGGTTGGAAATGGAAACCACTACCTCCGCTTCAGCCCAGTGGCAGAGAGCTTGCCCATCACATCACATGTGCATTACCGATTTGCAAATGCCGGCACCGCCAGACCCGATGCAGGTGTATCCGTTACGGTAAGGGTGCCACAGCACCAGTCCTGGCTGTGTGGAGGCAGGTGTGCTGGCCATGGCTGGCTGTTCTGGCCCACCCGGCCTCCTCCTGCACTCAGAACCGCATTTCCCTCTCAGAGGCTGCCGTCTTACAGGGTCGTCATCACTCCTGCAGCTGGAAAGCACATGAACAAAAGTTTCAGGCTTCTCATGCCCATCTCAAAAATGGGTCTAGAGTGTATTAATTAATTCACGTTGTTAAAATGGATGGAACTCTGAGTGACTTCTTTGAAGACGGATTCCCCCGCCCTCTGGGCTGCCAGCTTGCCCAGAGGCCATTACCCGCGCCTCAGCTTGCTCCGCGGTGGCTCTTCCCCGCTCAGGCCCCACACAAGGAGCCCACTTGAACCTGACCCTGTCCCTGCACCCGCTGGAGGGGACTGCGTCCGCAGCTGGCTGGTGCCCCAGGGCAGCCCGAGGGCGGGCGGGTGCCGTGGCGGGCTGCAGGGCCCGGCGGCCCCGCTGTGCCCCTCACTCACGGCTGGGCCGCAGCACGCCCAGGGCGCCCACACGGGCCGCGGCTGCCCGCCCGCCCGCCCGGCTGAGGGAGCCAGACCCACCCGCGGCGGCTCCCCACGAAAGCGGCCCCGGGCGGCGAGTGTGGGGTGAATCTCCACCTGTGTCTCTGCTTTTACACCAGGGCGGGAGGCCGGCGGCAGGGCCGGGCGGCAGCTCCCTGAGGGAAGGCACGGGCAGGGGCGCGAACCCCGCGGCACTGCCGGGCTGTGGCCCCGCCGAGCGCCATTCCCCTCCGGGCAGGGCGGCGGGGGGTGGTGGCGGGCGGAGGAGGGGCCGCCGAGTCTTTAAACTTGCCGGGAAGGGCCGCCCCGCCCGGGGCAGCGGGGTCTCCTCAGCGCCCGGCGGGGACGCGCCGCCCCTCGCAACAGCTCTCCTCAACTTCGCTCGGCCGGGCGGCTCCTTCGCCCCGGCAGCACCATGGCAGGCGGCGGGGTAGGGGGCTCCGGCCGCCGGCATGCCGCCGCCACGCCGGTCAGCGGCGGGCTGTGAGGGGTCCCCCCTCCGCCCCGCGGGGGGTGCCGCGGCCACCCGGCCCGGCAGCGCCGCCGCCGCCTCCCGCCCTCCCGCCGCTTTCTTCCCGCCTCCCGCCCGCCATGGCCGCCCGCGGAGCCGAGCGGCGCGGAGCGGAGCGGCGCGGCAGTGCCGGGGTCTGGCCGCTGCCTGCCAGCGCCCCGTGAGGGGGGACAAGCGGGGCGGCGTGTCCCTGCGCTCAGTCCTGCCCCCCTCTCCTCCCCGGAGCGGAGATGTGCGAGACCCGCGCGAGGGGAGTCGCCTCCTAGACCGGCAGCCAGGATGGTGCACCTGCGGCCCCTGCCCCTCGTCGTGGTCCAGGGCGTCCTCCACCTCGTAAGTGCCCTGCCCCGCGCCCCCGGGCCCCGCCGCAGGACCCGGGGGCCCCGGCGCCCTTCCCGCGGGGCGAGCGGCAGGCGCGGTCCGCTCCGCAGGCTGAGGCAGGGCTGACTGGAGCAGCCCGCGCCGCGCCCGCCGCCGCCGGCGGTTCCTGGGTCGGTTCGGGTGGTTCGGGTCTTATTTAAGGGGGTCTGTGGGCTCCCGCGCGTTTGCTGCTCCGCGGGGGCTCGGGGTGGCGGGGCACGCAGGTACCCGGGCAGCGAGCGGCCCCGGGGGCCGGGCCCGAGGGGGGACGCGCCGAGGGGGATGCGCCGAGAACCAGCCCGGGGGGGACGAGCCGGGAGCCGGCCCGGGGGGCGGGACACGAGCCGGGAGCCGGCCCGGGGGACGTGCCGGGAGCCGTGTCCCGCGGGCGGGCGGGTGCCACTGTCCGTTCCCGGAAAGTTTTCTGCCGTCCGCCAGTGCCTCCTCCCGTGCGCACGCCGCAGCCGGCTGCGCAAGCAGAGCCACCTGCGCTTTGAAAGCCCCCCCGGCAGTTTGGCTTGCGAGGGCGCTTGCTTCATTTTGCTAATAAACTGCCGCACACGGCTGTGTTGGGCTACGCATTGCTGTGGGGGCAGCGGGGCAGCGCGGGGTGCAGGTGGGATGAGGATGCGGGATGCGGGACGCAGGCGGCCGAGGAGCGCAGGGGAGCGCAGCGCAGCCGGTGGGTGGGTGCGGGGGGCGCTCCCCGCCGCCGCCGCCTTGCCCCGGGGCGCGGCCGGGCAAACGAGCGGCCTAAGCTCCTGCTAATGTGGTCAGGGAGGGGAAAAAGCCCGGTATTTGCAAAGGAGTTTGGCAATCTTCACTTGAGCAAATATTATTAAAGTATTATATCGACATTATTGTGTGTGGGGAAGTTTTGGTTTTACTCCCATAATTACCCCCGATTCGTGCGGCAAAAGTTATGCCTCTCTTCCCCAATTGCCTTGCATCTGAAAGTTTGTCACTGTAGTCAATAGGGAGTGTGTAATAAACCTTGAAAGGATTAAACACCCTCCTTAAGAACTGGAGTCTAATATTACAGCGTGAGTTGATTGATTAGTTTTTGAGGAAGCTTATGTCAAATTCTAATCCGGTTTTGGATTGTGCTTGTCGTGTAATGTTTTTTGCTCCAGCACTTTATCATAGCAATGAAGTCGCGAGCTGCAGTCCTGCGATAAGGCACACATTTCTTTCACACTCCTATCCTTTTGGACAATAAAAGCCTGTTTACATTCTTCACATTCTTGCAGCCCAGTTTCCAGCTAAACAAGGCGCAGGGGTGAGAGATGGGAAAGGACAGCGGTAAATGGATTACAAAGTTGCTGAGCAGAAGGGAACGAAATAAAAACCCTCCCTCCTCACACCTACAACCTCACTCAGGCCCTCCTGTTTATTTTTTTTAAACAGATATCAAAGGGGTTGATTGAAACTTGTATCAACAGGGATCAGGTCTGTTACACAATCTTTTACGGATGATGTTGGGAAGTTGCTTGCTGTGGTTTTACGTGCCTTGAGTGAAGGCTGCTTAAAAAAACCCTAAATTGCTGCCTTGAATCAAACAAAAATCATGCGGAGCCAGTGCAGGTGTTCAGATGCTTGTGGCACTCAGCTCACCCAGGAGTATTCATTTTTTTCTGCATTCTTTGTATACAAACCAGCAGAGTTTTGTAGTCAACTAGTTTTACAGCTTACATAAATTAGTTTAAATTAATTGAAGCAAAATGAGAATGTATGAGATTTTAGAGGCATTTTAGGTATGATTTTTAATACTAATCTCTTACTAACAAGTTGTGTAAATACATTTTGGCATACTGTTACCAGAACATCTGGTTAACATCTGGTTAAAGTTACAGCTTATTACAGATTGAGTTGAGAAATATTTCATGCTGCTGGTTATGCATTGAATGCAAGTCTCTGTGTTATTCTTTGTTCTCTGGCTGGTATTTGGAGGGACTGGTGGCTTCCTGGAATCTAATTAGCAGTTTTAGCAGGCAGGCAGTGGTGGTACTAATTCTTGACTTTTTTGTGTGTGTGTGTGTTAAACCAAAGATCAATGTGGTTAATATTAATACAACACTAAAGGCTCAGCATTTCAGCCAAGAAAGAAAAAATTGTGTCTTTCAGCGTTGCAGTACAGCAACATTCTAGTAACCAAGAAATGCTACCATCAAACCCTTCCTGATGGTGCAATATTAATTTTTTATGAAATCAGAGACATTAGAATGCAAAATATTTTGACACTGTATTTTAGTGAAGATAGAAGTACTTTTTCAAATTAGATTTGACTTAAAAACACTTGCTTGGCTTTCAAATACTATCTACTTACCTGCTTCTTCAAGATACGTAAATGTAGGATAAAAACTGTAAAACTTCACAAATTTGAGGAGTTGCTAAAGATTATGACAGGCAATCTCACTGAATTTCTGAAAGCAGCGTTAGTTAGGTGATTGTTTAAATGCTATGTCTAATATTATTCAATCAGAAGTTCATGTTTAGTACTAACTTAATAAGAATATAGATGAATTTTTGTAGCATGTTCCTGGATTGTTATTTTGATTAATAGATTGTGTACCAGTATGCATGCAGGATAAGCACGCGTATATTTCTTAAACTACTTTGCACATTTGGGTATATTAAACAGCCTGCTGTTGAGTTCAGGCTAAGGGCTAACTTGCTTCTGTATAAATGTATTTATTTATAAAGTTGGGTTTACCTTATATTGTCAATATAGATCAAAACACTAATTTGCAATGCACAGTCAGTACATGTCTGTGCTGTTATTGATAAGAAGACCAAAAATTTTTTTATTGTGTTGTATTATCATTAGTAGGTACTCTTGCTTTACTATTAATTTTCAGTAAGCTTTTTCAATTGTCACATAATTGCTGAATGCCCTGTTAGTTATCTCTTTATGAATAATGGAGTTCTGCATGTAGGAAATTGAAAAGACTGAAGTATTGGGATTATAGGGTTTATATTATGCCTGCTAGTGTTTTTTGTTGAGTTAGCTTTAAATGTCTTAGAGGGAGGGGGCTGCAGCTACTTCCCTGGGAATATTACTTGTCATTTTAAAGAAATTTTGTTTAATAAAAAATGCCATTAGTATCCATCATTTTCTTTTTGTGTTATTAATTTGCACCTTTGAAATGTCATGTTTCATAACATTGTTTAAAATAGCTTATATGGCATCTTCAAAATTTATGACATTTCCGCCTTTCCTTTAAGAAAGAAAGAGGGAAGATAAAGGGGGTTGTATATTGGTTTTGGATCAAGAAGCAGAGTTTGCTTCAGCTATGGATAGCTGGTACTTTGTCTTGGCAAGGTATAGTTACAGACAAACACTCACAGACAGGCCCTGTAGTTCTGCAGAGCAATCGGGCACCTTAACTGTTTGTTCATTCTTGTATCTTTGCAGTCTGAAATTAAGAGGGGATTACAGCAGTATTTTCGAGTGCTACATAAAGTTGCATCAGCGTTCCTATCAAGAAGCTCTCTTTAACATCACCATAGGATTCAATTATTTCACAAACCCCAAAAGCAGTTCTTTTTTTCCCAATAGTGTTTGTATAGATGAGAAATAATTAGGAAAAAAGACAAAGTATGATATTTTAAGATTTTTTTCTCTACCCAGACTTACGTATAGCATTTCATATGAATGAAATTCAATGACAAATTCTTCATCTTGGACTTCTCAAGGACTGAAATTTTTAACAATAATGAAAAACAGTTTGTCAATGAAGCCAGAATTTTTACAGGTTTTTATTTTTTTTTTAAACTCAAAATTTAAGGTTCTTCACAACTTGAGCTGAAAAGAGTATTTATAACTTGTAAATTATTGTACCAGATACTGCTTCATAAGCAGAAATAGCTTGAGAACTGAAATAAAGCTGCATTTCCATTTAAATATGTATACCATGTGAGGCACAGAAACACAGAGGTGTGTTCCTCCTGGCTACTTTAATTTTGTCTTCGTAGCCTTGTAAATGTAGTCTGCGTAACATGCCCTTGCAGTGAGAATCAGAAACGGGCAACTTGCAAAACTCTCAAGTCTGTTTTGGAAAGGTAAATGCTTCCCTCTGGTCATCTTGAAGCACACAGATGAAATTCCATCCCCCTTAATTTCAGGGAGAACTTTGTCATGAAATATATTGGGGCCAACATTTCATTTGGTTTATTTTGGTATTTTTCTTGATGCTGTAGGCGTTGTAAACCTACATCTTGTTCTTGTGTAATAAAGTAATATAAGTAACCCAAGGAATGCAGGCAGTTTGAAGTTGAAGACAGCTCAACAAATGCTGGTTTCAGCATTTTGGGAATTTATTATCCTGAATGAGGAGTTATGTCTTAAAGGCAGATAGGGCTAGGTTTAGTTTACATAGGAGGCTCCCACACAACACTAAACTCAACTTGTCCTTACATCACATCTTTTGACCTAGTTCTGTGGAACTGGTAACTGGTATTTTTGTTTATTTGTAGGTTGACTGGGGCACAGAAAGGCTATAGAACCTATTTAAAATCTGTACAGCAAGTCTGTTTGACTGATGTCCAGTAGACTGCTAGATACCTCGGGCTTCCCTAGCACATGGCAGGTAAAATCCAAATCTACATCTTCCCATCTGTAACATGGGAAGTAATTTTCTGCCAGAGTAAACTGTTTTGAGAGCTACATGTCAGAGATGTGCTGTAAGTGCTTCTCTTTACTGGTAGCGCAGTCTGATGGACAGGGAACTGAAACGGATCAGTTGAGCCCAAACACTAAACTGGGATGCGCTGATCGGTCCCACCTTTCTGTTTTGCTTCCTGAGCCTTGGTTTCGGCAAGAAAGGAACCCGGGATATGGGAGTCAAAAGGGAGCAGCAGAAACCACTTGCTGGTCTGGACATTCAGGGTGTCAGAGAGGTGCACATCTGCTCTAGGTGCACCAAATTCCTCCTACGCTGTTGAAAGTTGTACCTTTAATCAATGCTTAGCAAACAAAAATGTATGAGAAGCAAAGGCTGCTTGTTGTGGCATGGGGTGGGAAATGAGCACAGGGTAGTAACTGTCACTGTGGTGCCTGTGGTCTGTGGGTGCGGTGTAAAACTACATGGCTCAAACGCTGAGTAAGACATGGTAATTCTTGGGCATTTCTGGTAAATAGTTGCAATAAGAAAAGACCAGTGCTAGTCTACCCTGAATGGTTTTAAGACAAAAGCTGTAATTCCATAGGTGTGGGTTGCACCTTCCTCAGAAACAGAGCAAACTGTTCTGGTGCTCAGGGGACACTGTCACATTGAGTCTTTCACACATACTTGTCAATGTATCAAAACAAAATGCAGCAAGGGGAAAAGGAGGAGTTTTGCTGCAATGAGTACCTCGCATGATGGTGCATTTGCTATGTTAATCTGTCTTCTAGTGCTCATTTACCCGTTATAAAGCAAAAATACTGGCCCTGAATTTTTACTGGATCAAGTCTTGCAGAACTGGAAAAGAGGAAAGTGAATGTTCCTATTCATGTGACTATTATAAATTCATCCTGAACTTGATTTCCAAACATCCTATTTTGGGGCAGCTTTGGCCTTTCAGTTTAAATCTTAAAAATGTTTGTGTGTATTTCCCTGACTTCCTTCATTGTTCCCATTCCATTTTCATTCTCAGTTTCCCCCCATGTTTGTAGCTGTAGTTTATGTAGTTTGTTTAGGTAGCTGAAGAATCAGAGTTAATGAAAATGATGGATGGACCTGCTAGGTAGGTTCTGCTTCCAGCAGAGCATCACTACTGTTAAGTCCATGAGAATCACATTTCACCCTTTTAGAGTGCATTTCCCCCAATTTAGCGCTTCTCACACTTGCAGGTTTTCTCTGATTATCAATATACGTCTAAACTATCAGTTGTTTCCTTGTGGTTCATACTTCAGAAACTTTTACTGTACAGTCACAGCGCTGAAAATGTGCTGGCATCTGTGCAGAAGAGTCATGCAACATGGTCGAGTCATGCTCTTGGGATACACCCTACACTAAATGAAGTGATGGAGGATCCTCAGCATAAGGCTGCAGCCCAGGAGTCTGCACCTTCTGGCAGGACTCCTCGCAGCACGGAGCATGGGCTGGAGCCGTAATGTTTACCTGCTCCCAGACTCCACATACCAGGCACTTGGGGTGCTGGAAAAGCTACGGGTCCCATGTGGAAATACGGGAGTTGTCAGCACTCTGCCAGGTGAGCAGGGGATAGGATGGGGGTGGGATGAATTTCTGGATGAATCTTACACAAAACCTATGATGTCTGCAGGTCAGGATTTGGAAGACAATGCCTTCTCTGTAGGGAATCTTCTTGTGGGCTCGTGTTCTGTGTCAGCTGTAAGCTCAGTCGCAGTTAAGAGGTTCAAGGAAACAAATTAAGAGTAGAGAGGAAATAAAGGGCTATGAAGATGGATCTGCAGTTAAGACTTAAGTAGTTTTGTCCTTGCAGCAGATATTTCAATGCTGGTATGATGCTTTGCTCTCCCTGGAATGGCAGTGCTTACGGTAAATACAGAATTTGAACGACTTGACTGTAATTTAAGGTAGAATTTAAGAGCTGTAGTTCTTGAGATAGGTTTTCTCTTTGTTCCAAACGATTGGTAGTAATAGAAGCTATTATTAGCAGGGAAGCGAAAATGAAAGAATAGGGAGAAATAAAAAATAAAACTAAGAATCTAATGTCTCAAAAATCAGTTTTTATGTGCATTGGGACCAATTATGGTTATTGTGTCATTACAGTGCAGAGCTGAGGCTACTCTAAATGCCCAAATTCTGCTTCTCTAGATCCATCATGTTTGGTTCATGTTTATGATCAGTTGAGAATTTCCTGACTTTTTTTGGTGATGACCAGGTATTTATAATACCATGAATCATGGGGATAAACACAACCTTAATTTCATCTTACTGTACCTATTATCTAGGAAAATAAAACACTGTGCATAGAAGTGCTTCTATATTTGTTCTGTTATGATGTAGATTTAAGGGCTTTGTATGGTTCTGATGGAGAAGGAATTGGCTGTGCTTGAGGATGACCTGAAGAAAAAAAAAAGGAAGCACTGGGACTTTGTGGAGGGAGTAAGAGGTTGCATATGAGAAAGAGGAAGATGATGGAAATAAAACAGCTCTGTGGGCAGGTGGATTGAGCCTGGGCAGTTATTGCAGGAGGAGGGGGATGGACAGATTGACAGTGACAAGGAATATTCCCACAGTAACACCAAATTCTGCATGTTAGAGGCCGTGGTGGGTCCCTTCTGCTGTTATTCTTCCCACTGGAGAGTATTTGGAAGTAGGATTTTTCCAACCAAGCAAAGAAGGAAGATCTGAGCTCTCACTCAGTCTGTCTCTTTGGCTGTACAAGTGCAAGAACCTGGTGATTGCCGTGAGCCGTTCTGGGTCCTGCTACTGTTTTCATCCCGCAAAGAGGGATGGGGAACCACAAGGCTTAGCATCCCAGGAGGGGAAAACGTGGGACCTTGAGGATTTTTTTTTCCTCAGAGGCTGCCTGGCTCTTTTCTTCTTACAAGCACCTGCTGATTGCTTCCTGTTGTTTATTACATGTGTTTGTAAAGTTGCAAGTGCTGTTCCCCATGGGGCTTAGATGGTCTCATGGCCAGTGATTTGTTCTCGAGCCTTTGGCTGAGAGTGTGAGTGTTCCTCCGACAGCAGCCCTAATCATACAAGGTATTCCCAAGTTGAACTTTCTCCGTACTCCAAGCAGTTGGGTGGTTGTTAGAAGAAGAAACCTTCAGAAATTGCAGTACAGGAATAGGTGCATAACAGTAATTTTACAGTACTCTGTAGTTGGACTTTATGGTACTGTATAGTCTAGATGTGTTACACATGTGCCGCCATTATTTTGGGAAACCAAAGGAACAAAGGCTGGCTCAATGTGACAAAATAGAGCCTCAGGGCACATTTCTCAACTTCATCTCCAGTGGACCAGATGCATATTCTGCGGAGCTGACCCTCTCCTTCACTGGCCTATCTTGATACAAAGACAGAGGCAAGGATGAGCTTTGTCAGAGGAGAAGCTGGCTTCTGTGAGGTGTTTGCAGCCCTGGTGAATGACCATATGCTGATTCATATGGTTTATCACTTAGGATTTTAACCCATTACTTTTCAGGTGGCAGTGTACACATTTTCGAATTAAATTTCAGTGCTGTACCACATGCTTTCCTCAGATAAAATTCTAATATATCTATGTTTTTAATGCAATAATGCAGTAGTTTGGGTTCTTTTGTCTCCAAAAGACAAGAAAACATATAATTAAGAGTATGTATTTAAAGTAAAATAAATAATATGTGGGTTCTGGTCATCTCAGAGCCACGTATTTGGAAGTTGAGGAAATTCAAGGTTTGTACTAAAGAGATTATGTGAATGACAAAGAAATAATTTTATCCCTACCCTTAAGTGAGGAGGAAAACATAAAATATAAAAAGAACCTTTTTGAGCATCTTTACAATACATTTCAATATATTTTTAGGACAAAATATATTTATTTCATATCCTACAGGACAGAGGTTGCATGACAAGGCAACGGTCTACATAAGCACATGGAAACTCCACTGTACTCCTTGCTTGGTTCACAGAGTTCAACCCAACTCCAGTCTGGAAGCCAAATGTGGCAGCACAAGCCAATGCCACTAAATCTTGCCGAGAGACCAGACTGGCAAGGTTTAAATCTACATATGTCTGAACAGCCTCCAGGTTTAAATGCAGGAGAAACAACTGTACAACTACTGGTTTTAGGTCATGTAGATGTGTGTCAGAAAGTTAGTATTGCATGTGAGAAACTAAAATCCTTATTTTATGCATTTTAATGTTTAATTTGGGGATAATTATAAAATATTCTTCTTGTACTTTATTCTGTTATGGATTCTTAAAATATGCTTTTAGTTTGGAGCCTCCTTGGTTTAAAAGCAAATAAAAATCTCTCTAAGATATTCAGAAACAATAGAATAGAAGAAGTTGGGAAGCAATGTCTTAAATAATTCAAAGATGAAATTTTTGTCTTTTAAATTACAGTCAAGCCTTCAAACTTTTTTTTTTATAAGATCAAGCACTGTAGCAGCTGAAAAGGGCCACTGAATCTGATCTTAATTGACCAGCGACAGAGACATTTTCGCAGTGACATAATGTGGAGCAAGGGAGAAGCAAAGCCCAGTCCTTCAGTTTCTTGAGCAAACTGTGCCAGGGAGAAGGCTAAAGCTTGTGTTGTTTTCCACTCATTAAACTAACAAAATGCTAATCAGCTTTATGGAAAGATTCGTAGCAGATAATGTTACTTCTGTCCCTGTGGCACCACTGAAGTGTTATCAGGTGTGTTAGCCTGGGCCACTTACTTGAGAATCACTCACTAAATTGCACCTCACTTGCTTTTAAAGCAGATTAAATTTTGTCCATTGGCTACTTTCAATTCTCTCATCATTCAAGGCAAGGAAAATACTGATGTTAAGCTCCTTGTCAGGCTGGGACAAATCCTGTGATACAGCTGCAGTTGCATGCCAGATTCTGCTTCTGCTGTGTAGTTTACAGTCATTGAATTAGTCTACGAGTACTGGAAACAACCATTTTTTAATCAAACTGCACAGTCTTCTGTGCTTAATGACAAATCCATCAGTCTTCATGTTCCCATGGCTTGGGTCTGCTCTCTGCTGCAAGGAAGGCTCTGGCCCTTCAGGGAGCTTCTCTGAGCTGCACTCTGCCATGAGCTGCTGCTTGCCACCTCTTTTCCTCCCTCCCTCCTTGCTTCATCCTCCTGAAGTTTCTTTCAAGCAGAGGATGCTCAGTTCCTCCAGGAGAAGCAGCAGCTTCCTTGCTTTTCTGTTCCTCCTGGAGATGCCTACCTGATCCAAGGTACAGGAGCAGGTAGAAAGACAACCTTCCTTTCTACTGACCAGCTTTCAATTTTATTTTTTTTTTACTTAAAGCAAAACATACTGCATTTGTACAGGAAACATTAAATAGATGGAGTTACCTTTCCAGAATCTGTTAATAGCCATTAGTGTACCCCTTGCTGACAGCTGTCTGTCCAAGCTCTCTGGTAGTAGATCAACCCAAAGGCTTTATCGGCTTTGAGCCCTAGGTTGTATAATGTACTTCTAGAGTGTTTCCATTTAAACCTGTCCATTTTTAAACTCATTTGTTACAAGGCAATATCTGAGTGGATATCTAATGTTAAAGCAAAAGAAAATGAAGAAATGATGTGGGGGCTGTCATACTTTTTTTTTTTATTAAACAAGTAAGTTTTACAGAACTACAGATGCTATAGATGCTACACTATTCTTCTAAAAAGCATATTTTTCCCTTCTGACACCCTCTTCCTATCAAGGTCTTGCTGTGGCAGTGAGCTCTGGTGTGTAAAATTTAGATGAAGACCAAGAGATACAGCTGCTTTTCTGGGGGCACAGAAGGGGTTTTGTTTCTTTGCACTTTTTCTCCTTCCCTCTGGAACTCAAAATCTCAGATATTTTTTTCTACAACAGCTCTGGTGAAATCACAGCTGATGTTTTTCCTTAAAGTTCTTAAAAAGAGGGAAAGCCATCCTCACCCATCTCACTTTTCAAGCCTCTTCGTATTTTTCTTCTCACCAACATTCAGTATCTAGTTCCTGGCACCTAACTGAAACTAACTTAATACCGAGGCAGTTGAGTGTCTGACAGGAGAATAAATTAATTGTTGAGTTAGGACCTATTTGATTTAAAATAAATGCCTCTAAATGTAAGAATGAAAACATGACATACCTCATAGTCAGATCCATTTTATGGTATTTACCCCATAATCCTTTTATTCAGATATGCATGACCTATGTATTATCAGCAATGGACAGCCTAACAGTGCTGTAACTAGGGAATTTAAACTCCACATTTTATTTAACAAAACCTTTTTGTGGATGTTGGATGGGATCTGTTACTCTGCTTGCTTAGACTGAAGGTTCAGCGTTGCAGGTTTTAATACTCAATATTGAACAATGGGGAAGGAGTGAATTTAAAATAGCTTGCTTTGTATTTATGATGACTAAGAACTCCATTCTGCAGAAATTTGCCTTCTGGTGAGTTTGCAATATTCTTTCAATGAACAGCACAGATATATTTTTTGTGGAATAACAATATTAATGTGGTGAAAAATACAAATGTAATAGGTATTGTATCTTTCTTGGGTTTTGATGGATTGGATTGTCTTTTCCAGTTCCTATTATCTCCTAGATTTATTTTTAATTGATGTCAATAAAGCTTGTAACTGTGAAGGAGATTCAACTTTATGTTCTATTTAGATAATAAAACTAGTCCTGATAACGCAAACCAATGGTGACTTAACCGACTTATTCGATACCAGTGATATCAATATCCTTCTGTGCATTTCGGGAATATTGAGATAAACTGGTCTGTGAGCAGGTATTACTAAAGCCTGCTCTGCTATGAATATGTGCCCGATGTCCCAATTTCTTTCTTACCCACTACAATTATTTAATAGGAATCTAATTATCCTTGAGGTCAGCAGCTCTGTCAGATCCAACTGCAATGCACAGAATGGTTGAACAATTATATGAGTGGGACTGATGTACAGCTAATGGGCCACAGCATCATAGGGAGCTTGATTTTCTTAGGAAATGGGCTAAAATAATATTTGAAGCAGAAATGTGTCCGAAAGCCAAAACACACCTGCACTCCAATCAGAAGTTCACCAAGACTTCCTGGGGTGGTCACATTTCGGGGTTTTGGTTGTTATTATATAGACACGTAGAGGCTACAAAAGACATCTTAATCTACCCTTGGCTGTAATGAAAACATGGGCTACCGTATAATTAATTTGGTTCAGGCTCATCTTCAAAATACTCAACTGGAAAAGAAATAGTAATCAATTTTAGCTGGGCAAGAAAACCTACACAAATAAAGGTGGGGTTTTTTTTCTTATTTCTTCAGTTGAGAAAAACATCTTAATTAAACGTGGCCAGGAATTTTTCTACATTTCTGGAAAATTCAAAGTCATTAAAAGATAGTACAGAAGTTCTTTATATCACAGCTTGGAATTAAACAACTGGTTTGCACATGGTGCCTGAGGACGAGACAAGCTCCCCATGCAGAAGCAAGGGAGATACCTAGCAAGGTCCAAGAAGAACGGAGCAGCAGCTTCAAATGTATCCCTCTCAGAAACTTCAGTCTTCCTCTGGGTTGCAGGGATGCCTTCTTTCAAGTAGGCTAGCAGGCGTTTTTAAGGGAAGCTGGTTAGCCTCAGGTAGAGCAGCTTTTAATGACTAATGAATAAATAGGTGATAATATCTCCATTCTCTCTGTGCAGATAAGTCGGAGCTTATCCCCTAATTAGTGCAGCAGGAGAGAAAGTGAGACTGCATCTTTCAGGACAGTATCGTATTTATCAAGGTAGACAGTATTCTACAGGAGGGTGCTCATTCCCTGCCCTCAAAGGGACTGAAAGCTGCCTGGATCTACCTTTTGGAGGAAGAGAGAGAATAAGTACAAATTTGTGGGGTTTTTGTTGTTGTTTTTTTTGGTGGGAGGTGGGACATATATGTTCAAATTCAGTGCAAGCAGGAAAGCGACTTTTCTCTCACACCTACTAAAAGATGTAGTTGCTTCTGCAAGGAGAGACTGGATTAAAGAAACTAGAAACTAAATTAAAATAAAAAGCAGTGGAGGCATCGTTGCAAGCATTTTTTCTTCTTTCTGGGACCTTAGTCAAAGGTGCATGAAAACCACATCCTGGACTGGATCCTTCATCAGAAATCAATGAAGGAATGCCTTGACTTGTATCCCAAGACAGCCCGTACGTGGATCAGGAGCTTAGCGAGGCATGATCCAAAGCAAAATCAGGGGAATTTGTGTTTTTAAAATGTAAGGGCTACTTGGGTCGTATGTCCCTCACGGTGGTTTTAGAGGTTAGGGGTTTAGGACCTAAGCATCTCTTATATACCTGTGGAAAAAGCGTACTTACCGTCTCTCAAGCTCTCCCTGCTCTTTTGTTCTTTTCTTTAGCAGATGGCTACCAGGAAAAGCTATCAATATCTTCCTGTGATGTAGGTTTTTCCTAATATAATACACAAAGTTTTCTTAATTCCTTCCTGTTATGCTTAGCTATCTTCTTTTCTATCACTCTTGAGACACTTCACTATAGATGGCATTATTTGCCTGTTCCTGGGGACCTTTTTCTCAAGGAACTACCATGTTAGCATTATGTCACAGCAAGTTTTGCCTCTTCATTGATCTTTTCTATCGGTCATGTTTGTTTGTAGTAGCTTACATCTTTTTTTCTTCCCTCTGTCCTGTTGATTTTCATAGAACATCTTAATGGAAAGATATCCACAGCGCTGACTCAACTTGTTAGGGTTAAAAGACACCACCGAAGGATAGAGGACTCTCAGAGAGCTTGGCAGTGTTGCAGATGAAGAAAATGAGCTGTGTACAGGAGGAAGATATTATGTTCTGAATAATTCTCTTGGAAAATTCTTTCTGCTTCAAACTGCAATGCTTTCACAGCCATTTTTTTTATCCACCTCTGGGCATGCTATCTAGGCAGGTTTGTTTTTCTTTTTCATATGTCGGCAGTTAGCCCATGAGGATGGGACGCTGTGTGTATATTCTGAAAATGTGAACTACATGACTGTATTAGAACTATGCACAAGTTAACAAGCATAACACCAAAAGGTAGGACAAGTACAGTTATGAGACTTTGATCAGCGCAGAGCTCAGGGAGAACATTCTTGTATCTAGCTAGAAACATTACCAGTCTCCCTGACATATTACTTCCATTGCAAGCTCTTCAAGGGTGCCTTCTGTTTTGTGTACAGGGCTGAGCACACATTGGTGCTCTGAGAAATACAGTAGTAGCTGAAAAGAAAAATAACAGCAGGAATTACGCATAAACAGATTGTATACCAAAGTAGTTTTCTCAGTCTCTAATTTCTGATTAAAGAAATACCCCACAAATTCCTGAGGGACACGTTTCTTTGCAAGCAGCGACAACCTTTGTAGCTGTCAGTGTAAGGAAAGCTTCTGTTGAAAGATGCTACAAAAAAAAAAAAAAAATCACATGTTCTTTTGACATAAACCTGATATTGCTTCATATTTCCTACTCCTTGAAGAAATCCATTTGGAGTAGTTGTAAAACAGTCCTTTTATTTGGAACCACCACCTGTTTCTCATACAAGTCATCATCTTTAATAGATAAACTTCCCATTAAGAGCCAGACAAGGTGCTAGTTTTTCTTGCAGTAGTCAGAAATAAGAACAATAAATGTGTGGGAGAAATTCATCAATTTGGTTAGAAACATCAAGGTGTGTTCCTATCTGAAATACAGACAAATCAGTTCAGAGAAGGCTCCAAGTATAGAATTATTGACCCTGGAGGATAAGATCCGGAATAACTTTCCTAGGCTGTACTTTGTCAATTTTAAGTAGTGTATGCAAGGTGAGTAGTTTAACAGTCTCATCTCCCTCAGCCAAAATTTAATAGTAGAAGCATCAGAGATGTACCTATTTTTTCCTTTTATAAATTACACTGCTGTAAAAATATATTAATGTTCTATGCATTTACTAATGTTCTGTAAGACAGTGTAAATAAGTGCAAGTGATTGATGTAACTCATGAAAGTACATAAATGTGTGTCTTTTTCCAATCTGGTTGCTCATTTTCTGATTGCATTCTCAATTTTGGGGCCAGCTGATTGAGCCCTCTCTGTGGTGTGGAAGCAGTGGGGTCTGCAATACTGCATCCATCTGCAGGGTGAAAGATTAAGTCAGTAGATCACAATTAATCTTTTTTTATCCTCGTAGATGTAAATACAATTCTCAAAAATTGTTTTGAGATACATTCTTCTTTGACATGGTTCTAATCGTATGTCTGCACTGGGATACTTTTAAGTCTTATCAGGCAAAAAAACCCCCTCCGTTTTCTTCAAAACACTTTTAGGTCATTTATTCAAGAAGTTCACTGTCTTATGGACCACTCAAATAGGACGCAGTCTGTGTCTAGCTGTATTACCGAGCAAGGAAGAACATCTGATCCTATGACACATTCAGTATATATATCTGTAAGACGATGTCCTGCGAAGTTAGCAAATGAAAGCTGTCCTTGAAGTCTACCACACCATGCAAATACGACTTCTGTTTCAAGGAATGTGTACATTTGAAACAAGGGAAATTAATTGCTAAATGAATTTACGTGTTGCCATTCCAAGCCTGTAGCTCAGATAACCAACTTTGAGTCATCATATTTAAAAAATAAAGCTGCTAGGATTTATTTTTTTTTTTTCTAAAAATGGATCGTATCCTGCATTTTGGCACAAGCATTTCTCTGATGAAGGAAAGATAGTGTACTGGAAGAGTGGAGGAAGGCAGTAGCAGTGTCTCTTCTGCTACCCATGTTTGCTTAACCTGGTGAAGGAAGTCCGCCCCCCTGGTGATGTTGCACTGCTGGCACAAATATTGGCCCTGAGGGGTAGAAGCACACTGCTAATAGTGAGAGGAAGGAGCTGACTTAAATACTCAGCACCCAGCACTGCCTGTTGAATCGAAAGTTATATTTTCCTTAATGTGTAAAATCTGCATGTTTAATAACACCCCTCCTTCAGATTCTTCAAACCCAACAGCTACAACTTTTGACAACATATTTTAAAAATAACTTTATAATGAAATTTGAAGCAAACAAAATTGTTTAAATCATGTTCTTTGGGAAGATTAGTTGGGAGGGTAGGGGGTGTTACTTTTATTTATACTCTCTTTTCCAGCAAACTACGTCAAAACTTTTCAATAAGGACAGTGATTATGAAAATTTAAGCCTACAAAATCACTGTGTGAATTCAGTCTATAGTCTTAAAGAAGAACAGGACTCCATTGTTACTGACCTTCAGACAGAGTACAATTCATTAACCACTACCTTCTGAGCCCAAGTCCGGCTGCTTTTTCACCCAAACAGCAGTCCACTCGCAAGGCAGCAACATCCCGACTTAGAGACAGAGATGCCTGGGAGACTGCGTCAAAAGCTTCGGTAAAGTAGATGACATTCCTCTGCTCTCTTCTCACCCACAGATCTAGTTTTTTGATAAATATTTGGCAATCAGTTTAGTCAAACATGGTAAATTTAGTAAATCCACAGTAAATCTATGCTGGCTATTACCAGTCATCATCTTCCCCTTCATGTGCCCAGATATGACTTTAGAAAGGATTTTCTCTGTGATTTCCCCAGGGGCTGAAGTGAGTCTGAGCAGCTGGTAATCTCCCAGATTGTTTTTAGCCTTTTTTGAAAACGGTTGCTACATTTGGGTTTTTCCTGGTCATCAGGGACCTCCCCCATCTCCAAAACTTTTCCAACTTGATAGTGAAGAGCCTCATAAGAACATCAGCCAGCTCTTTCAGTACCCTTGAATGATACCTATTCGTCCCTGTGGACTACCTATGGGTTCAGATTACTCAGGGGATCCCTGACTCAATTCCCTTCTGTGCCAGATAGTAAGGATTACGTAGGGAATAGAATCAAAACTTCAGGGGTCTTGAATTAGTTGCACTTAGTTGTGCAAGAATCAAGTGCATCCCTTGGGGTTCAATACTATATCACAGAGATAGACACCACTGTTTTCGTTTAGCGACAGGTGCTAAAAGATCATTAAGCCAAAATGTAAATAATCATCTGCAAAGGAATAGTTGTCATTCACCTTTTTTTCCTGTACATTAACTAGAAGGACATGATGGTTCACTTCTGGTCTCTTTAGGAGATCTAAGCTTGACTTGCAAGGTTAGGTCCTGAATTTGGTCCTCCAGCCCTGCAACAGAGAATGGCCTTGTAGAGGCAGAAGGAAACGTTCCTTGCATGTGAGTATGCTCCAGAGGGGAGCAGCAAGGTGCACTCTCTTGGTGACTGGAGCACCAGTTCTGTAAGAACTGCTTCATTCCTCCATCTTTCTCTATCCCTATATAGTTTCCACATGGTATACTTTTCCCTCAAGTCTGCATCAGCAATGTGTAATATGCAGCAAAAATTTTGAGAACAGCATTAGTGTGGGCTAACCTCATTTTTGGAGTAAAAACTCAAGACCAGCTTGCTTAAAATATATTCTTTGCTGTGTTACATTTTAGCAATACCCACAGATATAGCTTAAAACTATATATGCTGAAATATATGCATAAATAGATGCTTAAAGCAGACACAGGAAGATGATTTGTAATTTTTTTAAATCTCATCTTTCTGAATTCAGCCAGTCTTTTACGGATAGCAAGCACAGAGGTAAAACTGCCAGCCTGCATTTCAAGGCAGACTAACAAGTTTTGCTCCTTCAAAAACAATTTACATTTTTAATCATCTGTTAGTTTGTGTCCTACATGTTTAGGGCTTGTAAGTAAATTATTAAATCAAGAAAATCTAGATAGGCAAATGAACCTCAAGGCAATTATAACACCTGAAAATTTATCAAGTGTAGTGATATTTTTCAGCTATGGAGAGAAATTATTGTGAACTACTGTCAAGCATTTGCCGTTTTCTACTATATGGGAACTTCATTCTCCCCTCGGTTTGTTAGCTGATGTACTGACAAGCTGCAGAGACATGACAGATTTAGCTAAGGATTTGGAGTCTGAACACCTGTGCCGTGTCATGCATTTAAAAATAGAATGTGACAGCAAAACACATCAACCCTCTAATGTCCAAATGGAAACCACAGGGGGGTTTCCTTCAACTTTCATCCAGAGAAAGAGCTTTCAATAATCACTGTCCAGGTACAAGTACAAAGCAAAAGCTGTTTTGTTGAGATCCAAAATAAACAGGAATGAATCAGAGTGGTAGGTACAGGTGCACCAAAAATATTCAGTTATCCCATTTCTTTCTTCTCCTTTATGTTCCAATGGCCTGCATCTTTGAGGGGTGCAGATTATGAATGTTCAGTAGCAATTTCTTCGGGAAGCAGTTGCTGGTGGGTTAGAAGAGGACTATCCACTAAAGCTCCTTTGCACACCTTGACATCTGTATGACTCATTTAACCCTCCAATGAAGCTATCAAAAACCAGCCAAAACATTTTTTGTTTTGTGTAATCTTCTCTAGGGGAGAAAAAAGCATAAAGCAAGGGCAGAAAGCTAAAAACAGTCTTGCTTGATTACCGGGTTAGATGTACGCCTTATGCTTTCCTCTGGGGGAGTCTACGTCATTGACAGTATTTGAAAGGAACATCTCTACTTCCCATCTCCTTCAACAGTATCCTTAAAATGTTAATCCAACTAAAGCCTGGAAGCTTTTTTTTTTTCTTGCCCTTTTTTTTTTTTTTTTTCACAAAGGGAACTAGGTTTCCCAGTCTGTCTGAGACTCCAAGCGTGTTGCAGTTCCCCCCAGCTGTGGCACGCTCTGCTCTCCTCCAGGGTTGAGCACAATTACTGGGCAGCACCGTGGGCTGGCAATAAATCCAATTCATCCCCCTTTTCTCATTACAGACTCCTAACCCTCCAGCATGTGCTCTTTCTTCAGAAAAAACCTTTCTTCTTGGAGGTCGTACGTTTTTTCTTCATGTTGGGTACAATAATTTTAAGAGAGGTTTTTGGCCTCTTTTCTATTGCAATCCTATTAACTATGTTAAAAGGGACGTTTATTCAGCGTTTTGGGATAACAGTTTTATGTGATTGTGTGATGGGGAATTAAGGAAGGTCCTTATTTAGCTCCTCTGTGCTCTCATTTATGTATGAGAAAGACAGAAAACTACTTTAAACTCAGATAAAAATTAGCATTTTGGATGATAAAAGCTATCACACATGAATGGGTTGCTACTTAAAATCAATGAAATAAATTAGACTCCCTTTTTAGGAGCATCTGGCACCCTTAGAACCTAGTTCATATGATGATATCTCTGTTTATTAAAAAGAATTATGTAACAATATGGTTGATTTATTTCAAGATGATTGGCTTAGCATTCTTAATTGGACTATGCAGTATACCAAGCAAAAAAAATAATTTAATTAGCTCATTCATTTGTGGTGACTGGAAGCACTGCGCATCATGCTCGGCTTCTTTAAAGGTGTGCAGCCATTTGATCCTGCAAAGAACCAAACCTTTTCAACTTCCACAGAAACCATCTTCGCACCTACAGGGCCATGAGCACCAAGGTGATGATCAGGCATAGAGGACCAGTCAAAGCCCACGGAAACCAGCAAGAAGTTTCCTTTGAATCCACTTGATGACTCCTTGCAGGCAAAGGAATCTTCCTGGAGAAACAGCAAGACAAAAATGTGCCTTGAAGAATAAAGCTCGTGTTCCCCCACTGTGGTTTCTTTTCCCTTGAGCTCAAACTCCCACCTTCCAGCTCCCAAATACTACTAACATACCAGAAGATTAGCATGCTGTAATCCAAGTTTTATATTCATCCTGCTGCAAAGTTTTATGTCCTCTATTTTCAGGAGGACTACTTATACATGAAAAACATGCTCTTGCAACACCATCTAACTGCTTTACAAGGTCACCATCTCTCAGCTGAGACAGAACATAGCAGTAGTAGTAGTGGTAGTAGTAGTAGTAGTAGTAGTGAACCTCATAGTAACACAAAAGCAACCGAGGTATTTATTGAAATATGTTCAATTACTTAATATCCAAATAGTATTTTCAGAATAGCATTTGACAGCAGTTCAAATAACTTTCAAGACGTCTCCGCTTTATTTCAGTTCCAGCTGCAGCTTGTTGTGTCAGCCAAGAGACTGCTGTCTCGGGGGCAAATTCCACTTAAGAGGAGTTAATCAAATCAGCATAAGTTGTTTCTATACTCTGGTTTTACACCATTTAAATAAAATCAGAGGTTTGGATGTTGATTTCTCTTGTGTTCTTAACTTAAGGTATTTTGAGTCCCAGATGATTTCTTTTTCCATTTCTATAATTGAATGCCAAACTCCCCACTTGTCTCCCACCCCCCAAAGCACACAGAAAACAAGACAAAAAACTAAATTAAAATCAGAGTAAGGATCTGACTTAAAACATAAAAGAAGAAATAGGGCTGAAATTCCATACTTATCGCACCCTGTTGTACCTAGATACTGCCGCACATCTGGTATGTGAGATAATGCACTGTTTAGAGACAGTGTTAGGAACGTAGAAAATTGGAAATGAGTTTCAAGTCTTAACGCTACATTTCTTCACTACTGGGAGCAAGTGAGGCCCTGTTTTTCACTCTTTTTGTAGGTTGTGTGATTTGATTCCCTCTGTTTGTTTGCTCTGTAAATAATGTAGACATGAAGGAAATCAGAAAAGGAATGGTTCTCTAAGAAGTATTTTGTGTAGCACAGCTGACAAGGTTGTTTTATAAATTCCCAGACTGTATACCAAGGTAGAACTGTAGTATTAGCCACAGCAAAAAATAAGAGATGCTATATTCAGAACGCTGGTCCTTCGAGAGGTTGAAGTCATGGGTGGAGCATTAAAAAACACATGTATCTTGTTCATTCATTTATCACATAATATATATAAATATTGAAACCCAAAGGCAGTGGTTAGCCATTCCTGACCTGCAACAGAGCATAGTCTCTCAGGACTACCTGGTGTTATAACTCACTTTTGTCACAATCACACATATCAGTTATTTGCATGTAGCCTGTAGCTATCAGACAGGAGAATTTAAATCTGCAGCCAACATGGTTTGCAGTTGCTTGTTATTGAAACTCGTGGATGGCTGCATGGGGCTGACTTGTGGTAGGGAATCTTTTCTTCCTACAGTCATGCAAAATGCAACATATTTATTACAAAGAATGACCCAGATGTATAGTACATTTAGCTTTGGACTTACCATGTAGGAAATCAGGTACATCTTTCAATGTAGAACATCAGACTTTATCTAACCTTTCAGTACTAACATTCTTCCAAATGCAATGCTTTCTCTTGGCTCTGTGCGTGCATGCCTGACCGCCCGTTCTCCGATAGCGGGGAAGGAGAGGGTTTCCAGGACAAGCCAGGACACAGAAGAGAAGACTGGCTGTCTTTAATGCAAAGTAATTAGGGACGTGCTCCCAACGTACAGCACCCGGCAGGATGGTACCACGGACAAATACAATGACCAGGGAAGCAGGAGCAGCGCTCGCACCTTAAGAATAGAGGGACAGTGGTAGCAGCATCACAGTCTGGCTACGGGGCCAGGCAAGCAGCATCCCAAACCAGAGAGAGGAGCAATGCAGCAGTGTAGCGACCTCTCTTCCTCCCTCCAATCTGTGCTACGTTTATCCTTTGTAATGACCATGAAGGCAAAGGGAGAAGAAGCAGCTAAGTGAAGCATGCTGTTGGCACCCTTGAGAAGACCTCTCTTCCCAAGTACTGAGCAGCAATGAAGTGCACATCAGAATTGTTTAAACATTTTGATCCATATTCAACTACCCAGATTTTTTGCTGAAAGCCAGCAGAGCCCTAAGCAACATCTAACATGAGCCACATACATCTTATCTACATTAATAAGGTGTTGCCCTTTGCTGACTGGAAGGAGATCTGCCAAGATTTTCTTTTCTGGAACACGATTTGGAAACATCAGCTCTCTGTTCGGTGAAGTAATGTATTCAGGCTTCCTGTTCTCTGAGTGTAAGTGATAATCCTTGTTTCTCACTGCGAGCCCAGCCGTCCTGCTCTCCTCTGCGCCTGGCTTGTGGACAGAAGGAGCTGCTGCACCTCAAACAGGAGCTGGAAGGTTCCCTGCTTCAACCCCAGCCAAGAAGAACAGGGAAACCAGATTTATTTACAGATTTCTGAACTAAAATCTGTAGCACACTACCATGCACATACTCTGTCTAATTTGATGGTCATGCCTGGTCCCGATTAAGTTTAATGGCAGGTGGTGCAGGCACATGGGGAACTGGCATGGGGCTGTGGTCCTCACATCCTTATCCCTGCAGCATCGTGAGCAGGTGCGGCAAACCAAGAAGCCCTTCCTGAAACGGTTCATCAGGAGCAACTGGCACTTTCATACAGATCAGAAGTTGTAATGTTATTTGATGTAACACAGTTTATTGGCCTGATCGTAGAGACTCAGAGATTTATAAAATCGCAGTTTTATTACCGATTCAGTCATGCACATACATATTTATAGACTTCAGCAAATCTTTGTAATTGATCACGTAGGGCAGCACATTCAATTTTAATACAAGGGATTTCTTCCTGTCCCTGTAGAACCACCTTTTGTATCCACAGGAGGCAGTTTAAAACATTTACAGCAGAGTTGCTTTTTTGTCTGTCATATGCTTATTACCAACTTTGGTCTAGGCAGCAGTTACATTTGGATTTATTTCCTTCTTTGATCTCCACAATCTGTATGAAAACCTGCATTAGAAACAAGAAGGAATGCATGACTTTTTAAGAAGCCTGGCTTCACTTACGTATCACCAGTTCTTGTACCTTCTGCTTATCAGCTTACTTCTCATATCTCTTGCTTTAAAAACCTGTTCTTCCTAACCCTGATTTCTTCGGGGTTCGAGATTACTCATGGCACTTGTTAACATTCAGTCCCAAACTCACTTATAAATTGTGGTTAGTTTATTATACAGACTCAGAATTTGGCTTTTTAATGAAAAAAAAAAATTTATACTAAACCTTTTCAGACAGTGCATGAATTAAGCAGTGACCTGTAAGTCTTCCTTGCAATTATGGATCCTTCTGAATGGTTTGTTCTCCTTTTTAAAAAGTAGGGAAAACTGATTACTGCAGAATGGCTGTTTTCAGAGTAAATTGGCAAAATCCATTTTGGAAGCAAATTCATTATCTGCCAAGGAGGTCAAGACAGTGGGGAACGAAAAAAAGAAGAATCCCCAAAGAAATTTTAATACCAAGGTGCAAAAGGAACACTTTGGTTTTGTTACCATGCATAGTCAAGTCCAGGAGCAGGGAAGAGAGTCAAAGGGGCTGTTAGAGGAATGTGGGTAACGTAGACATCACCTAAACTTCTGGGGAAAAGAAAGTCTGCTGTGAGTGAAGACAAACAAGTTAACAGAGCTGAGATTTCTCACTGAATGCTTGTCTAAACTGACCTCATATTCAGACTTTTCAAGGTTTTGCAGTCAAAGGTTTGGGATCCTTTGGCTATTACAGCACTTCTCCACTGATATTTGCATTTCACTTTGCACTATTCATGGTAACACAGGGAGGGCTTGTTAAGGTTCTGCTTTTATACAGCTTTTCCTCCAAAACACCTTTAGTATGCATCTGAAGAGAACGCTTCCTACTGTCTTGTTTCTAGGACTGTACATTTTCTAGGGTTATGTTTTAGACATATGCCTTGAAAGCAATGTGCTAGAGTCCTATTTCCCCCACCCCCAGTCCTCCCGCAGGTGATTTGTCTGCCTTTAATGTTTGTTCCACCAACTGCAAGCACCCTGCTAGTACAGTTCTTTTATATAACCTGAAAATGTTATTCTTTATATGCCAATTGAAATACATCAAATAAATCATGGGATGAGACCAAGTTAATACTTGTGGTTATGTGCGCAGTAATTCACAGTAAAAGAAAGATTGAAAGATGTAAAGATGTGTTGAACGCATTCCCTTTTTGTTTGATACAGATACAGCATATGTGGAGCAAATAGGTTTGAAATTATATTTTTATATGCAAATGACAGCAATTTGTATTAACTCCTATTGTGCTAGAATGTAGCGTTTTCATCTGATGTAAGCCTTTCTTTCTGAAAGGTCTTAGATATTAAATATCTCCGTAAATTACTGAAAGGGAACAAGCCAGGCACATGTGACACTCTTCTAGTTGAACTAGATATTGAACTCACCGCTTCTCCTTTTTTAAACCAAATCATGGATTTATTATATCAGGACAGATGACTAACTAACTTCTGATTAAGCCCTGTTAAAACTTACATGGTGACTGGATTTCAGATTCAGACCTTGTAATTTTTAAAGGTTCTCAAACATATCAATAATTTCATTTTATAATTAACATTTCATGTACCTAGCACTGGTCTCGAATGGGACCAATTGCAGTTTGTTTGTCTGTTTTAAAAATGACTCAAAACAACCTGGTTTTTATACTGATAAATAGCTAAAAAAAAAAAATGCTAAGGAAAATGTTTCTATTTTAGAAAGCTTTTAATTTAGCAAAGATGTGACCAACTAATCTCAAACTGTTCTCCAAATCCTCAAAGTGCAAACAAGTTCAGGCTGAAAGGAATTCTGGTTTCCCTCTCCTTGAGGACAGAAAACATGGCTGAATAAATTAAAAGGGATCAAAATTGGGTTTCTATAGGACCTTACAGTATGATGTCACTGTTACTATACCATTATACAGCACACAATGGCTGCAGGCATGGCTGGCTGCTGCTAGGCAAAGGCTAATATTGTTTCACCTTAAAACTTAATAATAAGGCAGCTCAGTCAGTGATTCTTCCTTCTTTAAAAGAGTAATTCATTTAAGAAAGCAGCATGCATGCATGTGTGTAGGCAGCAATAAAATATCTCAAAGTGCCCCAGTGTGCTACCTCATGCTAAGTGGTTTGAAAAGGAAAAAGATTTTAATTTAATTTAGAAAACTGCCATGGTCTTCCATGCATACTGCGGGGAGGAGCAAAGCTGTGCGGCAGCACGTGCTCCCCTGGCAGGCACCGGGCACGCAGCTCCCAGCACAGCCCCAGCTTCCACCCGGCTGCCTGGTGAGGAGGAAGAGGGACTTCAGCCCTGCCTTCATCCCAAATCCCTGCCAGGTGTCACCTAACCCCCAACATGTCACACTTCTTGCAGAGCGCTAGCTCACTTTTTTCCTCTGTATCAGCAGCAATCCAGTGTATTCCTGTAATTCCCACGTGTTTCTATCGCAAAGCTTTTAAGCAGAAATATTTTTCTTAGGGACATGCCAAGAATGTACCGAGCAGCTCCCACAGTTTGCGCTGGCTTGGGGCTGACTGTCCCCCTCCCCGGGCGCTAACAGTGCACGTGGGAAGTAGGAATTCCTGGAAGGAACGTCATGCTTGAAGTAAACAACAAAATGTGTTTTTCTGGAAGAAAGCTTTGAACGTGAGATTACCAGCCAACACCCTCAAATCCCTGCCCAGCTGATGGACTCTTGGATACATCCACACACGTTCTTCAACTAGGAGGATTCAGGAGGAATCACCAAGAGTCACCGAATAGCCCCAGTTAACAGGTTCTTCAGCAGAGGGCTGCTGCCCAGGGACGTGGGCTGACCACAGCTCTCCCAAGGTATCAGCACACAGAAAGCGCTTGTGGCAGCTCTTTCACACTGGGAGCTCTGCCTGCTGATCTCTGTGGTGTCCCTAAACTGTGCTTAAACCGTGGTGTGAGCGTGATGCTCAGCCAGGGAGGTGGCAGCTCCGCGTGGGTATCACCTCCCACCAGCTTGGCACCGCACGGCATCGCCGCCCATCCTACCACCCCTCCCGCAGCACCCCACCTAAACCAGGAGCCGTACCAGGAAAATATCTGCATTTTTCTATTTTTTGAACTGAGCGTTTCCTCTCTGCCCCAGCAGAGAGTTACGCACGCTCTGACAAGGTGCACTTCACAGTGAAAGCGGAGATAAAGTTCAGAAACTTGAAATTTGTTTTGGCTCGCTCTCCCCTCGCTCCAATTGTCTCCCATTAAAGGCAGCAGAGTCTGCAAGCACCCGGTACCTCCCAGGAATGGGCTCTTTATCTCCATCCCATCAGTGACAGGTTGTTAGGAAACGCAGCCTGCAGTGAAGCAATGTAAAATTCTTACGCCTTATTTAAATAATGGTGTTCATTGCCTATTAAAATGTAACTTCTTGCTTTAAAATAGGATTAATTAAAATGTACAAGAATGCAATTCAGTTACATTTTATGCTTCAGCCCAGCGCATACTTTTCATAACTCGTTCCCAGAAGTAATATTCAGGGCAGCACGGCATTCTCAGTTCTGCCATTAAAACCACAAATGACTATAAAACCTGTTCTTTTCAAAACTTGGCTCAAGTATCACCATTGTTAGATTTTTTCATAACATTACTGTTTTGCAAGATAATTGTATCAGTGATCTAACTTTTGACAGTATCCAAAGTGGCTGAAAATAGTTTGCTGCAGCACCTTTGTCTTTTAAAGGCCATTTGGGGCTTGTTATTTTAATCCTCGTGCAGCCTGATTTATCACTTCAAACATCTGTCAGCTGTGCTTTGTCTTGAAATTGATAGTGATAGTGTTACTGATTTTTCAACAGCAGCTGTTAGAGGTTCATTAGTTAGACTCTCAAAGGGAGTAGATAACTGTAATATTTTTCTTTGTTAATCATCTCTTACGCTTTGTGATAATACAGAGCTTGAAATCTGCTAGAAATGCACAGCTTCTCTGTTTCTAACTTGTCAGAAGCATCCTTTTATGCATTTAATCTGGCTCGATTATTAAAACTCTTCTTCATAATGCAGTAAAAAATTGAATAATGGCACGTGAGTAGGAAGATAGAAAAATCAGCCTTTGCTGTGTCGTACTTAGTGGGGAGGGAGGTCACGCAGGGTCTCAGAGCTGGTATCCAAATATGAATCAGCTCTGAAGAGGAGATTAAGGGCTGTTCCATAACTGATTTTTAATTTAAAATTTACAAGGCACACAAAACCTCGATGACAACTTCAGTAAGATCAGGTTCATTTCTAATGGATACAGCAGTTTTCTGTTAATGTGCTTTCCCTACCACATAAAATAGTCTCGGTGGTTAACTGTGATTCTTAAAACATTCCCCCCAAAAAATCCTTGCCAGCCTGCCTCTAGCCAAGTGCGCAGTGACGCCTGCCAGGAATGCCAAGGGACCCAAGCAACTGTGAACTCTCCTGGCATGAGACCGTATCAGCGTGTCCTGGTTTCAGCCGGGATAGAGTTAATTTTCTTCCCAGTGGCTGGCACAGGCTGTGTTTGGGTTTGGGATGGGGATAACACCAGGCTGGGTTGTAGCTGTTGCTGAGCGGTGCTCACCCTGAGTCAAGGACTTTCAGTGTCCCACCTCTGCCAGCCAGGAGGGGCACGAGAAGCCGGGAGGGAGCGTGGCCAGGACAGCTGCCCCGACCCAGCCAGAGGGATGTTCCATCCCACAGACCGTCATGGCCAGGGTATGAACTGGGGGGGTTGGCCGGGGGCTGCCAGCTCGGGGACCGGCTGGGCATCGGTCAGCGGGCAGTGAGCAACTGCACTGTGCATCACTCCTCTTCCTTAGGTTTTATTTCTCTCTCTCTTTTTGTGGTCTCCCTTTTCCTTTTAGTATTATCATCATTAGTAGTAGTAGTAGTAGTAATAGTAGTATATTTTATTTAATTACAATTATTAAACTCTTCTTATCTCAATGACAGATTTTACCTTTTTCCCAGTTCTCCTCCTCATCTCACCAAGGGGTGTGCGAGCATGGCACTTAGACGCCGGCTGGGGTTAAGCCACGACAGAGTGCTACCGCTGGTTCAAGCGGCAGTGCTCACCAACAGATAATTACAGCTTGAAATTAGTATTTTAATGAACTGATCTTAGCAAACGTAAAGCGAAATCTCCCAGGCATTAAAGAAATAAGCAGAAGGGAAAATTATTAACTGTAAAGTTCAACAGACGGATGGTCAGCAGGTGCTGTCTTGGCGAAGGAGTTGAGTTTTCATGTTTCAATTTGCAGTAAAAGGAGGCTTGCTCAGATTTTGGTCATGCAAGATGCTACTGTTCTTAGGGACGTGGTTGAGTGGTGGACTTCGTAGCGTAAGGTTTATCGTTGGACTCGGTGATCTCAAAGGTCTTTTCCAACCTAAATGATGCTATGTTTCTATGAGCAGCGTCTGCAAGTGGGATGGCGAGATTTAAAACATCTGGGACATCTCACAAGCTTTCCAGGAGAACAGGAATGTCTTCTAAAAATAACTAAATGCCAGCTCTTCATCCCAAAAGCACCATTTTCAGTCTCATAAGACAATACATGTCCATAGCACCAGTGAAGCTTAGTGCAAAATAGATACCAAGGGTGCAGCTTAAATGTCAAGGAAATGTAGCCATTGACTCAAAAACCACCTGAAAATCAGTTCCTTTATATGTGTTGTCAGAACATGAATTGCGTTTTCTTCTTAAAGATGGACAATTACCTTGATCTCATTTGCATCGGGCACCATGGTCATACCAGGTCTAGGGAGAGGGTTGTGTGTAGAGCAGAAACAAAAACCTAGAGGTACCTGCTTGAAGACCCCTGCCAAAAGCAACGTCCCTCACACCACAGCCTTGACACGCGCTCGGACAGCCAGAAGACACAAGCCATTGCCAAACAGGAACCCACAGGCTCAGCTCAGGTTTCATCTTACCCCTTCCAGTTACAGGGCTTAGAAACTGTTCTTGAAATAAACGCACATTGATTTTTGAAGTCAGAGTTTCAGCTTTTAGCCATCTGTCTGCAGAAGTCCTTCAGAAGTCCCCCCTATCGAGATTATTCCATTAGTATGGCATAGACTCAATGACCTTTTTATTGTACTTGCTGAAGGACAGTTGATCTCTAACACGGTTCAAGACACGGTTAGCCAGTTAGATAGGTCACTGCCCCACTCCACGACAGCATTTCCTTGCCTGTCCTGTTATGCACCAAAAAATATTCTCTAAAATTTAATACATTTTCATATATATATATATATAAACCTAAGCATTTTATATCTATCATAACTTAATTAGGTATTTTTGTACAACAGTTTTTTTCAGATCATTCACGGAATGGCTTACATATATGTTACTTCTCCACCCTTCAAGAGGAGCTGGATGCCTCACATACAGCAAAGAGAAAAACTACTTGATAATATCAGACAAGTTTATAAGAGTTGTTCCTCTACAAACATACAAATAAGATACCTATTTTTCATCTGGAAGATCTCTTTTTTAAATTTAGGGGGGAAAAAAACAAACAGGTAGAAAGAAGTGAAGTCTTCCAGAACAGAACTGGTGTACATTTTTTGGCAAGAAGCATTTCTCAGAACAAATTTTCTGTTCTCTCAGCAAAAAGGTAGATCAATTCAATGCATGGATATAATTTAAAAACTATCTATGCTCTAAGCAATTTATCCAATTGAGGTGAGAGAGAACACTTCAGATAAGCTAAAACTACTTGTCGGGTTTGTGGGAAAGATGGCACATGCTTTCCACAAATATATTTTTCAAAAAGGAAATCTTTGCAGGCTTTATTTTAAATTTTCACTCTTTTCTTGTCTGCTTCTTCTTCCTCCCAATTTTTTTCTTTACTAAAGTGCTGCTTTAGTAAAATACTTTTTCGCTTTCTCACACAAATTGGAGAATTTTAAAGTGCTTTTTCCCCCTGTAAAATATTCTACTGAGTTTGAAGTATCTTTTGTTGAAAAATATGCAATGAAATCATCTCCTGAATTGGAACTTCTCCCAACATACCCTGCATTTTAGATTCATATTTTTGTCTGTGGGTTATTTGGATGTTATCATCTCATACTCTCATTAAAGATTTCTACCTGTCACCTTGCCTAGCCTTTAGGTATGTACAGATGTAGATAGAGATCTTCCTCTCTCAGATCTTTTGAGGAAAAATGGCAAAGCACCTTTCAGCGGTGTGCCGTGAACCACACTTCATTAGCTTCCTGCGCACCTGCCGTGAGAGCAGAAGAGGAATTTGCCATGTTATAGGATGGAAAAATAGTGCTGAGTCGCATATTGGCTTTCATGTTTCCAATTTGTGTTTTCTGACTTGCCTTCTGTGACAGTCTGAAACTCCTGAAAGGTGAAAGGCTAAAACATCAGTGAAAGCTTCAACCTTACCCTTATTGTCACTTCTTTTTCAGGTATTTTAAGTGTGTACTTGTGTTTAGCAGGATTAGTTGACTTTCAGACAATGATATGTCAGAAAGTATTAATATTCACAATTAATATATTGATAAATAGTTTTAGTCTGCCATTCCTCATTTTCTTTCTGTCATTTTCCACTTGCACCGCTTGGGTGCTTTCCCGGTGATGCTGAAGCACGATGGCTTTGGAGGAAGCCCCATCACCAGTCACTGATGGCAGGATGTAGCGGTACAGCAACGATCACTCCCCTTCTAGTACAGCATCCCTCTGCAGGGGGGGAATTTCTTTGTGGGATACATTTACAAGCAGAAAATTTAATGGGCTGTAAGGTTCGATCATGAAGGCTTTTTTTGTCTGCTGAAGCAGCTTGTCATTTTCGTTTCAACTACAGGAGACAGGACAAAATTGTTAAAGCAATTCAATTATATTAGCTATTGAACAGGGGATTTCTGTCCACCTTTCCTGAGTGAAAGAAAGTAGCAACAGCTGTTTGATCCTTTAAAACTTTACAAATTGCAGCCTCCCTCACATGATAGAGGGATTTTGAGAAGTCGGGGTACACTGCCACCGTCCAGCTAGAGATCAGCAGTGCTTCTGACAACACACTCCCTGCTCTGCAGTTCCCCCCATAAAGGATATCTTTGCTGCGATCAGCAGGCAGAACCCCATAGCCTTTCTTGAGGATCCATTTTAAAATGAGACAGAAATCAAGGAGGTGAACTCTGAGTTTCCAATATAATTTTATCTTTGCACCAGAGTATTTCAAAGTGTCTGTCATTACCCACAGGAGAGAGAAAGCCAGGCACAACAACGAGCTGTATTTATTTATTTACAGTTTAGCAAGGGAGAGGTTGTACAACTGTAGGAAAGTGTTTCGGGTGCCTGGAGAGCAAGGGCACTCTCCATTACAAGGTTCAGCCGCTCTTCCAAATACTCAAATCCCACTGTCCCCATTAGCATGGGTAAATGGTGACGGCAATTTCTGTGTAGCCTCTTCATTTACATGGAGAAATAATTAATTCCCAGCTTTTGACAAATGCATAATGAAACTGGGGCTGTTCAACTAATCAAGCTAATGGGCAGGACCTTCAGTAATATTCAGGTCCTGCTTTTGCCCATGTGCTGCTCGCACCTCTCCTTTCTTCCAGGCTGCAAACTGCAAGCGCTGCTTCAGAGCCATGTAGGACACAAAGACTCTGCTCTCAACCTCCAGCTGAGATGTCTAGATGTCTTTTGTCATTTCTTTCATTTCTTGAAGTTTGGCAAAAGTAAATCCCTGTTCCCTCCCACCAGCTTAGTGCCACATGGAAGGCTCACAGACCCCTCACGGGTCAGCCTGGGCTGCCACGCAGGTGGCATCACCAGGAGCATCCTCGGCAGCCTGCAGCCCCCTGGGCTGGCTGGGAGTTGGCCACCCACCGGGAAGGGGACAGTCACCCTGAGCACCTCAGGGTCCTTCATCAACTGCACCATAACCACGGCAGAAGAATTCAGCTCAGGAAGTAAAGCAAACAGCCAAATATGTTTTAGCAGCACCTTCATCTCAAATATCTCAAGTCATTGTTCCACTTTCTTCACAACTGAAATAAAATACAGAAGTCGTATTTCTTTGGAGCTCGTTATTTTCCCAGTATGAGAGCCACCTACCCTGCTGTCAGGCCTTCAGGTATTCACAGACACTTTTTACCTTACAAAAACAATTTCTCATAAGTAGCTTATATCAACTCCTCTGTATTTATCTTATTTAAAATACACCTTCTGAGAAAAGCCACAAACTCCAAACCGTGGCAGGATGTTGCACGCTGCCTAAAAGCAGAGCACACCCCATTTTCACCTGCTGCAGCTACTGCCATCTAATTCACCCTGGCACGAGGGGGCTGGGGGCTGCAGCTGACTGCAAGGTCAGGGGGAGCCAGAATCAATGCAAGTGCCAGGACCTGTCTGGAAATGAAACTCTTTTTGATTCAGTGCAAAGCAATGCCTTGTTTCTTGGGGCAGGCTGACCTGCACCATTTTGTTTCCTCAAGGGAAATCCAAAAGCTTGGGAGAAGGGATCAAACCCCAAGAGTTTCCAAGCAAAAACCTGAGCTTGTGTTTGGGCAGCTGAAGATCGAGGCATCCTTAAGGATTTTTGTGTGTGGTACCCCAAGTTGTTAATTCACAGCTTTCATTCCCAGGAAAAGCTGCAGTGCTAAATGAAAGTTAATCCACCTTACAATTATGAAAGCAAGCGGGCTTATCCTGAAAAATAAGGCTGTGACTAGATGGAACAAACACGGCTCTTTTATACAGTCCTGCTGAAAGAAGATGTTGCTTAATTCCTGAATTCCTTGAAGCATTCCTGACAGCGATCACATCTGCTGCCATAAAACCCATCATGGCCTCTGCCTTTGGGAAAAACGTATTTAATAATCAGTAAAGTTCAAGCTCAGCTTGTTGTGATGAATTATTAGAACCTGTCATCATTTTCTGGGAAAAAAAAAAAAAAAAGGCTATAATGGAACACAATTTTATGTTTTTCCATTTAATTGATGATGGGCTGAGTTTTTATTAATCTTTCTGAGCTCCAGTGCAAGATGCTGAAAAAGCTAATATGAGATCATTGTATCCGGTTAATGTGTGTGCTTTGCAAAATTGGTAAGGGCTGTCAAGGCATAAATTATTTAAAATTTGATAAATGTGTTGAAATCGTTGAATTTTCAAACAGACAAAGCAGAGCTATTTCTCTTGCCCCCCCTGCCCCCCCCCCTTCAGACTGAGGTTTTTGTGCAGCTGCTCAATGATGCTGCGTTATCCGTGCAGCACACAGCTTGTAAGGAGCTGAAATTAGCACAAGGAAGCCAGAGAAGTATCCTGGGCTGCTGCAGCGGTGACACAAACATAAACCCATGAGATACAGCCTGAGGGATAGAAGTAGCAGAAAGCGAGACCACTGGAAGCCTCCCCCAGTATGAGTTTTTCACTGGTGAAACTGGGGGCTGGAGGAGGTTACTGGGTACTACCTCGCTCCTGCCACCCCTTCCTCCCCACTGGTGGGATAAAAGGCTCACAGCAGCACCAGGGAGTGGCTACATGGTGCTTCAGAGCTGTTTATCCCACCAGACCTATTTATTTCAGCTAATTGCCGAGAGTTTTTAAATGATTCCTGGCAGGGGTGAAGCTATAGAAATGATTGCTGGTGATTGATGAATAACCTGGATAAAATTCTCAAAGCATCAAAACAATTAACTCCTGCACAGGTACACCTGCTTTTATTTAGTGCCTTGCCCACAGAGAAAGGCACGGGAGCAACTTCCAGATGAACCCAAATTTATTTGGGCAATTAGAGAAAATATCACATTTAGTGACACCGGTGTCTCATCAAGGCAGGCTCATTTCTCAAAAATACTTCACAGGGAACGTTATTTAAGCTTATTCTGTCCTACCACGGTCAGGATCACCCATGGAAGAGAAAGGTTTTGAAGGGCCATCAGCATCTTTCAGAGGAGCGTGCAGGAAGAACCAATGGTTTGAAGTTTAAAACTCCATAAATATAAACGCCAGTATCCTTGGTTTGAGCTGTGCTTGTGGTTAACGTAGCAAAAGGAAACAACAAGGCACGTCATGGATCCCGTACTTCTCAACAGGTCCAGGATTATGCTTTTTACTGGAAAATATCTACAGCCGAATGGAAACTTTAGGGTAACGGGGTGACATTTTACAGCCTCTGCAATATGCAAAAAGATTAGGTGATTTCTTCTGTTTGGAAATTGATGGTTTGGAGGGAATGGGAAAATGCAGGTGCAGCAGAGAAGAACTACAGCAATAGCCATCCATTTAAATGTATACACTAACTTCCCTAAGCTAGTATTTTTCAAATACCATGCTAGCAATATTTTCCACTATAGAGAAGCATTATAGTGAAATAGAAAGATGCTGAGGAAGTAATTTTTTTCCAGCATGTGCTGCATTCTTTTAATACAGATTTTTTTATTGCCCGGAAATTGCTAACCAACATGAATAAACAGCTGAACAAAGAGCATCGGCCCATCCTTGCTAATAGCAAAAAGCTGTCATCAAGGAAAGGGCCTTTGCAAGGTACAGAGAAAAATGAAGCGTTGGAGTTCAATTCTCTTATGTTGCAGACAGCTTTATTCAAAATACAAAAAGAAAAAAAAATCAAATCTGCACGTGCACAAAAAAGGTTTTACATTAAAAAAGCACAAATATTATTCACATTTCTGAACAATGCACCCTCATTCCTGCTCCTGCGCTGGGCACTGAGCAGAACCAGGTGGTTCTTTGTTAGGTACCATTTCACTGAACATTTGCAAAACACAACAAATGTACTACCTGGAGCCTGTAAAGTCCCCTTCCCTGCAACCGACTGAGCTGGCAATGCTGTCAGCCTCTGGATCCCGTTCCTATAATGAAGTCAGTGAAACAAGACAGCGGTAGGATGAAGCAGAGTCAAGAATTAAGGCTGCACAAGACGAGCATCCTACAGTCTGCAAACCATTTCAAAGAGGAGGAGGAAAAAATTGCTCAGGTTGAGCGTAGGATACAACTTTCAACAGTGGCTAGTGATTGCTGTCGAAGCCATAAACAGGAATATTACAACTTTGTAATTCAACATATTAATGATTTCATGTTCCCATATTATGAAAGTTGTTTCGTCACCACGCAAATAGTTCACATCACTGTAGCTCCGGGACATTTCATTATCTTGTGAGTACACCTCGTTCGGTATAACACATAGATAATTAAAAGTAGTAGTTTAGCATGATGCAACTCTGCAGTTCCACCATCGTGGTTTTGAAATAGTTGTGCCCTAATACCTTATCAATGCAATCAGCCACCCAGTTCCAGCGTGCGTTTGTTTCCCACCCTTCAGCCATCCCGAACGTTATACCTACATATTTCTTCTTTTTATATCAGAGCCTTCTGAAAAAAGCAGTTCAGAATGCAATGCTCTGCTATCTCATTTGGAGTGAAAGCCCCCTGAAGAGACATACGTTGAGTATTACCAGTAACACATGACTCAATGCCCTCTAGATCTCTTCATAAAAGGAGAGGGGAGAAAAGCCAAAGAGCCATTGCACGGATTTCAATAAACATTGCAAAAGAAAAGTAGCCCAGAAGGACAATTGTGTGTGTGTGCGCTCCTGTGCCCTTGCCAGAGGACAGGCAGAGCTGGGTGCAGACACAAGAAAAGTCAGAACCCCCTGTGAACCAGCTTGATTTCTATGGATTTCTCCTTAAAATTTCCAGTCGCCATTTGCCCCAGGCTCAGTGGCTAACAGCAATACTGACTATAGGTGCCCACGGTTTTGAACGGTCCTTGGCATTTCCAGCAGCACAGCATTTAGCCATGCAAACACAGAGAAAAGTTTCTGCTATTTCAGCACTGCCAGGCCCCCGGTTCCAGCTAGGATCTAGAAATGCAGCAGCAAAGCCTCTTTTTTTTGTGATTCTGAAGGCCTCAGGTCAGTTTTGGGGTGAAGGATGGGTGAATGTGTGCATCAGTTCTTGTTTCATCTGAACAGAGTGACTTCTCCGCAGCAGGGGAGCTGTATGTCTGGCAGTGGCGATGGCCAGCTGTTCCTAGCATCACCCAGCTGATTTTGAGCTTGCGAGCAGGCTCAGAAGTGGCTGAAGAACCATGCATAAACATGACATTGCTTCACCAGGAGCTTTCCATCACAGCGGAAACGATGCTTCCCCCAGCATCGTTATGACAGCGCTATTTGTGCTGGTACAGATAAACATCTGTCACTGTTTCCATTAGATTCTCCTATTTTTCTGGGTTCATAGCTCAGCCATAAAAAATGTAGCGTGGAGGCAGGGAGCTGACGTGCAAGGTCTCGGGCTGAGACTGATCACTGCTGTCTTTTTTCCCCCTCTTTCTAATCTGAAAAAGAAACTAACGTATTTCTGCAGAGACACACCTGACCGCTACATTCCCATCCAGCTGCCGATTGATTTAGCGATAGCCGTGGCTGCCTTTCAACATTTGAGGTGTGCCCATTGCCGTGGTGGCCGCCTTTCAACATTGGATCTTAATTACCACATTAGGGTTAATGAGGAAGAAGATGCGGTGAGTGGGTTTGGGTTCGCGTTTGGAGCCTATCGCTGGAAGATAAGGTTTAGAGTTTCTGATCTTTGCCAGATGAGGAAACGAAAAATCAAAAACTACAGAAGTAACAATTGAATATTGTAGAAACTAAGTACTGCTAGGGCATGAAAGACGCCTTTGGGAGCAGTAGCAGAGGGAAAAGCAAGCCCAGCGCTGCAGTTTCCCTAGTGAGACAAGCAGCACAGAATCCCACCCCATGAATTCAGTGTCAGTGCCTGGTGTTTCAGCTGCTTTAGGCAAACTCCCTCCCCGTAGCCTGGCTGCGGTTGCCTCCTGGGTAGTCAACACATCATCCTGCATGGCAGTAATGCTGGGAGCCGACCACCCGGGTCCTGGCACCGCAAGCTCGATGGTGAAGCGGGAGCAGCGTTTTGCCAGGCGGAAGAGGCAGCAGCTGGTTTTTGCTGGGTGGGAGGGCAGCACAGCACCGCTCGTTATTCTTTCCACTTTAAGCACCATTCTGTTCACACATTTTATAAGAATAGTGCAGCTGGAAAAGTTTTTCTTTGTACATTAGGGTGATAGCATAAGACAGTCCTGAACAGAACAAAGCCTAAAAACACGTTCTCTAAAACTTACATTCAAGCTTTAAAGGACCTAACAAGAAAAAGTTAGATGATCATTTCTAGTCTGTTGAAACAGGGATCCTGCTTCTGACCTTGCGCATACACTCAAGTTCTGCATTTTCAACGGGACATCTCTGAGCATACAGTTAGAATGCACATGGGCTTCTCCACATTAAATTGGAAATTGCTACTTACTGAGACCTGCGCGTTTGATTCTGAAACTAACACCATTCTGTCACTACCAGAAGTAGTTACTTGCTTTCTGATTACAGCCAATTTTGCATTAGACTTAGCTCAGCCTAGCCATGTTTCTGAAAAATGAGATGGGCTGCACAGCTGGGATCACTCAGCACTTCTTGAAGGCTGGGCCTTCTAGGAAGGCAGTTTAGCTACTGAAACCAACACACCAAGAATATGGTCATTTTCATCATCCATCTCAAACTAACAGCACAAATGGGTGTGCCAAGTGTGGAAAAAAAGGAAAAGACAACACCCGAAAAGGCAAATGTGTAATAAACATTTTGGTGCACAATTACACCACCAGGAGCAGCTAGGTAAGACAGGGTTTTCAAGCCTAAACCAGTTGGGAGGTTAAGTGGGGCAAAAAAACAAAGGGGAATGGAAAATTCTGCTACTCTATTTCACTCCGTCTTTTAGCAGTGGTGCCACTTTGCTCTTCAGGTTTTCCAGCTTACTTCAGCATGTTTTCATCTAACACACCCGTGAGCAAAGGGTGCCCGTCTGCCCTCGCACATCACAGCCCCTGACCAGAGGTTTACCCATTTGTCCCAGTGGATGGCTTCCACTGAGCTTTTTGCATTCTCTACAAGCCATTTTGAGTAAAGTCCTTGAGCTTTCGTGGGGCAGCAATTACGCACTAGAGTAGTCCACATGACTGGACTGGTTCAGACCCTATTGGTGTGAGAATAAATATTAATGGCTCCTTTTGTATCTTGACTGTTTTATTTTCACACTTTATACAACTCTTTCCTTCTGTTTTGAAACAGGTATTTTGTGACGCTAATCAAGTCGTACAAGCCACAGACGTGCTGGATTGGGAAGACAAGGATGCTGCAGAGACACTGGTTGACAACGTGGTCCATTCCAGGATCATCAATCCTTTACGCCTGTTTGTTAAGCCATCTCCAGTACTGAAACACGGCCAAGTGTCCTACTCAGACAGCATAGAAAACTTTTGGGATTGGTTGTCCAACATCACGGAGGTTCAGGAATCTCTCGCACGAACTAAACGTAGACCTATAGTAAAAACTGGGAAATTCAAGAAAATGTTTGGATGGGGCGACTTCCACTCTAACATCAAAACTGTTAAGCTGAACCTCCTGATCACAGGGAAAATCGTTGATCACGGCAACGGGACCTTCAGTGTTTATTTCCGACATAACTCCACAGGTCTGGGCAATGTTTCTGTAAGCCTGGTGCCACCTTCCAAGGTGGTTGAGTTTGAATCATCCCCACAGTCAACACTGGAGACCAAGGAATCCAAGTCCTTCAATTGCCGAATCGAGTACGAAAAAACAGACCGCGCTAAAAAAACTGCCTTGTGCAATTTTGACCCTTCAAAGATCTGCTATCAAGAGCAGACCCAAAGCCATGTCTCCTGGTTGTGTTCCAAACCATTTAAAGTCATCTGCATTTACATTGCTTTTTACAGTGTAGACTACAAACTGGTGCAAAAGGTCTGTCCTGATTATAATTACCATAGTGAGACTCCATACTTGTCCTCTGGCTGATATGATCGTGGGTAATGGTAGAGATACAGCATCAGTCACAAAAATAAGCATTTCCATTAACCTTTTGGAGAAGAATATGTTTTCCTATCAGGTTAAAAAGTCTTTAAAAACTGTAGCTGTGTTTGTGCTGTATCGTAAATAATCAAACTATTTCTGTAATGATCATTTTCATTTGAGACCATTGCATTTTAGCACTCTTGTCATCAATAAGGGAACTACTAGGCAGATGCATAACAAAAATCAAACAAAATTATGTCTGTAATGAACATCAATCTTGAAAATCAGGGTTTTTTTACACTAGACTCAATGGCAGAGAGGTTGTCTTACTTGAATTCGGCAGCACTTAGCAGGATCCTATTTCTTACTGGGAACTTTAGATGACAATCTAAAGAACAAATGATGAAGTGGAATCCCAGGTGCTTATATACGAAATCCAAATAAAACAGCTCTTCCACTAGTTTCCTAAAAAATGTTAGACACACAGGGCTCAAGGAATCAAGTCCAAACACGAAGAGAAAGTGCTATATCTAGGACAGAAATAAAAAAAGGAATCTGCATTTTTGACTTGTAGTAGTTGTACGTATTCATTGAAGTGAGGAGTGAGTAGTTCTTCCTTCAGACTTCTTACCCGTGGATATGCAATGATGTAATTAGACATTGATGAGCTTTAGTTCATTAGCCCCACCAGGTGAGCAGGTTTGGTGTACGTTTCTTCCTTCTGTGGTCACCACTGGTTTTGATTTTTCTCAAATGTTTACGTATACACTGGTACTAGTTTTACAGTGATAGAGAATATATATACCTTGGAAAAAAGATAATCTCTGTTTAAGTCTGAGAATTTTAGCACGGTCTAGCTTCAGCAAAAGCAAGTAATTATTTTGCTATCTAGCCCTCTTAGCACTGTATTGCAGCAAGAAAAACACGTGCCAGCATAAGGATGCTACCTGAACAACAGGCTTTCTGCTTAACGGCACCTGGTTGTCCTCCTCAGTACTGCATTGCACACCTGAAGTCAAAACTGAAGCAATGATAAAGAGAACAAAAATCTACAAATCTGTGCAGCTTCGCCTCATAAAGCAGATTTCAACAACTACTATCAATATTAAAATATTCAGCCAGCCTCTCCCCTAGGCACAGAATAGGAACCCTCCACCACCCTTACTTGTAACAACAGAGGGTCCAGCTGGGGTTTGGCTTCGAGAGGACAGATGCCGCTCCCACCACAGCCCACGGTGGTTAGCTCCAGCACCGCCGCTTCAAGCATCAACGCCCCACGCTTTCGTTGGGTATTGATTCTGCTGCTGCTGCCGCCCATTTGCTGTCACAGTCCTTTGTGACAGTTTGATGTCGCAGGTCCCATGGGAGAAGCTGGCTGAGGAAGTGCTTTATATTGCCTCCAATCAAACTTACGTGCAGGGTCCAGGAAGTTACAGCTTAAGCAAAGTACTATTAAAATACTCTGTTCCAGGGGTGTGCACCCAGACAAATGACCATGATTGCTCAGAAGGACTCACTCATGAGATTAATTCTGATTTCCTTGGTGAAGAGTCATACAAAAAAATTACTCTTGTTAAAAATATACAAGTAACTGGCTAATTTGTTTTTCTTTTTAGGTGACAAATTCTAATGTGTGGTTTAGTTTGATCAATAATCTAAATATTTTCCCTCATCTTATTTTACACAGAGTCTCTCCTGGTCTAAATGATGTTTTTTAGTTTGTCTATTACTGTTGATTCCTACAAGATGGTCTACTTTGTATTCTGTATAGCGTGTCCTCGTTCTGGCTGTATATAAGCTTGGATTTATTGCTATGAGTTCAGTGGTTGGTGCTTTTGTAACTTAGCTGTAAGCCATGATTTTATTGCCATGTATTTTTACTCAGCACTGTAGGCAATTAAAAGAAAACCCTACATGCTATTTATTGTAGAGTATGTGGAAATCATGTATGTATATACACTTAAATATGTGTACATATACAGAATATATGTGTACATGTATTTGTATGTAAATAAAGAGAGTTTGCTAAATCTGGCACTTGCTTGTAGCATATTGGTTGGTTTTTTTAAATGTTGTCTATATAAAGACACAAAGTAAAACGAAGGCACTGCAACACACCACTGAACGTTTTTCCTCAGCTGGAATTTGTTTTTTCTAGGAGATATTTAAGCACGCACCATGTTGAGGTGTGCTACAAGCCCAGGCAGGACAGGTTCAAGGGAGTTTCACGATATCTGAGAAATGAAGTACATGTTTTGAGAATCATAAACTGTTTAATAATTACGCAAGGTGCATTTAAAGTAAAGAGGTTACTCCAAATTAGAAAACGTTTGCAAGCAGGAAGATGCTGGGAGACGCGCAGCCTGCTGCCGATCCTGCCTTCGCTCAGTTCCTCAGCACAACAGGCGCCAGGCCCAGCCAGGGCCCAGGCTGAGGTTTCCAGACCTCAGGAAGACAAACCAGGGCCTTGAGCTACCAAACGTTGCTCTGGAAACACTCGGAGCCTGGGCCACCTGGGGATTCAGATGGAAAAGCTGTTATGAATCAAGGGACAAGTATTTCAACAGGTTTAGCACCTGAGCTTCTTGGACACTGCGAAGACATGCATCCAGCCGGCAGCTTTTGGCTTAAAACAACACTCGGGCTCTTTGAGCGATGCTGGGGCTGGTGCCAGCACGCCATGGCTGCAGCGCTGGGTACGGGGAGCAGCGGAGGAACGGAGCCTGTGACGGCAGGAGGAGGAGAGGGTTAAGCCAGACCATACCCATCCTGCCCTGGACACAGCTCCAACTGGCAGAGCAGTGGGAAGAGCTGCCATCTCTCACCAGTAAGTCCCACCAAGGAGCTTCCCTGCCCCCAAACCTAACAATGGAGAAGCCGCCTGGCTCACTCCATGCCTGGCCGACATGGGACGGCTCAGCGAAAGCCCAAGGAGACTCAGCGGCTGCTTTAACACGGTCCGAGTGTTTTCCCAGGGGGAAGCTAACCCCCGGCACCAGCGTCTGACCAGCATTCCCATGCTTTGATGCCGGGGCGATGGGAGAAGCTCGCAGCACCCTCCTCCTGCCCACCCCCCGGAGCAGGAGGGACGCTCGGCACCCAAACCCACCATGCCACAGAACTTGCCGCTGCGCTTGTTCCAGTCACAATATGTTAAAAATTAGCTTGAAAGCATTATGCTGGGCTTTTCTCAGATCAGTTTTGAGAAAGTCACTGCAAAAAAAAAAAAAGTGTTTACAGTCTTAGCACAATCAAAAAACAGATTAATAAGTTATTTACACCTAGCAAGGTAAGCCAAATACAATTCAATGACCCAAAGTGACACACTTTGTTAGGTCAAATTTCACACTGGCCATGTAAAGAGAACTAAATTTGATATAATTTCACACAGAACAGGCCATATTTAAAAAAAAAAAAAGTCCTGTGTAAAAGCTGACTATTTTTAGACAAATTTCAAATTTCCATGGTGTTTCCTCTCAGGACTCTTATTCAAAAGATTTTAAAATAAAAAATTTTGAAGATGAAATACTGTTTCTTGAAAGTGCCCCAAATGGGCAATAATGACTTATGACCACAGCACCTTAATCTAAAATAGACATACTTCAATCCAAATCTCAACATTATAGTTTCGTATGCATTTATATCAATGCAAATACGTTTTTAAGCTCCTTAAATACACTTGCCGTTGTTCTCCCCATCCCATGGATATACATATTAAAAAAATCCCAATAAAAAGCTAATCCATTATACAAATAAGCATCAGATTTTCTCCTCCAGACAGCACACCGTACGGTGCTGCGGGAACCAGCAGTCAGTATTTTTCTCTTGTCATCATTTCAACTTGAACAGGGAAGTAACTCCGTTTGGTTTTTTTCATTTTCCTTTTCCCCTCAAGAATTTCATCCTTTGGATCCTCGGCCTTTCCATCTCATAGCGCTAGCCAGTGGTCAGATCCTGCCATGAGCTCCGCAGCCTCTCCATCATCATGGCGCTGGTGATATTGCACTGGGACCCGGGGCTCCCCGCCCGCCCGGCAATTCCCAAGCTCTTACATCAACCAGCCATGCTGTACTACGGCAGCGAGCAAGACCGAAAAAAGCCAAAAGCTGAGCATTGTTTGCTCTGAGCTCCCTGGGGGTGCTACATTTTCTTTTTAGGGGAAGTTTTCTAGGCAGTACTGGAAGAGCAAAGCCCTGAATAATCTTGCTATGAGAGTTTTTCCGGTTGCAACAACTGGGCAAAGGTGTTCAATGCGAATCTGAATCCTGTGCTGCCTTTTTTTTTTTTTTTTTAAATGTAATTCAAGGACATTAGAATTTGCTATTTGTTTTATGCTCTGTTGACCAGCATAATCTGGGTAATGTTTTATTTATAGTATAATAATGATTTGTCATTACCACTGTCCCTATTCAAATATGCACAGTTGAAGAGATGGTAACAAGTCACAATATACTAAGTAGCTCAATAAAACACACATCAATCAAGTAGATTTTTAGCTGCAGCGTGTCTCATCTGAAAAACTAGACTTTACCATTCCATCTCTCTTGCAAGCATCCGTTGGAAGCTGCTTCCTTTTTTGTTTTAAAACTAGCAAATAAAGTGACAGTTCTCACATATTGGCAACTGGCACTAAGCTGTACTTACAGGGTATCACCTGTACCATGTTAGACAAAAGTCCAGGAGCTAGAGTAACCCCCTCAACAGGTCTACAAAAACAAACATCGCAGATTTATGTCACAGCCCTGGTGGATTCAGGTCTCTGGAGCCAGTGAAGTTAAACCACATCTCACCAGGCAGCTCCCTATTGCCTACGTAGCCCAGCTCAGTGCACGTGCAAGGAACACGCTGGCTCCACAACAGAGGGATCCAAGGGACTGGTTTTACAGAAGAGTTGAGTTGTCATGAAACATCCCACTTCCATCAGGCCACGCCTCACTTGGAGGGTCACTGAGCACGGGTCTGCAAAGCCTGCTCAGATGTGCCATCAGAAATGACGGATACTGCACGGGATGCTGCCAGCGGCACGGTGTGGCAGCACCTGCCTACCAGGACTGCTGCCATCCGCCACATCCCAGCTCTCCAAAATATCTGCGGGTTTTCAGCAGCAAGTCTCCAGTTGCTGGTACTCTCAAGGAAGAACCTCACTCAGACTAAATTTTAAGGGGGGGGCGGGGTGTAAATGACAAAAAAAAAAAATGCTTTTCCAAAGATGTAATTAAGTCTCCAACTCAGCACAAACCCAGCACCAGCTGCAGCTCAATTAAAAAGCAATTACATTCAGGGTGAAACAGTTTACTGCAAAGAAAAAAATTTCTACCTACATAAAGAGTGGCAGAACTCTAAAACAAGACCACAAAAGGTATCAGCACCTTCCCGTTTGATGGTACTGAAACTGTTTGACACAGTTGGCTGCATTACTGACACTTCTCCCTGGTTCTGCCCTCAGATTAAAGCAGAGAAAAAAAACCACTAGTTAGGGTGAAGAAAATACATTAAAGAGTCCCATGAAAAACACATATCCATGATTCCTCACCCAGCCACGGGAAGCTGAACTACGCTAAGCATTTCTCTGCTTAAGCCAAAAGGCTCAGCTGCCTTTCCCAGCCACAGGGAAAGGAGCGATGCGGGAAGCGCCGGGCCAGCACACAGGAGGACCACGGTCCCTTGGCTCGGCAGCAGGCAGGGCTGGGGACTCCTGCCCAGAGGTTGAGCCCAGGACACCACGGGACACAAGCTGACTGCGGCAGGCAAGCACTGCCACAACGCCGTTTGGCCACAACTGTGCAAAAGCTGCCTCTGAAACGTCTGACATTCCACCGCTCATCCTGCCCCTCTGACCTTGAACTGCCATTGGGAAACAAGGCAGTTTTCTTAGCAGCCTGATCCCAGACTAGCATCTCGTGCTTCAGTCATCACCCTGCGCATCTGCCCTTGGCAGCTCTACATTTTCGCCCCCTCGGATGCAAATCCCGTTTTCTCTATTCTCTTGCCTCATTCCCAGACAGTACATGGCTCTTTCATCATTATGCAGTCAATTAAGCTTTGGCTACCTTATCTTAACAGCTCCACATAAGCTGGTGATCTTCCTGGAAGGTGATACATTATAATTGGTTCCAAATCGGCAAGAAAGAGAATAGTGAAATATGAGACTTGGAGGTTATTTAAATTAGCCCTGAAATAAAAAATGGCCAAACCCCACCACCACCACTTAAAGTCACTAAGATGTTTGCTTAGATCTTCTAGTATTGGTCAGGTTTGTATCTTCTGTTATAGCCGACGTTACTTCCCAGGAAACAAGACTTGAGATCTTTTCTTCTAGAGATCCTACAGATGCTGCCAGCTCCCAAATGGAGGTGATTAAATGGATCCACAGTGCTAGCACCCAGCCACATCAGGGGAGAGGGTGATGGGTGCAGAACCTGACACAGGGCGCATTTCAGGTGCCCAGACTCTATATATGTCCCTTGTATACATCAATTTTTCAGAGTCTAGAGCTCAGACAGTCCCAGGCAAGCCCAAAGCAAACCACTCTCCCTTGCCTCCAGCTGGGACTCAGAAACATCACCGTAGGTATCTTGCATTGCTCCGAGCCTAGGTTTTGTCCCTGTGACTAAAGTGGTAAACACCTAAGCAGCCATGACAGCCAGGTCTAGATAAACATCCCAGTTATGAGGTTTTTAGATGGGTGGGCAGCAATTACACCCCCTTCCGTCCACATTTCAAAAGCCCCTGGTGAAACGCAACCCACCCTGAGCTCTTCTAGGGTACCTCCTCACAGGAAAGGATTTGGGGCTCTCCAAGCCAGACAAAATGCCCCTGCTCACACACGGGGCAGTACGTGGGTGCTGCTCCCCACAGCACCCGCTGACTCCCACAGGTGCAGGGATGGGGTGCTGGTGTGGACCAGGAGAGCCTGCTGCAGGAGCCAGCTCCGGGCATTTCCCCAGGGACACAGCAACAGCAGCGTCATCTACTACTTGCCCAACAACAATTCACATTTCCTCGTAGTTTTGTTTTTGGTTTTTTTTTTTTTTTTTTTTTTAAAAGAACAAACAGTTCATGTTTTCAAAATGTGTCAAGCTGATTTAACTTGAACGTGGGCACGCGTGCTTCAGCTTAGTATGAGAACTGCTCAGCAAGGAGCCTTCACTCTGTTCTAATCCCACAGTCACACACCTCCATCCACCACATTTGCTTTTAAGGAGTACCTGAAGCACGCGCCGCACCGGCAGGCGATGCCGAGCAGGCTGGCGCTGCTAACCAGGGCTCCCAGTATGGAATATTCAATACAGATTTTTGAGCAGGTAAACCAAAGGATTAAAAATATTTCAAGTTGCCGTACTGAAGATGACAAGCAAGCCTATTTATTATATAGTGCTTAAGACTACTTAATTCCAATCCACTTCTCATGTCAGATATATTTAACTGTAGTGTTTCTGACTTCAATCACTGAAGATTTGGATTAGCTGAAGTACTCGGGGAAAACAAGAGGTTTCCATGCCCACCAGTCTCCTGGAGGAGATGCCATACAGGGCGGTCGCTCTGTCCTAAGGGAATACCCTCCCCTCTTCCACTTCCTTCTCCTGGCTTTAAAGTAAATATACCATAAATACCAGATCCACAGTGTTTTGCCACAGCCAAGCCCAACCTGGTTGCTCAAGGGGAAATGGGCACCACAGACGAACAGCGTGCAAGGCAGCCCAGACCCACCGGGTCAGCCAAGCTCGTCGGTGCATCAAGACATACTTACTTTATTTGGAAAAGGAGTAGAGAAGGAAATTTTGATTCACCACTCCGGTTATCTTTAAAACAAGCAGAGCCCCTTATTTGAAATACGAGTATAGAATTGTGTTGCCAGAAGCAGATTAATTGCAGCTTCCAGGAAAAACCGAGCTTATTTCACATTGACTTTTATTCCCACTTGAATTAAGTTCCTTATGTTACACCGACTCATTTAAATTTTTTGAATTGGTTTTGCATAGTATCATTTACTGATGTACTATCTTTAATTACATAACACACATACACTCTCCAACTGCATTATTAATGAAAGTGTTTTTAATTAAATGGCTCTCAGCATAATATTCAGTCATTAATTTCACATGCTCGGGATGTGGAGAGATTCTATTCTGATGGTCTGGGGAAACTTTGTCCTTAGATGAGGGATGCTTCCAAAGCAATAGGTTTAGAGTGAGGTTGAAAATCATGATGAGCACTGAATTACCCTCTCGGCAGCTGGTACTGCGGTTCTGCTCTGCTGGGTAATAGCTATTCTTCAGCTCAAGTGCGCCTTTTGCTCTGCCACGCTTCACCACCCGTCATTTTAAAATGCCTCTCCCTGGATATTCACATATAGTCTGCAGTGAATAATATCAGAGTTATCTTTTAGGAACAATTTATACTTAGACAGTGGCACTAAGGCTGCACCCTCCTTTCTAATCTTACGTCACCCACCCACCCCCTGCTCAAAGCCAGTCCTCTTAGAAGTGACAAGGAGCATTCACGCTCTTGGGGACTGGGTGTATTTTGCCAGATGCAGGCACACACCAGCCCCTCACGCTGGCATTGCTGTAAGCATCCTTAACCTTCACCTGCTGCAAAGATTGCCAGCTACGGCCAAGAGACAATAGAACAGCACTAAAAGGGTGGGGGGGCTTTTCCCCCCTGACCAGCACAGATTTACCGTTACGTGACTCTCAAAGACAGCAAGCAGACCTCTCCTCCAGCCCAGCTGGGAAAGGCGGCCCACTCAAGCACCTTGTACAAGCTTTCTCCCTTCCACAAAGTCTCCAGAAAGGATTCATTTTCACCTCGGTTCATACCCTCTGTCTCCTGATCAAAAAGAAATCCCTACTGCTGCTTAGAAAACTTTTAGGACAGCATTTTCGAGGAAGATTCTGGAAGTAAGTTTTTGTCTTTCTAGAAGAGCTCAAAGGAACTTGAGAGTAACAAGACTGCATGCGACCGTGCATGTTTGACCTGTGCATCCTGTGCTAAGTTTTTCCATCTTCCCCAAAGGCAACTGCATATAAAACAATATACTGCTAGGACTGTTCCTGGGACTCGTGTCGTCTAATTAGTCTCTACTCTCCAGGCAATTAGGTCCTAGCAACATGTAGTCCTGGACTTCTGTTTTTGCGTAATGAAGTTCTTCCAAAAAAAGTCCTCTAATTTCTTAGGCTTAAAAGCCTTTTCCCCTGTGCTAACGCACACGAGGAGAGGAACAGCTCTTGCCCATCCCCTTTTCCTGAAAGCACAGCACCCTGGGTTACATCTTACCTACCCATGCCCCCCTGCCTCAACTCAACCTCCTGCTGTAAGGCTCACGCTCTCAGATCCCTCTCTCTGCTGTGGTGCCTTACAGCTGCTGTCCTCTCTGAGCTCGAGGTTGTCCCTTCCAGCTCTGCTCCTGTAGCCTGACTGCGGTGAGATACCCGTCACGAGCTCCTGCAGCCTCCACCACCTCACTTCAGGCGAGCAAAGAAAACCTTGTAAAGAAGATAACAGAGAAGGACCGTATAAATTAGAATAAATGCTCAGAAACCTTCCATCCATAAGATGAAACTAATCCCTTACTTCCTCAGGAACCAAAAAGACTGGAAGGACTTTAGCTAGTAAGTTCAAAAACTTGTTAAAAAGTATCATAGCAAGACCCATCTCAGTGGCCACATGTTAGCGTGCTGGCTGGAGAGGAGCTGCGGGGGCAGACCACAGCTAGCAGCGGCACAGCCCGTATTTACAAAGCCTCTCCATTAAAGATGATTGCTTCACAGGGTTTTTAATGGAAGGGGAGAGCAAAAGGATAAACACAAAAAAACCCTAATAAAAATCTACTATGTCAGAAAGTTACTATACATGGACCTCCAGTGCATTTAAAATGGATTTTAGAGAAGAGACATAACTAATATTTTTCATATGACAAGTCTAATGATAATATATGCCCGCATTCCCAGCATTTCATGTCTACATAAAACATTGCACCATAATGAAGATAATTGAAAGTATGACTTTCATCAATATTTAATTAGCATTTGGTGCTAACTCATTATTTCAGTACAATTAATTTGACATCTTGCTGCATGGCCCACACAGACTTTCTTCTAGAGGGTTGTTTTATTGGCAGGACATAAGTGTCACCAGACATGGGCACCTTCCCGGGGGCTTCTAGAGGACTATGAAATATGGAGAATATGACTGATGTTTTAATCTCCTGCAGGATACACAAGCGTAATGCTGAAGCTCAAAAGATGTACGTGTATTTGGCTGGTGCGTTTTTGTAATAAGGGAAATGTTCTATTGAACTAAGGTTTTCAGAAAACAAATTGTACCATCAGCATGCCTGCCTGGCTCCCCTGGCTTATGTACCCAGCGGTAATTCGGCAACCCATATCAGCAGTGCCTTACGTTAGCAATCTGAAACCTCCTAACAAGTCTAAAGGAGGATTCCCCATGAATGTGCAGAAACCTCTACAAATAGCAGCTCTTCAGATGATCACAGAATACGAGATGACTCCTGGGATACACTTCCCAAGAGCAGGCAGGCAAAGAACAAAAGATGCCGGACAGTCATTCTGTCCGTCCGACTCACAGAGTTATTTTAGCGAGAGCTTGGTAGCAGACATAACGCCAAGTGCACAGCTTTCTTCCTACGCCCCACCCAGAGGATACTACACCCAGGTGGTACACAGGGCATCGCTGCCACGGAGGAAGAAAGTAGGTGAGCTGTCCCGGCTGGAGGGAGTTGCACATGTACTGCTTACATTGCCAGATGTGAAGTGCAGGAATAGCGTGCAGCACGCTCAGGGATTTATGAACGGCCTGGAGTCAACACAGAGCCCGTTTCCCAAACGGAAAGCAGCCGTATACATGCTTGGTTAACACCTAACCCAGCATTTTCCAAAGACAAGGGACTACGGTTGGTAAAACGCACGATAGGGCTTTCAAAGCTGTTGCAACAGGTTCAGAATTGTCATTGATTGGAAGTCTGAACAGTTTTAAGCATCTCAAAAGTTGGCCATACCCTCAAAATTTGAGATTGCTCAAATAATTTTCCTGCACTCAGGACATTTGAATGAGATGATTAAGAAAGCTTTAACGAGCATTACAAATGACGAACCAGTACAGACAGCTGTAAGTGGGAAGTTTTAAGAGCGGCTTTCCTTCCCTTCACACATACTCACTTTTTTTTTTATCAAGGAAAAATCCCCTCCGGCTGATTTGACTTTTGGAATTTTCCTCACTTCTACATTTTCGAACATGTACTACTTGCAATTTTTAAGGAAAAAAGGTTCTTTGATGATTTTCAAGTAAGGTAAATCTAATGAACAGATTCTGTAACTTTTGTTATTTTTGAAAACTAGGAAGACAATAATATTGATGTCTAGCATGCTAACGTAGCAACATATTTAAGGAACAACAAGTAATCGTTCTTTAACATTAAAAAATGTTTCTCAGCTGGCTTAGTGCATATCATTTTTGACATGCAGGGTCTTTCATGTGTGTTTGTTCAAATCCCTTTATTGGGCTCCAGAAGGGCACACATCTCATCAACGCCCAGTTCCTGGGCAAGGACCAAGGAAAGGTCCTGCTCCCTTGGGAATTCTTCCTGCAGATCTTCCCAAGCACAGCCACGGCTGCTCTGCCATACACCTACTCAGAAACAGGCTACTGACCACAGCACTCACAACAGAGCCAGAATCCCATTTTATAACGTCATTTCTCTTCACCCACTCCCTTAGCAGCTGCTACCCAGGAGAGTGGGAGAAAAAAAAAAAATTCAAGGTGAAACGGGAAAGAAGAGTGCTTGGCTGGCAATGGAAAGGTGGCATCAAGTCCTGCCAGCTCCAAATAAAAGCACTCGTCACCAGTGCACACTCTCGCTCACTGATTATTTGGCAAGTCCTCCATTTCAAATATTTGACAAAAACACAAAAGAAAAAACCCCACAACATAAACAAGCTGCAATTGCCGTGCTCTTTTTCTGGTTTGCAGAAGGCATTCCCACCTACAAGTGCTCACAGACAAGAACAAAGCATGAGCAACCTCTTAACAAACTCCAGTGGACTTTTTTGCTGGGTGTGCATGTGCACGCACTCGAAGTGTACTTCAGGGAAATTCATCTGAAATGCATGGAGCTTGTAATCAAGCCAATGGTACGTTCAGCTGCAAACTCCAATGATGCAGCATGCTCAAATACATTTGTATTACATTCGAAGAACTGATCAGGAAAAACACAAGTGTTTCTACAGGTGCAAAAAAGGCGTTGACATGACAGCTGAAGCAGCTGAAGACCAGATACAAGGTGTATACGCACCATGAAAATCACCACTGATCAGGGCTCCAATACAGTATTTACTGCTCAGCCACTCGTTCCCACAGCCCTGCTGGAGAGCACTGGTGTGGACAACACAAATGCCCTCCTTCACTTCACCTTCCCCATTTAAGCTAAAATTGCTGATAAAACAGCTTTGACAACAGCGTAGAAGGACGTTAGCAGATGAGCAGTGATGCTTCAGCTCTACCCAGACAGCCAGGCCCTTTGCTTTCCTCCTCCGCAGAACTGGCATTTCCCTTATCTAAACCTTTTTGTCTGCAGGAATAGAAGCCAGGTCTGACACTCAAAGTTTAGCCTTATAAGCAGCAAGTAAACTTTACAAAACTATGCCAGCACTATCGATGTTTCTGTGATAGGAAACTCCACATACAGCTAAATAAGCTCATTTTTATTACCAACGTGGTCTCTGCCAGCCCTGGTTTGTGTGCTTGTTTTTAAAGAATGAAGAAAAACATTCATGCCAGGAAAACTTACTTTCATTTTTGTAATTCATGCTAAAACACAAACAAGGATTATAGTTAAAGACAGTCTCAGTGCAACAGCACCTTCCTCTACACATTTCTGTCTGGAGGAATTGGGAATAAATATTTAGCTTGCTCTCTGCAAACAAGCAACAAGGGAAGATTATGGACTTGCTGATAGCACTGACTTAAAGTACATACAGTGAGTGCTCATAGAATGACTATGACCAAGAACATGAGAAAATTAATTATTGCACAAAGTGAGCCCAACTTAGAAATCCTCTCAGTTTTATACCACGTGGAGTATCCTCAACAGCTGATGATTTGATATACTTTTTTGAAGTCCCCCCCAAACCAGACCTTTAACATTCCTCCTCTTAAAAGTCATAAAATACCTGTACTTTTTACCTGCTTCTTCTAACTGCCCAGAGTATCACCTTACTGGAAAACTGCAGCCACCTGCTAAATATGTACCTTGGTTGCTTGGCCCCCATCTCAACACTTCCTGAACATCCATACTAACATTTATATTTTCAGGATAATTCTTCCAGAGAGCCAGTTTCAATATTCTGCTTAAGTAGTTCAATTAAAATTTGCACAGAATATTCAGAGGTGAATATAACAGAGGCACACTGCCTCAGTAAACACCATATATTTAACTAAACAAGTGGCAAGACAGCTAAAATGAAATAGCTGTTGATTAAAAATAGTTGAAATGGCAAGCAGTCCATTTCTTTAATAGAATATGTATAAAGAAGTAGCCTTTTTATAGCTACCCAAATTGATGCCGACTGCAGACGTGCAGACCCTGCAACTCTTGCAGGTTCCCAGAGCTTGGACAGACCGATTCCTACATTCCTGCCAATTCCAGTGGTCACCATCAGCAACCACCACCAGTTCAGGAGACTTGAACCAGTTTATGAGCAGAAGCCAACCTAGTATATATTCAAAAAGCTTTTACAAGTTCTACCCAACCACGGAGTATCCTAATAAACATCTGCAATATCCGTCCTCTAACCCGCAGGCAGGAGAGCGGCAGAGGTGGGGCAGTCCCTACGATCCCATGCCCTCAGCCCCTTAACTGATGTGGGCTACGGCAGCCCTCTGCTGTAACTGCCTCGTGGTGTTCACCTTGCAGCTCGTGGTTGTTTAAATCCACACGTTTTTTCTCAACCCTGCGAAAGAGGACAGACCATGCAAATGACTCCTTGTGATTTTTATCCCCTGAATGTTGTCTGTCTCCATGTTCTCCCAGCCATGGAAAAATGCTGCAAAGACCTAGAACCAAACGGTGATTTGGGCAAGAACAAAAGCGGAACACAAACATTTACCATGTCGCTTCAGACCTCAGCGTGATACCAGTCTGTAAACCAGTCATGCTGACTTCATTTCTGCAAGGTTCCATCTTGCATGGTGTTCATTATAGCCTCAAGGTATTTTTCTGTATTAGTAGCTTTAAGGCACCTCCTTTGCACAAATCTCTTTCAGCCGATTATTCTGCCAAATATTAAGTTCTATTTCTTCAAACTGAATCTTTACTTCCTGCCAATCTCTTACAAAGTTTTATCCTACTGCCCTTTTTTCTACTACTGCGAACATACTTCTGTTTGATCTCAGCTCTTTCCTCCAGATGAGCATTTGTATCAGAAGAGACAAGACTAATTAAGCAGAAACCAAAACTGTTTTTTCCTTTAAGAGTCAAAGGTTAGATACCTGCAGAGCAGCACGAAAAGCTTGAGTTCCTATGCAGTCAAAAAAACCCACCACACTGGCTTTGAAAACCTCATGCTAGTGATTTTAAACACAAAACTAATACGATGGTAACATTTTGATAAATCTCTCTATGCGTGCATGTTAAGAGTAGGATAAAATTGAACGACAACATGAAGACGGCATGTGAAGACTCTAAAAATGAGAAGAAAAAAACCCCACCCAAATGGCAAAAAACAAAACAAACCCTGGAAAAGCAGATGCCCTCCAGAATTGAACTGGTTTTACAGTCTTGCAAATCTAACTTTCCAAAGCTGATGCAACTCAAGGATGAGTTAAGGCTCCCGATGATAGCTTTGCATCCCTGCACTCCCTACCTATCCACTAAAGAGTAGCTGGGAAGAAACTGCTTTATAGAAAAGAACCAAGAACTGTGTTACGCCCACATTATTTCTTATGGAAAAAGCATAGTAAGCCTACCTCATGCATCTACTATATTCTCCCTGTTCAACCAAAAATACAGAACTGAAAGTCTGGAAAACCCCAGCACCCCAAAGAAATAACAAACCTGGCTTGCCCACATACTAAAAAAAAAAATAAAAAATATGTAAATTTGTGTAACACCGAAGCCTGCATATGCAAAGCATAAGAATGTAGTAATTATCATTAATCATTCCTTTACAAAGACTAGAACTAATTGGAGAAATAATTTGAGAAAATTGAAGTACATGACAGAAAGCATTAAGATTCATTAAGTTTCAGCTCTCTGGTCTGTCAGCTTGTCAAAAGTAGATGCCAGCTATTCTAGCATTACTGGTAAAAGACTTCATATTTTCCTAATCTTGAATAAAATTTAACCCTTATATAATTGCATAACAAACTAACTACATCTGAAATGATACATTTTTTGTTAAAAGACATTTGTGTCTACATTTTTCTAAATCAGGGAAACTGAACTTGCTGAAGTTTCATTATAAAGCATTTGCAGATTCATTAGGTATTTTGTATTTATTTATATTATTTGAGAGGTGCCAGCACACATTCCAAAAAACAAACCAGAAAAGAGGCATTTGAATAAAAAGTTACATTGGAAAAGACATCCACACTGCTCCACACCTATGCCTCAAATTCACTTTGACCAGAAAAGCCAATAAACATGCAACAAGTTCTGACATTATTTGTCCTAATGGTTACAGCGAAGAGTGTGAGTAACTACAAAGCAATTGCAAAGATGTAAGACAAACTTAGAAGCTCGTCTGCACATAGCCATTAAATCAAACAGCTCTGGTTAACTTCAGCTGTGCTTTCAGCAACCTCAGCCTTGGTGAGCACACCCTGCACCCATCCCAGTCCTTGCAACAGCAGCAGGGAAAGAGACAAACAAATTTTATGTCCCTCTATTTGTTGCCCTGGGATAACCCTCCCCAGGTAAGCTGTACTGCTACAGGCTTTTGATCCATTGTAATAGAACACAGTCCTGCTGTAGGGGAGAAACAAAGACTTGGTTGTGTAAGAACTCCCACGTGTCTGAAAGGAACAGCCCATCTGCAAGATGGGACAAGATGCAAAATTTCATAGACTTTCCTCACCCCCCTCCTCTTAAAACATATGGTGTGGGCTTTACGGAGAACATCACAGGTCTTCACCTGGGGATGGTGCGACTACCCTAGCAAGATTTAGTCTTTGCCGACCACCGTAGATAAACATTTTAGTTGCATACTTCAGTAGCAAGTAGGTGGTTTGTCGTACAACTTCAAAACTTGATAAACACAGCTGTGTTAGAAAATAATGTACATAATGCATAAAATTTTAAAGCTTACAGAAAGTTACCAACTTGATGAAAGATGTAAATAGTTTACTTGGCAATTAAGGTTAAAATAGGAGGCTAGCCTGCAGTTAAAGCTTCCATGCTTTAAGAAGTCACCCTATTAGAATTTTTTTGCATATGCTTCAAATTTTACCTTTATTAATCGAAATAGCTCAGTCAACTATGCATTGAAAAACGTGGGTAGTCAAAAAACCATAACTGCTTAAAATGCAGCACAAATTGCCTCCATTCTGATCAGCGCCACAAAGTTTGACATAGTACAATTTATTTTCTACATGACATCACTGCCAACACATGAAACATACCTAAGTTTGGCAAAGCACAGATCTTCACTCATTATATACACTGTATTTCAATCAAGGGCGTACCTGCACAAAAATATTATTAAGCTCCAAATTCTGCTAAGAATGCAAGACAAAACATTACTGTCAGGTAATGTTTTCTAAAGGAGTCCAGTCCGCTCTCTGCTTTATGAGATGATCACCACATGCTGCTACAGCTCTAAGTCTCCTTCAAAATACTTTAACTGAGAAGTCAAACCACTCTTCATAGTCTCTCTACAAGCCAAGGACAAGGGAGGTCTGTAAAAAAATTCTTCCCCTCCTGAGTCTCAAATCACAAGCTCATTTCTGTTATTTATACTTGGCTTTGGAGAAACCCAGTGTTCCACTTAAAGCATCAACTTCACATACTCTTTAAAATACAACCTATTTGACAACCACTGGAATGCCATCTCCATTTGAAGCCACTCCTGAACAGTCAAGAGCTGAAGTCTGGGTGTTGGGGGGTTTTGCCTAGGTGCAGTGCTGGTAGTGGAAAAAGCACGTCCTTTGCATCATGCATCTGAAATGCTTCAGCTGACTCCTGCACTTGTATTTCTTCCAGCTTTCTCAGAGAATAAAGAAGGAATCTTCAAAATTGGCAATAAAACCACGTTCCCCTAGTGGAAAAAGTACCAAGAAGTTTGCAGAAAGATAAAACTGTTCAAAATTTCAACTAATTTTAACAGCTATTAACAGCGCTTCCTCCATTACCATACCATCACAATGTTAGGTGCAAAGTTTTGTGTATAAAATGGAGGCGGTTTGATCATTAATGTAATTTACTTAATAAATGTGGCAAGTAGTGGAATGGGTAATGCTAACTTAAACAGTAATTATAACAAAAGTAATCCAAAAATAGAAAACCACTAATATTACAAGGTTTATTCTTCCATATAAACATAGCTACGTGTACTGAATTACTTAATAAAACAGTAAGTTAGGTAAGATCTTAGAAAAAAAATCAGTATTTCTCATGATAAAGTTAAGATGTCATGATTAGTTCGTAACAGCTGTGATGTCTGGAGAAGTGGCTCGGACACACTTGAATCTGTATTTCTCACCTGTGATGGCTCAGGCTGCGCTGTGAAATACTTCTAGTGGCAGTGACAGGGACTGCTTAAGCTGGCACTACTCGGTAGGACATCAAACTATGCCTTCAGCGTATGGCAGGGGCAGTTCTGTACAGCGAGAGATGCTTTTTACTCTAACAGCATATCTTACCAACCAAGGTTCCTTTCCGCTTCTAAAGAAAAGGGAAGGATGTATGTTGGACTTCAAATGAGAATTCTCAGAAAGCTGCTAAAGTTGTTACTAGTAATATCTTAGTTAAACCAAGATTCAGACAAATTAAGACCATAAAACCTTTTAGCAGAAACATTCAACTAAAAGGAGGAAAAGCTTTATTTGTGTGCCTGGTTTCCACACAAAGGACTATTAGACTTCATTTTAGAAGGAAAATAGTTGCTTTTTTCAATCAATGCTAATTGAACCCGTTTTGCTGAATAACAAAGAAAACTTTCGTATGATGACAAGATAAACAGAAGAAAAATTACTTCATGAAGACTAAGGATAAAAATACAGCCTTCTAAAAAAACCCAACAAATTAGTGAAGTTTAACAATTCTTCACCAAATTCTTGAACTGAGCTTCAGATTTCAGGGATTGAATAAATAATTTTCATTACCATTCACAGTGGTAACCAGTCACGTTTACCTTGGAGGTTACTAAACTGTCTGGGAAGGTGTAAGTCATGCCATTGTTCATATAAGCCCCACAAGGAACTTTGAGCTGAATCATTACAGAGAAACTTAAGGGATGTATGTTTTAAGCAAACATTGAGAATTTTGCATGTACCTACACACAAAACAGCAACGTGCTGTGCTGAGATACTCAAGACCGCCCTGTGACGACAGCGAGGTATCCTTATTTGTTACCCAAGTCATCCTAGGAAGAACTGCAGTGGTTGACTGTGCCACATTCTTGCCGTAGCCTAAATAACACAAGACAGGTAACTGCGTGTGTTCAAATGACCTGCATCATGTTTATAAACTTACCTTGGCATCATGGTTTTCTGGAGTTTGGTGCATCCAAAGTCAAATACAGAGCAGCCTATCAGTAGCGCTACTTGTCTTCGCAAGGTATCGGTAAGCGTATTACACCCCACGAACTGCCCAGACAGATTATTCTTACATACCACTGCTCCCATAACAAATGCAAGCAACATTTCTGTGGTCACAATAAGCCTATACTCCTTGACAAGAAAAAAAAAAAAAAACAAGACGGTTTGCAATGGTAAATGGAAAAAGAAACCAAATCTCTTGGAAACCATGAGGCCCATCTTCATTACCACAGGATCAACTCTTCTTCCCACTGAGCATCGGTTCTGACAGTCTGTATAAAGGCAGTCATTTCTCAGGCAAGTTACAAGCTGTTCGGAGGTCTAAGTTATTTGAGTGTCAAAATGGAAAAAATAACAAAGTTATGGAGATCAGAGCAAGACTGCAATATGATCCTCCCCAGGAAAGGTTTCCAGAAGGACAGCAGCATATTTTACACTAGACTGATTGACAGTGCTAATAAAATGCTTCTCTCCTTTGAGAAAGGTTAAGGTAGCCATTGGGAACATATACGGGGGGAAAAAAAAAAAAAACCAAACATATACAAGCCACACAGACACATTCTGTATAAGTAACAACTTTATTGTAACTTGATGTGCTGAAATGCAAAAATATTTTCAGCAACAAGGTACAAAAAGTATTTCACCATTAACATCAGCTGATAAAAAAGGCTGGATGGTTTGATACAACTGTTTACATATCTGAATTCTCTTTAATCATTTCCACCCCAAAACAGGTCTAAGTTATTTCACTGGTTTAATTTCTAAAATAGGACTCATTGATCTTAAGCCTTCAAAAACCAGGTTACAAATACAGTGAAGTTCCTTGCAAAACACTTGAAATAGTGAATTCCCTTTACAAACGTAGTCCATTTACTGTAAGCAGAAGCCAGGTTATGAGATTAAGTCAGTATCTTGTTAGCTAAGGAGCTAAACTCTGCACTAAATATGCTATCAACACCAGACAAAGAGGACAGTTAACATTCCACTTGTCAATTACAAAAAAATAAATCAATTAAGCTTAGAAATTTTAACCAACTGTAAAATTCAACAATATTTCAGGTAGCAATACCTCACATTTGCAATTCACTGTCTTTTATGAAACACAGTTTCAAATACTGCACATAGTTTTATTCTCCCAAGGGAGAAATCTTACCACGAGCATTTAAAAGGAACATAATCTCCATGTAGATCTTCTACTGACCTTCTGTGCAAAGGTGAATTTTATACTAAGTACTCAACGTTTAGAAAAACATCAGAACTAGAGTAACTTGTAAAACTAACTTTGTGTCCATGATTATCACATTTTGACATACACTTATTTTGTAACAGCAAATATTTTCACATTTTCACAAAAATATACCATTACTTAACTTGTATCTGTAATGCTTATTTTGTGTGTAGTTTTTACCTCAGTGAAACTGAATTTAGGAAGCAAGAATCAACATGCAAGAGAGCTCACATGGGTAATTTGTAACTTTTCCATCTCAACTGTGTATCAAATAGCATTCTCCTTCACCTTTAAAAATCCCTTTTAAAAAGATCTTGTATCCTGTTAAATCTTCTCTTCATCATTACAACAGTTTCCTAAAAGGCACAATGTGTTCATACTTCTGCATGCAGTAAATGGACTAGGAGATAAGGATTTATTGAAGCATCTTCCACCCAAAGTATCTCCTTAGGAGAGGTTCAAACGGGAAAAAAAAATAAGATATATATATAATACATAGTAGCATTTTAACAGCAAATTTGAGTCCTTATTTTTAGAAAGTCAAAGTCATTCTTGACAAAAAACACCACACAGTCATACACACGCGCACGCACACACAGGACACATGCAGGGTTCTCCCCAGAGAAGTATGGAAGCGGTGGTTCACACGTATCTGAGGGAGTAGTGTTGGCAAGCCAAAACATGGCACCTTCATACATTATATTCCTAATCTGTATAGAAAACTAAGAAACCCCCGCTAAGATTTCAGCCTGAAAAAAAACCTGTCCGTTGTATGAGATAGTCTTATATCTGCTGCACTTAGAACTGGCAACTGAGGTTTAAAGGGCAAGCTCTTGAGATGTGGAGAATAAAAAAAGCTACTGAATCCAAAGGAGAAGGTTGCAATTACCAGCTATCCCGTTCCAGTGAGAACACTGCATGTAGTTATTAAAGAATAGAAGCAGTGAATAAATTAGTGCACTCACTTAAGAATATGGCAACCATTTTACCTTTTTCTTAAGAGCTGACAAACCTTGAAAACATACATAATAAATAAAATCAAATCTAAAAAAATCAATTGTCATTCTTGTTGGGTTGGTGGGGTTTTTTTCCTGTTAATGCATGGTATACACTGCCTGACTTGAGAAGTGGACACTCTATGATGAAGACAATAGTACAGCACAGTGTCTGACATTTTTTGGTACAAAGTGTGCTATTAAGCTTCTAAAAGAAAAGTTTTCATGGAAGTCTAAGCTTTCCATTTGACTACTGTATGTTGTTACTTTAGAACAAGCTGAACTGGACAATCATTACAGCATTAAATATTCAAGTCACTTCGTATGTCAGAGCTGCAAGTTTTACCAGTGATAAGTATGAGGATATATAGTTCTAACGCATTACACAGTGCAGCAAAAACATCACTATTTTGGAGGGAACAATTATCTCTACATCTTATTGTGAAGAATGCTTACGAGACCTTATTTTAGATAAATATTTAAAAATTGATAAAAGGATAAATCTTTGTAAATATATAATTTGATGCCTTACATACTATTAAAGTTTCTGATTTTACACTTTATCCATCAAAGATTTAGTTAGAAGGTAAGAAGAAAATGCACATTTAGAGGTTACTTTATTCTTCAAACTTGGACCGGGCGTTTTTTCCAATTTATCTTTGCTAATGGTTTACTAGATGCCAAAGTATAAAACTATACACTCTTTCCTCTAAAAATTTTGTTCAGCGCAAATTTAGGTGAATCTTAATGAAATGAGGATGGAGATAGATTTTTAAGATGGTAAATCTGAAATTCTTCCTCTCTCCTCCCTGCATAACTCCTTTTAATAGAGAAACTAAAACCCTTATGCAAATATGTTTATAAATTAGATGAGATCTCCTCCCATTCCCCACTGCTAAACCCAAGTCTTCCCAGAAAAGAAATATAGCATATTATCACTATTACAGTAAACTCAATGCAATAACTCAGGAAACATTTAGAGTGTGCACTACTGCAGAATTTTCCTCCCAATTGTAAACAAAGCTATCAAACACTGAGGATGTTGATATTAAAGCTAAGATTTATATAATAAGGAACTGGCCCATGACAAGCAGTTTACAAATGTTTCATCCTTTTCACATTATGCAGAATTTCAATACCATCCACAATGCTAGCACAATAACTGAAATGCAAGACTGAGCAAGTCTCTGCTTGCAAATACCATCTGACATTTTGGGGAAATATTCCTCTTGATGTGCACGTAACCTCCTTAGGTGTTAATGGAAGCTGTGCACATCCGTCAAGATGGGAAAAAAATCCCTTCAAAACTTTACCATTCACATGCCTTTTTCAAATAAGCGAAAAATATTCTGTTAGTTAAATATGAAAGCTTGCAATAGCCACCTTCAATTGAGTCTTAAAAAGACATGCCTTTCTTTCTAACAAAACTAAATCCCATGTGGCTGTGGGCATCTTAAAATGTATCTAAAAAGTTAAGCCACAATTACCTGTACCTCATTATCATCAAAAGCAAAATATATATGTACCACACAACATACAAAAGTTACACGTTAAAAGTGCATATTCAGAATCCATTTGGCCCATTTCTTCAATTTACATTTGGTCATTCTATGCATCCTTTACTTTTCTATGAAACCATACACGTGGGATATATTTTTTCCATACACAACACTATTCTGTTTTCACATTGAACTCTTTACCTCTCGGTCAGTTCTGCATTAAATGTAAACTAATGATGGACCGTAAAGAAACACAAGCAAGAGGTTTATTCTGTGTTTCTTTTTACCATTTGGACAGCTTTGACACACACACAATAAGCATTACAAACTGTAATGAAAATACATTTTTGGGCCAAACCATTGCATATTTGCCCCCACAATGAAAAATAAATTATGTTCAAAGCAGTATATTGCCATAAATAGCCTATAGGCATCTGCTGAAGGTAAACAGGCTCTCCCTATATTTAGCACTTGTCTAGGGTACATGATGTGCCTCTGGTTCAAGTGCTTCTAATGAGAGGCTAGTTAAAACCTTCCAGTTAGCACAGGACCAAACTATAATCATTTTCTTTTCTTCTGAAAATAATGGAAGATCCCTTTCAAAAATTAATCTTCAGTTATCAACTTTACTGCATTATGGAGCTAGTGCAATCCTGCAGAGCCTAGTCAAAAAGACAAGGCACATTTAAAAATAATAATAAAAAAATCAAGATACATTAAACTATATGGACTAGAGAGTCATTGAAGATAATTTAAGGCCTTTCAGTGAATTAGAGTAATCAGTCTAATTTAAAGCTGAGGATTAAACCATAAATTATCCATCTGAAAAGCAAACAATAGGCTTTTTCAGCTTCTGTTCTGTGGACAAGGATAACAAAAACTCTTGTTATGGTTTGTGAAAACACCTCTGGACATGGAGGAGTAGAGTCAATTCAATTTCTCTAAAGTTCATGGAAGATTTCATGACTGTTTTAGCCGTTTGCGTGGAATGCCAAACTGTGGACACTGTGCAGATGCTAGTGCGCGAAAGGCCTCTGCTACTAAGTGAGGGTGGGAGTGGATCATGGACTTCCAACCTGCTGTTTCCATTATGTCTGTTGCTTGGCTGAAAACAGAAGTATTAAGAATGGTCACACAATTTTACAAACCAAATGCACAAATGCACAGTGGAGAAGAGCAGGCAAGGCAGATCTACTGCAGAAGAGCAGTTGAGCACTATCAGACACTAGGCTTTATGAATGCCAGTAAAATTGCCATTCAAAGGCAGCAAATTGCAATTTGGTTATATTAATATCATCACATGTAGGACACAGGGTACTTACTCTGCTCTACTCTGTACCAGCAAGACCTCAGGTAGCAAATAGTGTCCAATACTGGGCACCGTGTAAAGATAACTGCCTTGAAATTGCTCAGGAAAACCAATAAAAATAAGAGGGAAATTAGAAGTGAGGTCTAGTGCAGAGACAAAAGGCAAGGGAAGACACGGTAACCTCATTACCTAGAAGGGCATGCTCAGTTTGGGGAGAGAGAAGGATGATAAGATGAATCAGCTGAAACTGCAGCAAAAATGATGTAGTTCATGCACTAGAAAAGCCACAAAGACAGATTAGCTGGCTAACTACAGAACCCTTTACTGGGAGCTCGCAGTTACAGTACCAGTAGAGCATACTTGAGAACATTTACTCTTTCTTCAGTACAAGATAACGGACTACATTTAGAATGGCTTTCAATGGCCACTGTTGATTTTGAACTAACACAGAAGGAACAACAGATTTCAGCAAGTAGAACACTGACATCCAGGTGATTAAAAACTATGTATTTACTTTCTTATGAAATAATGTAGAATAAAACCATAAAATCCATTCTGTACATGAAGAATATTACACTGGTTGGGATGCATCCCACATTGACACAGGATCAATTTGTAATTTGGAACCAACAGCTTATGCCTCAAGCCCAAGTTTCCACGGCCCTGCAATTTCAAAAGCCTCTCATGAGCACCTTCACACCTTCACACTGCTTCAGGACCACTGTCAAGCATAAAGTTAACAGCTGACCTCTACACTATACGATCTCTAAAAAAACCTTTTGCAGATTTCTAATGCAAGCCTTTAATCTTCTGCTGCAAGTCAGTAAAGGTAAGTGCCTGAAGAAACAAAACCAAAGTTCATACTCCCTGGTGCCCAGAGCCAGTAAATTAAACCAGGCCCTCTCACATTACTTCTTTGGTTTATTGCAGATGCTTTAGCTGAAGTTAAGATGACCAGCATCTTCACTACCAATTACCAAAGGCAGAATTCAGCTCAGTAAATTCCAAATCACTTGAGAAGGAACATGTCAACTAGTTTACATTATTGTGCATTCTGACTTATCTTTTTTAATTTTCCTACTGGCATTTTACTATTTACCTTCCACCACCCACTTCCTTGTCCATGTAATGCTTAATCAATAGGCCTGTGAAGATGTTTCTGGCCTTTTTTTAAAAAAAAAAAAAAAAAAAAAAAGCGAAACACTAGTATTAACTGGTACAACACAGCTTATAACTTCTCTGGAGATTCTGACCGTAAGTAATAAGTGCTCTGCTATTCTTTTACTGTTCCAGCCTACCACTGGCTATTCTGAAGCTGGCTGTCTTCTATTCCATGATTCACTTGAGCTGTTCTAAACATATGCTGCAATCTGTCCTACAGTCCCACATATTCTCAACCTATTTCCAGTGTAGGCATGAGCACTTACGGACTCAGCCAGATCAGAGGGACCTGACTGACCAGTTGTGTGGCCTCAATACTAGCGCTGGCATGGGGGAAGGTGCACAAACATGTTGCCTAAGGCAAAAAGAGCAACTGCCCTCCTTTCTTTGGAAAGGCTGCAGGCTCAGATTGACCTAAGGAAGTCTGGAAACCACACTGGGGTTGTCACTCCTCCAGCCACAAACCTGGTTAGTCAAGAGAATGGTTTCCTTCATAAAGGTTGCTGACACCACCTCACAGCACTGCTGTGTCCCTAGGAAAGGAAGGAAAGCCAGCTACGGTTACGATCTCACACCGAAGGGCAGTTAACTGTCCCTGTCGTTTAAGGAGGAAGTCACAATCACAACCGGGTTAGCATCTGCTGAAGCCTACTTCCGATCAGTGACTGCCCTCAGCAGTGTGGAAATGAATCAACAGTTCTTAAGATCTGCAGTCTGTTTAGCATTGTTTGCACAGAACATTGTGAGGCAGGGAAACTTACTTGCTATTCCAGTTTTTCCCATCTTTACACCCAAGTTGTCTAAGAACACTGCACCTGTAAGAGAGAACTGTGCTAATATTGAAAAGGTACACAAAGCATAAATACAAATATATTTAGAGTCTCAAATATTACTTGCCTGTTAATAAAGTCTATTGCTTGTGCTTTTAACTGTTCAGCGCTGTGCAAATCTGCGAGGATAAGAATGTCAGCAACATTTTCTACCGAGAGGTTACTACACAGTGCTTCCTCACACATGACCTTCAGCCGTTCCAGTGCATACTGATAAAAGAAAAAACTACACTAATCATTCTTCAAACTCGTTCTTTCTACCGTTATCTCTACAGCTTAACACAGTTCCAGTCATGAAAATGCTTGGTGCCTCCCACACTTAACAAACTGCTTCCAAACAGGTAATTCAAAATTCAATATGCTGCACTGATGAGTCCTCAAAGGGTAAGAAATGCATTAGGTTTGACACAAACTGAGCAAATGCTTACTAAGAGAACTTTTAATAAAACAACAAAACCAACTTATTCAGAAGTTTTCTTTTTCCTTCAGTTTGGTAAGGGAAAAAAGAGCAAGGAACAGACATGGGCTCTTTATCAAAATCATCATTAGATGGGGTTACATCTCTAAGCAAGAGACAAGAAATTATACAATGGAAAGTATTTGTTAAACTGTCCAAGGGAAAATACATTAGCCTGTTTGAAACTACCTTGTTCCAAGTTTAGCCCCATCCCCATCTGAATTTCTTAATTTCTTCCATACCCTTGACACAGCCTACCAGAAAACTGAGTAATTGCATTCCCACATTATATTTGCGTGAATAAACTGTGCTTTCTTGAGGCATGCCATGGTCTGAACAGGTTTCATTCAGCTGTATACATTTCTACTGAGATCTTACTCATCCCATTTAGTTTAGCATCTTTCAGATACAGTTTTCAAGTCCAAAAAGAATTTCAGCCACATAAGTGGCATATATTCAAATTGCCAGTCACACGTTTGTGTTAGCAACTGTTCATGCAACAAAGAAACACCACTTAAGAAAACTCAATTTATTAGGCTAACATCTATCTAGACCTATGCATTTTTACTTCCATTTTATTACTACAGTATTCCTCAGGTTACCTCTACTTACAGTAAATACATATAAATTGCAACAATCTGTACCCACCAGGTAATTCAGCAGTGTAATGCCTTTGGTAATATGCAGAACACTCATTTCTTAGATTATTATTATTTCACATTCAGAACAAATAGCAAAAATTTTCTAGCAGTTTTTTACTGTTACAAAAAGCTACAGGGACCTCCTAGATCACCATTTTTGTTTTCTGGTATTGTGGACAAGCATGCAACTGTACATTATAATATTCTCTACATTTATCAATCATGCCCTAAATAAAGGCCATCATTCATAAAACACCACCATTTCCCCTTCCTGCTTGAGTGTACTGAAACTTAACAAAAGACCATCAGCTTTGGAAGGTGAGATGCTGGCAGTGACAGGTGAAAAGAGTGGTAAGTCAAAGGGCAGCATCAGGTCAAGAGATGATGAAAAAAAAAAAAACAAACACCAAAAAACAGAACACATTAAGCTGCCAGAAAAGAAATAAGTGTTTCTTGAAATTAACTACTGGGATGACTTACACTACCTTAAATGACTTAATTGAGATTGATTATGAGAATAGGCTGGTTTTATCACTAATGTTTTACGGATATGACTGCACAGCCAATGCAGAAATTGCAAAGTTAGTTTAACAAATTGCCACACTCAACTGAGAGTGAAAAAAGTTTCCAATTACACAAACTGAAATTAGTATTTTCCGGATTCTAAACTACTTACGCCTCCTCAGGGAAAGACAACTGTGTGCCCTCTGAGGAAAGTTAACTAAAATTTCTACCCAAGTTTTAAAGCAGTGAAGAATAAAACCAAGGTATGGGTCAAGTTTTTAAAGTGTAAGAAAAACTGTAAATGATGCTATGAAAGGGAATAATCTCACCTTAATTTCTGTGCTGTTATAAGTCCCCTCACCTCAAAAATAGTAAAAAAAATATTTCACAGAGCAACAATTTAAAGAATAGAAAAGAGCCCAATACAGAAGCTATGAAAGATTAGAATTACTATATTTGTAAGGAAGACAAAAAATGTCTGAAGCAGCAGTATTTTAGGGAGCAGAGTTAATTCAAACACTTGTATAAATCCTCTTTAAGAATACGAAGATCTAGAATACATTTCATTTGAGACCAATTTTCCAAATCATATTGCTGATAAAAAAATTTGGATAGTAAGTATAATTAATATCTGAAACTTCTGATCAAGAAATATTTATAAGACTTCTACTGCTAAAGATAAGTCTGTTCTTTCCCATCTTTCTCCATTTCTGATGAGATCTGGTTTTCATATTAATATCAAAATATATATCAAACTGAAAAGATACTTTTATTTTAGAAGAATGTTACAAAGATTAGGTTTGAGAACCGGAGTCCGTTACTTACTTTGTCTGCAGCTGCCAACAAATTGTCAGCCATTTTTTCAAGGTTTGGTGCTTTTCCTGTGTAAATGAATCTCATCATTTCTTTAAAAACTTCAGGGTCTACATCATTTATTTCTACACGATTCTGGTGAAGAAGAATAATCAATAAAAGCCTCTGGTTTAGCTACAACTTTAAAGTGAACATATCAAGTATCATCTGCACGGACACTACGAGCATTTGCCATCCATCATACAAAAATTCTTACACATTTAAGTTAACATTCAACCATATTAAGCAAAAAGTAATCAAAATCAGTAGCTCTTAAAGTCAGGCAGAAATCTGTTGGAAAAGCCTCAACAATAAAAAGTTATTGCTGCTTTTTTTTTCTAGAAATGTCTAATTCTGGACTCTATTGCACAGGCTGTACATAAAACTCAAGGCACAGTTTCAGAAATATTTAAAAGTGGTGCAGAGTTTCCAGCTTGACAATGATGTGTTTGGAACATCACAAGTCAGAGCAGCAGACAAAGTGAGCCATTTTTGGCTTGACTTAAATTGAGTCAACACAGCCTGTTTTGTTCTCAGAATCCAAAAAGCAAACAAAGCAGCACATCTAGCTGACATTGTGTAGCTGAAGACTGTCCTGATAGAACTGTGGTATTGTGTGCTTCATCCATGCTCTAATAGTATTCCCTATAAGCAACTAATGAAGTAGGAAATAATGTCAAAGATATACAAGCAAGCAACAGACTTTTGAACGGAGTACAAAACTCACAGGCTATCTATCAGCCCATGAGATGTAAACGTTCTGGTTCCCTGTCCACTGAACCACATACAGCATTTAGGAGTAGGGCTGCACTACTGAAGCTGTGACACGTCCAAGTTTCTTTCAGTCCAAAAATCTCGATAAAATGCTTCCAATATTCCAATTCTACCTGTGAAAGTTTCCAGACTAGAGAAGTGCAGCGGAGAAAAACACCACGTCAGTGAAACACTGTTGTGCTACAGCACCATATTTCTCTGATTTATTTGTTCACACAAGTGGCACCATTGCAGCCTCCATAACTAAGTGATGATCACCTACTACAGTCCTTGAGGGAGCTGATCAGTCCCTTGCTTTTTCATGGATTCTGCCTGTAACCAACCCATTTTAGATATTATTCTTCATGAAATACACAAACAACCCCTCATAAAAGCAGAAGCAGCTCTCTGCTGATTAAGTAACTACCCTTCCAGAACACTTATACAGGTCAAGTGCCTGCAGGAACTGTGAATGAGGAGAGCTTCACTGCCTCCGGGCTTAGTTTGAGTCATAATTCACCTATTGTTTGTGTCATAGCTACCATATAAAATGTTTTAATGCACTACAGCAAAATCTTAATCAAGTCAATCAGCTTACGTGAAGGAATAAAAGCACAAAGGGGAAGAGATTACTAGGTCAACTACATCAGTAGCTAATGTTAAAAAAAAAACAACCAACCAACACTGATCTCGGGCAGATAGTACCTGAAAGAACAAATCCTCCCTCCAGAACATCCGTATGGTCAGCCCTATCTGCTTTTTCTACGCAAAGAAACTCCCCCAGAACTCAACAGGAGAGTGTTCAGGAGTAGTACCTCCTCCACTCATGCACCACCATGCAGTACTCATCTTCCTCAACTGGCAATACTTGAAGATCTCTGCAACTTTCCCCTTTTTCATAAGGTACAAATATTTACAGGTAAAGTTTTCTGTCAGGCTTACCTTTTTGCTTTCCTCCATTTCATGCTCAAACATTGCATTAAAAACCGGAGATCGTGCTGTATCAAGAAAGGTAAATATTAAATATAATCAAATTTTAAACTTTTAGCAATTTAAATTACAAAATAATAGCAATACAAAAGTAGAAAGTACCTGCAAGGACAGATTTATGAGCTTTGAATTCTTGTCCTCCTACATAAAAACTGCAATCTGTAAATCTTGTTGTTTCCCAGAGATTCCCTAAATCTTCTGCTAGTCGACATTCAGGTACCTTCAAAGTGTTTGTATTAGACTGTCCTGATATATTTACTGAGTCTTGGACCACGCTTACCTAACAGAAAATCACAGCAAGACAACTCCTTCATAACTGAATGCTAACAATAAATAAATTACAGTACCTATTGCTAGAACTTCAGCAATTCCAAAGCAAAGCAAAAAACAGTAGTTTCTGGCATTAGGCCAGAGCCATAAAAGCAAACTGTAAAGCATTGGTTTAAGTATCATAAAACAAACACAGCTTTACATACAGACTCTAATATTGTGTATTTATCCAACCAAAACAAAAAGAGAGAGCACAATACCACATGCCACCTGACAGAAATGCCAGAGTAAGTAAGTCAAGGACAGATATGGGTTTTGGGATACCAGTGGGATCAAAAAGCAAGTTAATGCTATTTCAGAGATAAATTTAACACTTTAACGTTCTTCGCATGTGTAATTAAAATATATACACTACAAAATCCTAAACAGATCATCAGGATCACAAGGTCACTGAAAATGTGAAGATCCACATAAAGTTTGAATAGTATGATATTTCTAATTTTAATTACAGTAAGTTTATATTTAACGTGCAATGTGATAATGCAAATTAAGTGCAAGTAACATAGTTCCTTCATTATTTCATTTTACTGTGTCCAACTGAGGCAGGAATCACAAGTGATTGTCTTCCAAACGAGATTAAAAGCCATTATTTTAGAAATAATAGCCAATGAAATACAAGATGTAGTAGGTAACTTCAATAATGAAACACATGGTCACAGGATATAATTTTCGTACAGAACTAGTTAAGAAAACTGCAAAATATGCGCATTTGAAGTGAATATACTGCTATTATTTTCCATCAAGTCTTTTACATAAAGACAGTAGCATTCTTTTTTTCATGTATCTTTACATACTAAGTCATTTTAATCAGTACGTTGTGAAAACAGAAGAATCCAGCAAGTTTCACTTCTGCTGTCTGAGATCACATGCCTGAGAATAAAACCTTCATAAGGAAGAGCCATACTACAAGATCTTGATAACTGCATCTCCCAAATACAGAAAATTAGGATTATATATTCAAGAGAAATGCTGACACTGTTAAGATCAGTGCTTTGTTTGATTTCCTGAGGCACAGCATCTGGAATAAATCTGGCATAAAGCAAAAATAGCATAGCTAAGCTTCACAGAAGTTGGAGCACTGCAAACCAAGCTCCAGATCAGAAGAGGGGGACGATCCAATTAAGACAGAAGCTTGGGGATTTGAATCATTGCTTAGTGCCCTGTTTCATCCCATACCCCCTTGTGATTATAATAAAATCCTTTATGTTCTTCCACCTTTTAAGGGGGAAAAATATATATATATACCCCAAAGCACTGAAATTTCACTTTCACAGTAAGACTAGCTATTTACAGCACTGAAAAAAAAATCTATAGAGCTGTTGTGTACTCTATTTCACAGTTTTCATACACACAGAGTGATTTCAGGAGATATACATACACACAACAAAGTTTTAGCTTAGCAAAGTTGTCTTCTGTTGCCAACGGAGAACTCTGCTTCTTAAAACTTCACGACCCAAGCTGTCTGCAGAGCAGCCTCTTGTTAGCTACAGGCAGTGCCTAGGAAGTTCATCTACACATTATTTACAAGTACTTAAACTGATCTCTGATGTTCCCAGCTTCTATTTCAGAATGGCTAATATATAGACAGTTGTGCAACACAACCATTTGTTGAGACATCCTTTAAGGATATAAGCCAAGCAAGATTTTAGTTCAAGTCTCCTGCATCTAAGTGGCCTGGCATGTATTGTCTATAGATAATAACGATTTAAAGATTCTGAATACAAACACAGGGGTTTGATATTTCATCTCACTTGTCCTGACAGTAAGCTTAACGAGTAGGTTTTTTATTTAAATCAAGCTGAAATCCAATCAAGTTTATCCTACATACAAACTGAAAACTCATCCTCGGCTAAAAGTGACTGGTTTACGATTGTCTCAACACTTGACACAAATCCTTACACTTCAGGCACCTTAGAGCTGTGTTCATAAAAATCACTCACAAGAGTGAAGGTATTTCTTCACTAAACTGCAGGAATGAAGATGCTAAAACTAACAGCAGTCTAGCCAAGACTTCCAGGTACCCTACAAGGTCTGATTTACTTAGGAATCAATCCAACATGAAGCTTCTGCACAGCATACTCACTCTAGGGGCACAGGTCCTGTTTGCATTGCCTACCCTCACGTGTAAAGGTATATAAAAATCTATAAACTAGAACCTGAACAAGTTGTGTGTGATGACAGTTAACATTGATAACGTCTATCGTTTTCTTGGGTTTGAATCTCTGGTGATCCAATAGTAAAGATGCTGTAAGTGATACCCTAGACTACTCAGCCTAAGCTAAGTAAGAGATCTGTGAAAGTACTCACTAGGAAAAACAATCCTGCAGAGAATTGTCTGTTCTATCAGCAAATGAAAATAATTGCAAGGCTTCAGTAATTTCAAATCATATGGAAAGTGAGAATGAGTGAAAGAGATCAGTTTTCTTAAAGAAATAAAAGTACAAAGTTGTATTAAATCAATAGGTCACTTGGTGGTGGCAACATCTGACTTTGCAAGAAGTATTTAACAACCATTCACCTTCCAAGCCAAGAACACATCCAACTGATCTTAAGAACGTTTAGCAACACAGAAGGAGTATCTTTGCTGCCAAGGAAGGCCAAATAATCCTCCTGCAACCCAACAGGGAGAAAAGAAGAGCCAAACAGCACAGTTGGTACTCAGTGACCTTTACTAAATACTTGCTCTATCTGGCAAGTTTAATCAAGCCAAGTGCAATATAGTTTTAAAGAAGTGGTAAGTCAGCCTTCCAAGCAGGGTACAAGTAGGAAGGCAAACACAGAAATTAGAACTTACACTTAAGTTCTATAAGGACAAAAACTTCAGATTTGTCTATAGAAACAGGTCCTTCAGCCAACATCTGTTATTTCTAATGACAGCTGAAGAGCTAGAACACATCCAAATAACAACATTTAAAAAATATGTTTATTTCCAATTTTTTTTTTTTTTTGCTTTAGCTTGAAACACGCCAGGAGTTATTTTAACATGTTCACTGTGCACATTCAAATGTTGCACCTCCTTCAGCATTTATAATCAGGGTAGGTCAAACACTTCACAAAAGCCACTCACATTAAAACACGGAGAAGCATTGTAGGGAAACACAGTTATATTTAAAGATTACCATCAAAGCGTAACCAATATTTCTTCTGGAAAATTCAGTATTTGTTCCATTTATTTTTTTAAAAACTTTATCTCTAAGATTAGATAGCGACCTCTTTCCAAAACCAAACAATTTTTAAGTGTTCAGTTACATCAAAGTATTCATTACAAAGAAAACTTAAAATGAGAAAATACTCAAAAGTATCTTTACAGAAGAATAACACACTTGTTACATCTGTTTTTATCATCCAAATAACTGTACTCATAACAAATTTATCATACAGCTAATTTAACTTGTCTAAGTGAAAATAAGATGCACTATACTTGCAATATCTAGTCTCAGGGGCCACATTTCAATTATTCTTCCTACACAGCATAATGACATATAATTAAATTATAATCTTGCCAAAACATTTTTACACGTTTCCTGTAAATACACAGATCAAAGCAAACATAGGAGCAGTTAGAGCATCTATCATCCTCCTAAGTCACTAATCACTTTATGGCACCAAAGATAACCAGTCAATGTATATTTAACATACACTGTACTTAAACTGCAACTTCCTCTGGTTTCCATTTTTAAACACTGAGTAAGCTTTTCTCTGAATTTTAATATGACAATTTAGGTTAGCAATGTAACTGATATAGTAGAAGTGACCCATAATGCACCATCAAGTTACATTTACACCACAGCTCTCAACATCAATTCTCAGTATTAAGCAGTCCTTCTACAGGATACTTGCATTTGTTCAAAAAACAAAATGTTTAACAATTATTATAAAAATGAAGTGTTTAATTTACTGGAAAGGCCTGTTCAATGGTTAAAGATGTCAATTATGATATTATAGGAATACAGACTGACAAATAGGTTTGTTTTTTTTTTAAATTAAGAGAACCAGCATGTAGACATTTCCTTTTGCTTATATATTGAAAAACAATCCTATAATTCCAAATACAACTTCAAATAAAAGTGACCTCAGTAAAACCGTACATGCTGTCTATAAAAGTATCAGCCACCTTTTACTAAGTATTTCTACAGTCAATTCTAATTTAATCTGGCAGATTCATGGAGAAGCCCAACAGTTTATAAATGATCAATTCAGACTTCTTCTACACTACACTTTAGTAACATGTATCCAAAAAACCAAACAAATACAATACAGCCAAAGCAAATATGTACTTTAATATATTTATAGTTTACAGAAGACAATTTTTATAGCATATTACTGCTTGAATCAACATAAACATCTATCTACTAGAGCGGAAAACATTTTATTTGAAAGTTTACTACTTAAGAACCTATACCCACCTCACAAAATAATGTAAGCTTGTCATCTGGTAGAAGACCATTAGCTTCATCTAGTAAAAAATCTCTTCGGATAAATTTCTTAAAACCCCAGTCCTTGCCTTGCACAAATCGATATGCTCTTTGGCTTTCTGATAAAAAAATAGTTATGCACAAATAAAGCAAGTTAAATAAAAATCTTAACACAAAACACCACCTAAAGTCTATATTAAGGCTAAGTGTTTATCAAGAAATGAATCAATTTAACACATTTGGATCATGTGTCACACTCTTAGAAACCCCACAAAATTAAAACTTTTTAAAATGTTGTAATGGTGTTATTTCATAGAACACTTGACAGTAGAGCACAATTTGCAATTCAGACTATATCATCTCCTTAAATGTTATCTTAGGCACTATCCAGCAAGAGAGGAGTTTTTCAGTTGGTGTTTAAGAATGCCAATGTGTCAAAACAGAAATTGTTCACAGGGAAGTACCATTACAATGAGTTTGTCATCACAAATGCATTCTGACAACACTTCTGCAGTTGTCATAATCTGTTTTGACTTCTTCTTGAAACAGAAAATCTTGTTTCACAGGTTGAAATTATTTTGAAATACAGTAAAAGCATTAAAAAAGCAAAACAGAAATAAAAGCTTTCACATAAACTATTTTTTTGGCCATAGAAAGATATTTGTATTTACCTTTTAACCATAGTTAGGAGAATTATTTTTTTTTAATCCATCAGATTTGATGTGATCACACAACCCTTTTCTTCCAGCTCTAAGGTTCATAGCCCACAAAGGGTTCTCCAAGGTCGTATTAGTGCAAACACAACTAATTCAGTAAGATTAGCTGTTTTACATGGCAGGTCCACTGAAAGGTGGCCACTTGTTCCACAAACCGAACCACAGTAAAGAGCACCATATACTTTTACATGGAACTAAAACATGGGAAAGAAGTTATTTGGGAATAGCTTTGAGAATGTAAGTAGAATAAATCATACTCTGAATTATGTTTAGAAAGAGTCTTCAAAATGAAGAGAGCAAGAATACTTCTGAAATAAGACTGGAGGGGAGGGCGGGTAATTTCAAGAAGAGTTCTCCAAGATGGAGCTTTCCTTTCATTCCAAAAAAGCTGGGTGAGAAAGATGTCACCATTTCATTTGCTGTATAGATACTTTAGCCCTCTGGAGAGCAAATTAGAAGTTAAAGTCCAAAGTATGTTATAAAAGCCAAGTATTTTTCATTACAGAACATATTAAAAATATCATTCCTTCTACAATGCCCAAGTTAGGCATCAGGAAAGTGTGTTCTCTACACTAGATAAACTGGTAGCATCACTGAAACAGACTTGACCATGCAACACACTCTGTATGTTACATGTAAAATACGTTGTCCTCACTGCCAATAGCTGGAAAAATGATATTCATAAGTTTTTCACTAGAATTAAGCAAAATGTTGTACAGGTTTTGACTGGGGGTGGGTGGGTTTAACACAATGAACCACCACCCAGGAACGGAGAATGCATGAGGTGTCTCTACCCTTGTCACCTTATTACACTCACATATTCAAACAAAAAAAACGACGCAGAGCACAGAAGCAAAGCTAAAATGCACTTACTGAAGTGCAGCGTGGGCTTTGAGGGCAACAGAACAAATGTAAAATACTGTTCACATTTTTTTAATTTAAAATATATATATATTGTTTAGGGTTTTTTGGCATCTGGATTAGTGTTTTCACATTTTTACCAACTTGCCAAAAACTCACACACCTTAAGAAATAGAATGAAAAATCAAAATCATTTTAAAAAGGTTCAAAAATGTGTTCTCTATATTCAGCCCAATTCTTTATTCTGCAGACTTTGATTTTACTGTATCAGCAACAACCAGTGTGAACGCTCTGAAATTAGGTGATCAGTAGTAATTTCAGTACACAAAACCACAAAAATACAGCAGCATAAAAGCCTACACATATTTTCCTCCTAATAATGTTAAAATGTTAGTTTGTTACCTGTTTTATACACAGCTTCACCACTTGAAGCAGTTGTCTATGCATGAATTATCAATTTACAAAGGACATCTTAAGTCAGGCATCATTATACTGTATAAATAAAAACACAGCATCTCCAGAAGCAGATGGCAAATGGCTGGGAAGCCCAAGAATCAAGATTTCTGTTGGTAATTTCCCAAAACGAAAAGATGTTTAATGTTCCTGTTGTGCCAAATACAGGACAGCTACTACTGCAAAAGCTGCAGATGCATCTACCCACTGGATTTTGGTGTTTTAAGACCTTATGATTTTTAGCATTTAAGGTAACACTTGGCAAATACTCTTCAGGAGTGCCTCTCTGAAATGCCTGTAAACTCATGTATACAGCATGAGGAAGAAACAGAAGGAACTACAGGTCTGAGTGCAGCTGCAGGGATACAATCTCCCTGGCCTCACAGAGACACAGTGGGATGGCTCAAGTGACCGCAGTGCTGCAGTGGACAGGTACAAGCTCTTTAGGGAAGCCATGCCAGGAAGGTGAGGGAAGGGAGCTACCCCTTCCACGACAACTGCAGGAATGCACAGAGCTCTACTTGCAACAGATAAACCAGTTGAGAGTTTATGGGTCGGGATTAGACGGCAGCCCCATGCAAGTAATATCATGCTTGGTGTCTGCTGCTAGACCTACTGACCAGGAAGAAACAGGTGACTGGCAGTTGGGGTCCTAGCAGACAGCAAATGAACAAGAGTCAGCAATAAACCCCTAAGGCAAAAGACAGTCAGAAGTATAGAACAGGTTGCCCAGATAAGTTCTGGAGCCTCCATCCTCGCAGATATTCAAAGCATGACAGATCCTAAGCAAACTACTCTAACTGACCTGCTTTCAGCACGGGGTTTGGACTGGACAGCCTCCAGAGGTCCCTTGCAACCTCAATAATTCTGTGATACTGTGATTATCTCAAAATATTTTTTGATGCACACACTGCCGTTTCACTTCATTACATACACCAGTCCAGTAGTGGACTGGAATACTATCTCAAAGCCAAAAGCCATGATCCACCAAATGTATAGAAGTGTACCTTTGTTCATATAAGCTCCAGAACCAGGTGATTTGCATGGGCTGAAGCAACCAGCTCCATCAGCAGAAGAGGATATACAGAGTGCAATTTCTTTAATTTACTTTCCGCCTGAGAAGTCCAATTATTTAATTTTTATTTGAACTCAGTTTTGTGGATTTACTGCAAAGATTACAAGTGGGCCTAGTTATGTAAGGAGAAAGTAGCATGAACTTTGGGTATGAGTAGTGGAGATCTGCAGATGTCTCCAAGAAATTCAGAACTTGCAACAGAACAGACCCTGTAAGATCTTTTAAGTCCTGGAGTAGGAGGAGGGAAGAAAAGTACACAGATTCTTCTTATAAAGGACTAGCAACAGCAAAAACTTGGTGCAGACCAGCATTAAATTATGTGTTTTCATGATGATTCCAGCTTTCCCAAAAATGTGTTTCCAATGAAGGTGGTGCTTACAAGTTTGAGACTAAGAGCCATACATTTTTCATACCAAGAAGGCAATTAAATCAAGCTACCAGTTAGTTCAAAGTCTTCTAATTCCTTGGGTACATCACTCATGTTTTTGAGCTGATTACAGTGTAAATCAGATTAAATAGACCAAAACATTGTAAAGGAGTGTCTAAAAAAACCCAACAACCCTGCATGTTTATCCTAATTAATTATGGAAATCAAACACTTACTTCCACTGTAGCTAGAAACAAGAAAATACACCCGTACTAACAGGAAGCAGGAATAATCTGCTAGAAATGCTAAGTGACAAGAATCTGGAGTGACAGCAGTTAATAATGCGCTGTAATTTATACTGCTCAGGATAGAATTAACATCGCTCAGTGATCAGAAATGTATGAATCGTGAACAAGGCTTTTAATTAAGTTTCTAAAAGGATATAAAAAAGATATTTTAAAGTTTATCTCAATACTAATTTCTGTTCGCAACTATAAAAAATTACAACGCAGATTTTCTTTGGGATATTCTTACAAATCCACATGAAATACATTAAGATTCCCTTACCCATTGCTTTTGTTTCTTCTCTTTTTGCATTCAGCAGGGAAAATTTGAATTTTGCTCTGACTTCACTTTTTGGACAACTGACTAAAAGCAAATATAATGACAGGTAGTCTTTACTTTCATCATCTAATCCCTTTGGATTCACTCTCAGGCACCTGAAAGAAACAGAAATTGTACTTTAAATTTTACCCAGAACAAATTCAGAAATATTTTTATAAGATCCAATGATACATGCTATTGAAACGAATGTTTCAGTTAGGACTATTGAAACTTGGAAATTAGAACAAACCCATACCTATTGCAAAACTTCAATAATGTCTGAGTTTTAATATTTGTTTGCAATTTAACTTTCCAGCTTTTGTGAGTGAAAAACAAACAAAGCAGTTGCTAGAATAAAGACCTTACCACTTCATTTTGTCATTTGGCCCTGATGAAAAGGTAGAGCTCTTTAAAACTTCACCCATTTCTTCTCGACAAAAACTGAAGTTATTAATGGTCCACATGTAGGAAAATTTTACTACTTTAACCTGAACAAAAAATGTAGAAAAAGTCACTAAAATTTAACTTACATATCAAAGCATTAAATATGAGAACTAGCTGGACTATAAGCACAACTCAATTTTAGCTATTTTTTTAAAAATTATAATTGACTAAAAAAATAAAGCCATTAGAATTTATGCAATTACCTGTGTGTAACACCAGCTTTCAGCCACAGGTCCACTGGACATCTCCCCAGGAGGAGGTGGGGTAGGAACCCTTGACATTGCCACTTATTGCAGGTTTATAGTATCAAGATAGCAATTCAAACTTCAGTAATTCTCCTAAAAAAAGTAATTAATATATTTTGTTCATCCTTTTTAAGTGTGAGGTGAAAAATATTTTCATATCCATATTACTGTGTTTACTAAACGATGCATCTGAAAATTAAACTTGAAAACAGGACGATGCCTTTGCTATTTAGACAGGCTAGGTGTCACACATTAATGACCACTTGTACTAAAAATCTGCAGGCTGAATCTTCATGCAACACTTTATAAAAGCAAGCACTTATGCATCGTACAATACCACTAAAGACATTAATTCAACATCACCTTTGCAAATCACCACCTTGATCGCTCCAGTCATGTTATAACTTTCTTCAGAATCTTCTTTGATTTGAAGAGTAACTAGAGCCTTGTAAGCACTCAGTTATTAGTACCAAGGTATTAGTTGCCCACACAGGCATAATTCAGTCCTAAAAGAGCACCTAGGCACCTGGGAGCAGAATACATTCAAACAACCCTGGGATTTCTCAAGGGAGGGTAAGAAATTTGCATTTGAAGTAGTATTTTCTTCACACATCTTTCGGCTGCCTTGTATCTTCAACACCAACAGATTCAACTGAAGAACTATAAATCACCACAACTGTGTGCCTGTTTCCTGTTGAAGCACAAAGCTGAAAAACAGTTTAAGTCAACTCACCAACTCTGAAGAACTTTTTAATAGCCCATAAAGCCATTTTGCCATTATCACTTAACAGAGCACTACAATTTCTCCTGCCCATCAGAAACTGAGTCACATGCCCAGATTAATCACATCCAGCTAAGACATGAAATTAGTCAGCCTACTCACACTAGCCTTTGTACACAGCTAGTGAAAGAAGGTGGGCCTGTCAGAGGGTAGCTCTAGGTTACTGGGCTGACTCTCCTTTAGGGAGGGTTTGCTGTCACCTTCAGACAGGTTCCTCCCAGGAGCACAGCTTATCACTTAAGCAGCTCCATTAAGTTGCTTAAAAAGTGAAACGAACCCTGATCAAACCAGATGAAAGTCACAATTGCTCCTGCCAGGCAACGTTTTCTCCTAGTACAGAAACATCTCCTGCTATCACTAAAGTGACATCAGAAAACTACAATCTCCCTGCAACATCCGAGTGTTTCACTATATAGGTCTTTTTACTTCTGATAGAACAGTGTTAAATTGTCCTACTCAGAAGATATGATTGCACATCACTAATCATGTTGGAACTCTGCCTTCAGGATAGGGAACATGTAGGAACAAGGTTTTATGCAAACATTGGTAAGACATCACTGCAAGACCACATGCAACTCAGTAACTATGTGAACAAGTTTATTATTCCTATGGAAAGGACAATTTTTCTGTGACTTGCTATGATCCTTGGTAGATGCTTTCACTCCTGCCTTTCTGGTAGGTTTCTCACTCGCAATATGAATTAGCTTCCACATTAAAGCCTGCTGACATGGGAACTGCTCTGAATCACAAAAGTATAAAACCTTGAAAATAAAAGTATTTCTCAGTTTTTATCAGATGAGAACACAGATGCTATACAATCAAACCCGTTAACAGATCTTTATTAGCAGATCTACTATGACAAGATAAAAAAAATAATCATTGAATAAGTTCTCCTTCAAGATATGGATCATTGGGACATGAAAGTGTAATCACAAATACACTTCAGCTGTCTCTCCTAAGTAACTTTTCCCAAATGAAACTTGTAATCATTTATGGCAATATTCAATACTTAATTAGTACTTTCCATAAATGAAAACTAGTAACAAACAATCACTCTACATTTGAAGATAATGGAACTTGTTTGCCCTGTGTTTTTTTTAAGTAGGAATCACATGGATTGTGGAAGCTGTCTTTACATGGATTTGGTTTACAGGATTACAGTTTGTTTTAATTCTCTGTACAGAACCACCCTGAGTAAAATTCCTAGGAAGGATACCTGTGAACATCCATCTTTTATAAAGCAAATATTAGTACTTATATTACCATTATTTCTGGAAGCATATCCTGTTCAATGATAACAACTGAAGCTGTTTCCCAAACACATGATGGACTGTACAAAGAACCATATCCTGGAAGTGTTGGAACAGCTTACCTCAGCCTTACTGAACCTGTTTGCTCTTCTTCAGTTCTCCAAAGTGAAAACCAAGAAATACAGCCCACTCCTTATTCTATCATTTGCATGAGATGCACAAAACTGTCTCACCTCTAACCTGTTCCTTGGTTCTTTCAGTCCATTAGAGCAGTCAGCTCCTGGTAACTATGAAGGAACAGCAGATCCGAGCCAAGTTTGCTCTGAAGGGGCCTCTAAACAGAAAAAGGCTGCAAATAACTGCTGTATAGTATCCTCTTCAGAAAGTGTCCAGTGACCTTAGGCCAACTACCTGTAGTCAGCTGCTCCCCCCGTCTCACAGCTAAAAATCAGTTTGATTCACTGAGAATTTAACTCTAAGCAAAGGTAGTTATTTTCAGGTCCGTCTGTTGACTTGTCTCTGTACCTGTTCTACCCAGGGCATTTGTACTTCAGAGGCTGCTTCCACCTGCTGGATGGCTTTTAATTATCTCAGATTGTGACAGAAGCCATGATTTTACACAAGTATACTTTTCAGATCCTTCTGAACAGCTTCAGCTTTTTGTAAAGTTTGCCATTACAGCATTAGGACCAGACAACTGATTTTCATGAGCTCTTGACACACCTTTGAGGAGCAGATTTATACCTCACTCTTTTGGGCATGAATTTACTAAACCAATCAAATTTTTAGATTGAGAAAACTGGGAGAAAAGCAGTAACTTTAAATACTTGATATCATACTGGAAGCCTGTGTTGAGGAACAGTCCTTTTTATTTTTTAATATGTCTGGATGCATATTTTTTTAAAAAGCAAGAAACCAACCAACAGCAAACTGAACAATGAAGAATGAATAAACAAAGCATTAGATGCTCTGCTCAGACATATAGCAAAAGACAGAGAACAGCAGGGAAGCAGTTTAGCAGTACTGCGTCCCACCCCTCACTTAATCCATTAATCGGGATTTGGGTGGGGACACGGGAATATTTACCAAAACTACAAGGTGAAAGAACACAAGCTTCAAAGATGCTATCCTGAAGTACACAGGTATATGAGGAAGGAAGCCCCCGGCCTGACACCCAGCCTGAGTGGGCCACTGCATGCCCTGCCTGCTTCCTGTGGCCACTGACGGTTGCCAGGGCCAAGCAGACCTCGCAAGGGTAGACTGAAGGTGAGAAGACAGACACAGAACCAAGGGTGAGTGTGCAGCTATGTACTGTGCTCTGTTTAGGGAGAAAACTAAATACTACTTTGGAGAAAATGTTTATGAATCACCAAGTAGCCGCTGTCATCAGCTCTGACAGAAAGGTTTTTCAAGCACCAAACCCTCACCACAGCCTATTAGATCAAATGGTTGGGAACAGAGGGAGCTGCAGTTCACAAAACCAGTCTGAGAATGACTGGGCAGAATTAAATCAAAAGCAGGAAGACAGGCCTGTTATCTGCAGGACAAAATAACTTAGAGGGACGATTTTCATGCTAGAACCTGCATTTATTCCTCCACAGGCTATCATGAACAAAGCAGCAGAGGTGATGGAACATTATCCTGCAACACCTCAGAGTTTTCAGGCACAGCCATACCTGTCTGGACATGGCTTAACAAACCAGTCAGTGTGGCCACTTTGCCAGGCAGAAGTCACTGACCATCAGAGGAAACATGCACTGAGAACAGTAAAACAAGTTTTAATGGATGAGGCAAAAGAAGTTTCTGGCTTTCAAAAGGGAAATGAGATTATTTTTAAAGGGTGTTAAGTACCTTTGTTGTTTGTTTGATTCTTTTAATGAAGTGAAATACCCATACTGAATGTGGTGCAGCAGTCAGTGATGATTTTACTCTCTGCAAGTTTGCTTTCATTGTCTTACTTCAAAAGACAGAAGAAAAGCTCAAAGGTATTTTACCTAACCAGTACTCCCAGACTCCAAACATGATGAGCTTATCACTACTTCTACAGATCTCTTAAGGAACACACTGGTTTCACCTGCTAATCACTCTGCCAAACAGACCAGTCTCTCTTAAATCAGGATCTTCACAGAGTTGAGTGCTACTTGCAGAGCAGTAATGGGCAAGAGGCAGAGATAAAAAAAAAAAAAAAAAATTAATGTTAAGTACATTTAGGAATCAACTGAAGTACTCTCCTAGTCAAACAAATACTTGTGGTAAACTTCAAGCCATCTGAAGTTGATTACCACTACCTGCAGATAGACTGTAAAGAAAGCATGGGCTAGCCCCCATAAAACGTATTTACACTGAATTTCATCAAAAGCTGTATCAGCTCTCTATTTTCTTAACTTTAAGATATCTTAATATTCAAAGCTACTTCACACATCAATGTAACATGTGAATTTCATCATATTGTTTCCCTTCCCAGAAACCGAATGTTTGACAACATTATTCTAGATACTTTTCAACCTCTTAGAGCTAGACAAGGACATATTCCCAGTCTCTTACATCTTGTGTTGGAATCACCTCAACTTTTTCACTGAAAAAATAGCTAGCTCATTAAAGTAGTACCATATGCATATGAACACACAAACAGCATTTTCTACTCCCCCAATAATAAACCTGCAAAACACTCCATAAACCTATTTGAAGAATCACCCGAAGTGTTAGTATGATCTTTTGCCAGTTTTCACATCTAAGAGCAGAAGCTTGGTGTAACAACTATATCGTAACAGTTCTTTCAGAGTAATAATAATGTAACAGGTGCATATAAGCAGGTGTGCATGTTAGCCAGTGACCACAGCCATGTTTTATCTTTGTATTTCAGTAAGGTATTACAGTCAACAAATTACTGGCAGGAATGGCTAAATGAATGGTCTTCTGCAGGGTATACAACACACCCTGCAAGTCAAATCCAGCCTGCCAGAACCTAACCCACAGATCAGTTCACCAAGCAAATCAGTGACCCCCTCAAGAGCAAGACAGAACATTGTGAACTGGATGATCAGTTCCTGCTGACCCTCTTCTATCCCTTCTTCCTGTGGCTTGAACCTCCAGGATCAGTTTTTCCCTCCCAGGTTGTCCATATTCTGGCACATGATAGGTCTTCCAACACCTCATCAAACGCTATAAACTAAACAGGAGCCTGGTGCGGTGCAGACTTCTCGCATCCTGTCCAGAACCTGAATGACAAAGCAACATTTAACAGTAACGTCACGGTGCACTTTCAAACCATGACAGCACAGTTTCCACAATGCCCCAGAAAGAGAGTACAGAGCCTGTCCTGGCTGAAACATCAAACATCTCTATCCAACAAACCACTTCAAGCATTTAATAGTTAATGTAAAAGAAACTTAGTAAGAGTGAACGATAATACTATTTAGCTGTCTCTAAGGAAAGCCTAACAAATGCCCAGACCAACAAATCCCACATGCATGTCATATTCCATTTGAATGGTGACAGTCTTGTCCTGAACAGGGCTGAACACTTCAAGAAATGCAAAGCTGTTATGAATCAACTTTTTTTCCTCTGAAGTATCGATATTTCATCACTGGCTGAAATAAAAGATCACTTTCCAAATGCTGACTGGCAAATAACACCCTGTTCTGCCAACTTTATATTCCTAGTAAATACGTAATTCAGAAACTAAATATAGTTTGTCTAAATCTACAGCCAAAACTCTGGGTTTTAAAAAAATATATAAATCTAAAGTGAATAGGTCTACCACTCAAAATTAGCCTCCAAAAACCTGCTCAATATAAACATCTCTAGTTAGAGCCAGTGATTTCATTCCTCTCATTAAATGATCACCAGTGAATAAAGTACGTATTACTTATATAAAACTATGTAATAAGTATTATACATAATACTACATATCATTGTTTTTTATTCAAGGAATCAGTTTGGGTTTCTAAATTACTGAGACAAATCACTTTTGGGTAAGTGAGAATAACACATTTATGAAGCTGAAGATGGAGGAAAACAAACAAACCAAAATAATTAAGTCTGAAGTGAAAGACATTTTAAGGCCTAAGACAGTTATTTTTGCATCCACCCCATCTGAAGCAATGTTCCAGGTGACACACAGTTGTAGGTAGCATCAATTTAGGAAGGCCAAACTGTCTGAGAGCCAGGAAAGCCATGCCCCTTTCTCCTTGGTCACGGAAGATCTGTGTAACAGCCACCCATCATCGCTGGTCATGCTTATCCAATAGCATGAAACTCCTATGGCTTGAATGCTGCTCAAATCCACAGAAGAGACATTACCTTCCTCACTGAATCTCCTACTTAAAATTTCTCTCTTCAACTGGATGTTTTTTTACCATCTTCTTCTGTTTAAGATTTTGTCTTGTAAGCCAATTATGCTTGGTAAAATGCGTAAGATTTCTACTAGTAAGTAGAAAAAAGTCTGAACTTTCTAAAAGGTAGGATTGTTTTCTTAATTTGCAGGATCTGCATCTCTTCACAATTGATCTTTTTGAAAGAATTGCTGCATATTTCCTATATAGGTAACTATTAAACTAAGTTTTCTGCTAGATGATACACAACACATTAACAGACATTTGAAAGGTCTATTAAGCTTAGCCAGTTTTCCAATTTGTTCAGTATATCATCATTTGCTTCTCTGAAAACAGACTCAAGATATATCTAGAAAATTTAAATACAGTGTTTAGTATTTACTGATTTTAATCCCTATCTATCACTGCAACATTTGAGTGGACAGTATTAATACTTAAACAACTGCAGCCATATCTACCTCTCCTACGTTAGAAAACCTACAGGTTAAGGACATACTACATTTTACATTATTTGTAGTACTTCCAACATACAAAATGCTGCCTTTCCAGGGCAAACAGAAGGGAACAGCAGCTGGGCTATGCACAGGGAAACCCCATGACGCTTAAAGAAGCAGCAAAGGGTCTGCAACAGTTAAAAGGAAGGGTTTGGGTGTTTTTTAGAACACAGTATTAAGAAATGCTTATTTAAGTACACGTTTGCTCTGGAACCACACAACAGCAACCAAGTTTACACAAACCTAAAGCAGCTTTGGGGCTTAAATCATAAGCTCTGGCTGTTCCTTCATGCTTCACGCTCTCACCCTTGCCATCCCCCAGATCTGCTGGAAGCTACCGCCCAGCCAGGAGAAACACACACACTTCAGCACCCACACCATGAGCCAACTCATAACCCTCTCCCCAGCAAGAAAAAAATACTACCCTGGACTGTGACAGCTGAGAAACTATGTATACATCCCCCATCACCCCTGTTCCAGGGACATACACTCCAGCAGAGACAGGGGCAGGCAGCTGGGGTCAGAGCCATCTCAAAATAGCTGCAGCTAAGACTCCAGAATTTAAAAGCACATCCTCGAGGTGGCTCCAGCAGAAGAGCCCAAGTAAGGCAAAGCCCAACACATGTGAAACACCCACCTTTTCAGGAGGATGGTGATGTAGCTATAACTGATAACACTGAAGTCAGCAACTCAATCAGCAAGATTATACTATTAGTTGTAACAACTGTAAAGCTGAGTAGATGTACTTTTCAGGTTTTTCTCTGATTTTTCTTTCCAAACCTAAGCCTTTGAAAAATAAATTGAATTTCACCTCAGCTGAGAGAAAACTTAGTGCCCAGCAGAGCCTGAACTGTAACTGGTTTACATCAGCCGAGCTTATTAATAAAAATCCCTCAGCACTATCCTCGCATTATTGTTCTGTAATATAGGAAGCCCATCGTGCTCCTTATTAGATAACCTAGATGATTCCCTACAAGAGTCACCTACACATTTCCCTTCAGAAGAAATGCAAGATTTCTTACAGCGTATTTCAATTTCATTGTCCAGTCTAGTTTTATGGGACCCAAAAGATGGGTATTGCCACCACAATTCCTTTTGGAAAGATATTCTATTTGAATAATCTTTTGCTGTAGGGTTTTTTTCCTGGTATACAGCCAAAGTGATCTTTTCCCCTCTTTAGTTTCACTCCATTACTCTTACTCAAACAAATCACTGGCATATGAAAGTATATTAAATGAAGACACTTCTTCCCTAAATACTTCAGTTACACACAATCAAGAGTTCACCAAATTGAAAATGCTAATCTTGGCTTTTGTTTTTGCACATCAAACAAATATCCATATCAGCCAACAGAAAGTTGACTTCAACTGTAACAAAAAAATATCTTTCCCCAGCAGATTTAGAGTTTGGTGTGTTCCGTTTTGATTTTCTCTTTAAATTCATAAGGTTTGTGAAAAGCAGTAGACTATACTCTCTGGAGACAAGTGCTTTCCTTTGCTGCAGAGAAGTTGTATGGAGCAACCGCAGCATGATGCTGTCCTTATTAACCTCTGCAGATTGTTATCACCTGGCAAATTCACACTGAAATGGTACAACTGCTTTCAGCAGCCAAAAGCTCATACTCACAGATGTTACCAGGTGGGGGATTTGATCATCCATTTGTTACCTTGTTACCTATAATGGCAAAATGTGGATACATTTGTGCACACAGCTGCACCTTCATGGAAACAGAGAAGCACAGCTCACTCAGGCCTGTTTTATGCCTCATACCAAACCAGTCACAAAGAGTATTAATACTTCGTGCAAGAAAAGATTGGTGCTTACAAGCTAGGAGATTGAGAAAAAAAAAACCCTACGCAATTTCCAAACCGCAAAACTCAATTCTGCCAGGACTAAATGCATTCAATGCTAGTTCACCCAAATAGTCTTGAAACTAAACTAATTTCAGTGAACTGGGTATTAAATTTCATCCACAAGAGCTGATTAGACAACATCCAAGGAAAGACAGGTACGTCAAGAGGTAGAGCTGCATATTCACTTGCTTTGGTGAACATGAAGCAGGAATCTCTGAAAGCATAGCTAGATGAAGACCTGACGAAAGCCATCAAGGCAAGCAAAACTTGACATCTCAGTCTTAGACTGCAGCTAAACAGGTTCACACCCACAGATGTAAAAACGAAAATCCTAAAAGTTCATAGAATCACAGGGATACAAAAGAATCCTTGAGTCCACTCCCAACTTCAGTCCAATAAAGACCAGTTTCTTAAGTTCAAAGACAAGTACACCATTTCTCCTACTCTATTGTTTTTAAAACATCCAGATATTGTTTTGCTTATACTTTTGGACTTAAGAACAATTTCAAAATAATATGTTTAAGATCCCTTTTTCCATAACAAAATAAATTCAAACCTCTGCAGTTTCTGACTTTTCCCACTTACAGCACAGTCTTACTTGCTCAAGACTAAAGAACTTGAAGTATGTCTTAACTCTCTAGACAGAGAGGTTGAGCAAACTCAGCAGCCATAAACTTTGAAAATTATGGATTAGAAACACTAAGTCCTGAGACCAAAAGTAGTATTCACATTTTTTTCCTCACAAGTGTTACTTCTCCAAAATTAGTTTGATCATTAAAAAGATTTCTATTGCTTTCAATCTCCATGGAACCATTTCATTCCTCACAAGAAAGACTACTCAGCAACAACTACTTCTTGCTTTGCAGCACCAAGCCCCACTGTTTCTCCAGCAGTTGAGACTGCAGAACTCACTGCTCCATTTGCAATCCTGGACTGCTTACTCAGGGTGAGAGGGAAAGGGACCAGGGGACAGTGCAGCTTACTCCATCCACATCAGGCTCCTCTACTACTGTCTTGCTCATGAACGTTAATTTGTCACCTGCTCACTTGACAAAACCTGTGTAAACTCTTTGATGGTTAGAACTGAGGCCTAAAACTATTTTCAAAACAATAGGAAGAACGAAGCCTTACAAAAAGCCCTAGTTACCAAGGCGTGAATGTGTAAAAACTTACTCACACCTTGTTGAACAGGATGTTCAATCCCATTTTTTCCCCTCCTCAGCCCAGACTCCTTATGCCACCAGTTTGTTCCTCTAAAGGCAGACTGTTTTACTAAGGTTTAAAAACAACAGTAAGGCAAACAGGCTGGCATAGGGCTGTCGGGTGGCCTGGCTAATCTGGGCACGGTTACACAGATTTGTTTGACAAAAGCAACAGGGGTTGATAAAAGGCAGTAAGTTCTATCACACCAAACTCTTTTCACAAGCTGCTTCAGCTGCCTTCAAGAGTCTCTTTCTTGCTGGCACCATACACCACAAACCACCACACCACGAACTACTACTGCAAGCATCTGTCTTATTACCATGACTCCAGAAAGCTGCTGCACGGGCTGCAGCCGGCCCAGGCAATTGTCCACTGACATCTATACTTGAATAAACCAAACATCCCTCCTTGCTTTGCTGATGCCCTAGCACAGCTAGGCTTGCAAAGGCCTCCACTGGCTATGGCAAGTAAACAGATTTGGTTTCACCTTCAATGCTGTCAAACGAGGCAGACCAAGAGCTGAAGCAAGTCTGCTGCTTTTTGCCTCTGCCCACATGAGACATGACCCCACTGTGAATCATCCTGACGAGGCCGCCTCGTTAAACACAGCACAGTGCAATGCCTGCAGCACAGCTACAGAAAATTACTTTCACAGAAAAGAAGAAACAAAAGGAAGAAATGCAATTTAATATCAGGAAATCAAGAAGTCAGCTAACACCACGTGATGAGACCATCTTTACAAGTGACTATGAAAACCTCTACGAAGGCTTTGACACTGTAATTTCTCAGCGTCAAAGATTTGATGATGCTACTGCCATATACTTTTCCTCTCACCACTCAGTGAGCGGAGTCTCACAGTTGAAGGGGAAGGCACATTTCCAAACACAACTGACATTTAAATCGTTAAAAACGATGCCTGGCCTGTGAAAAAATACTAAAAACTACTGACCACAGAATAAAAGTTTATTTTGCTTGATAATCTTATTAATATAACTATTCATAGCAACTAACTCTGGATACAAGGTTTCCCACATACAGGTTTTGAGCAGGCTACTGCCTCTCTTCCACTTCTACATATATCATGCTTCCCTCACCCTCCCCTTTTTTGTTTTTGTTTTGTTGTTTGTTTTTTTAAACAAGGCAACAAACACACTTTAGGATAACATTACTGATAAGGCATCTTTTGCCATAAGACAGACAGGAGCTCCTCTAATCAGAAGCCTCGCATGGGATGTAACAGTATTAATTCAAGTCTTCTAGATTTATTTAATGTCTGTCTTTTTCCTCAGATCAATGACCTGCCCTGTGTATTTTGCAAAACTTGCAAAAATGTATTGATGTAAACTTCTTCTGTATAGTTTTAGTTTCTTATAAATTATATCACCCATCGCAACAAATATCCTTCTGCTGCCATTTTGTATTTTAAAAGTTTATTATATGCACATAAGTAACAAGCAAAATCTACCTTGATATATTCCGCAGGAAGATAAAAAATACATCAAAACTAGATTTCATACTCTTGGGTCTGGCACTGTTTGGCGTATGTTGTTTCAGAGGAGTAGAATGTATGATCACACTGACTTCGTCAGTGCAGCAATGTATATGAACTTAAAACTACCCAAAGAAGCTAGAAGCTTCACCCAATTTGGTTTCTAGTATAACATTTCAAGAACTGAAGTAATATGACTCAAGTCTTTAAATGAGTTCATACAGACCATAAGCAAAACTTTCCAAATGTGTGAAAAAACACCTAAAAATAGGCACAAATCCAGATGTACACAAGTAATTGCTGCAATTGATTTCACACACACCACAGTCACAACATTGTTTGAAGGACTGTATTTTGTCCTGTTACAAGAACAGTTACTCAATTTGATACGTAAATATCAGTGTGACCACTGATACATTTGACACTTATAAAAAGGAGTTAAAGTTTAATATTTTCATTACATACTGCCCCATCCCAGAAGCTGAACTACATTAAACACTTTACCTAAATTACAAAACAGTTCTGATCTAAACTGCTGAAGGTAAAATTATAAGTAAACAAGTGACTGAAATTAAACTCAGTTCACAAGGAATGCATCTGTTTTAAAATTTAAGAAAAACTACCACTAAAGAGTGCTCTTTTGTTGCTGAGGTAATGTCTACAGTTTAAGTAATTCAGAGCCCTATTGTGTTACATGCTGCAGACAGTAAACAAGTGCCTCCTCTCAAGAATTCTAAGAAATTATTAGCTAACTAATCTGAATCATTAGATTAATACATTAAGCACCCAAAGCAACAAATGACTTGTATTGAGATTTTATTCCAACTTAAACCAGTGATTTTTTTACTCAAATTCCATATATTGAAAATAGCTGTCCTTCAGAGGTTACAGGCCACGCTGATGGAGAAAACAGATCCATCAGCTAGAAACTGAATATGAATAAAGAAAGCCAGGAAAATTAAAACTTTTGGGGAAAGTAGTTTTCCAAAAAAGTCAACATGGAACAGAACTAGAAATTATGACACCAGAGGAATGAGTTCTGCACCTACATGTAATTTCAGTTCTTCAGGAAGCAACAGCTGACATAGTTAACCTCAAGCCCTTTTAGAGTCTAATTAATTTTCCAAACATTTAATAAACAAGAAAACAAGCCATTTGAAAGAAATCAAGTGTAACTCACCACTTCCCCCACCCACCCCCCATTCCCTTCACCTCCATTTGTAACCCTACTTATGAATTGATTTTGCAAGGGACTTGACCAACTGGTAAGTGAGCTCTTGGGAGGGGATAAAAATTAAAGGAACAACCAGGAAGGAGGCTGAGAGAAAGTTTGGCTCCCAAGTTGCACCCAGTGATCCTCTCCACTGCATAACAGAGGCAGGTACAACAATAAAAGGTTCCACCCCATGAACTCTGGAAGTTTCCCAACAGCTGGAAACATTTACTCCACCAGCAGCAGCACTGCCTATGCCAAGAGCTACTCTGTTGCATTCTACCTGGCACACAACTGTTTTTTCTTTCTATAAAGCCACCAGTTAAATTACACATCAAATGATAATTCACCTTTGAACCACTTCAGAAGTCAAGTCACAATATAGTGCAAAGAGCAAATGTCACCGAAACAAAGGTGGATGGAACTGACAGACTGTTCACTACTCAACTCGTAAGGTACCTCTAATTATAAAGGCTACGCAGCTGTCTATTACAAAGTAATCCTACAGCAAGACTACAATCAAACTAGAGCTTCAAATCATACTTATCACATTTCACAAATAGAGCCGAGATCTGATGTTTAATCAAAAAAAAAATGTCTCAAAAAAAGCCCTTCGCAGACACACAAGTAGTAAACTAGCATACTGCAAGTGCTCACAAAACCTACCAGCCTCTTTCCATATATGTAGCAACGAAATCAAGGGACAGAACACTAGACATTTCTAATGCTTAAAGAAGGTTCCAAGTACATAAAGCAGCTTCTTTTACAGAGGTGAGAACAAAAAAAAATTCTTTTCCCCATTCTCCTAGCAGTCAACTTTATGTGAAGTCCACTTTGAAATCACTTAGTCCTTCCTGAATCTCTGAAGCAGCAGCATGGAAAAGAAACCAGCTTTTTTCACTAAAGCAACTGCCAAATTCTGGAAATAACATATTACATCTGGTTTGTCATTTGTTTTTGATGATTTCCACAGAAAGAAAAAGTAGCCGACAAAAAGCAGCAAGCGTAGTATTTTTCACAAAAATCAAATTATAAATGGCTTATGGGACATACAAGGCAGCATCAAGGATAAGTAATCTAATTCAGGGCATTTGTACATATGAGCTCTCTAGATTATTCCATGCCAATGAGTTTCTGACTCATCTGAAAGAGTATCTCACTTTCCACTACATTTCTTAAATGCTATGTGCAAACACTGATCACAACAAGATTGGCAGATGCATACATGCTTGCAAAGTGATTCCTTGTAAAGAACATTAAAAAGCCCCTTCACAGCTGACAAAGAATATTTTTAAAACAGGTTACCAAAAGCCACATTAGAAAGCTATTGAACTTGGGTAAGATGGAAGAGAGTTGAGAGGGTTTTCCGTTTAAGCTCACTCCAACAGCGAACATACATACTCCTGCTAAAATGTAGCCTTACCACACAAATTGAATAGCTGCAACATACCAAAAAATGAAACATTTAGGCAAAACAACATATAACTTGTAACATAGTATACACACTAAAGAAGCCCGCTGAACTAGGGCGAGCAACCATTTCCCTCAGTAACCACTACAGCATCTAAATCACCGCTATTAAAATACCTCCACCTCTCACACAGCCACAACAATTCTCCTCCAACTACTGAGCACAAACTGAAGGAGGTAATTTCCTACCTCCATCTGAAGGGACAGTTCCTATCAGACTCCTTTTGATATGGGTGGGACAAGAAGAAATCAGAAAGACATGAACTGAAAAGTTTCTCAAGAAATCAAAGCAAGGAAGGACACCCAAGAGAGAGGAAAGGGAATCAAGAGTCAAGGTATGAAAGCCTCTTGGAGAGCACATCTGGGATGTGCCAGAGCCAGCACTGGACAACCACTGAGACAAGGGCCTTTATTTTACCCCCAAGATGCAGGGACCAGGACATAGATGACAAAACACTGAGCCCATTTGGCTACCCAACTGCTCCTCCTCGGTCTGATGATCTCTGCAGAGTGTGGAGAGGGCTGCACATCCGTCCAGCTTCACTGTGCCAGCAGACCTCTGAAACAATGTAATTCATGCAAGCTGATATATCATCAGTACATCGTTTTGCTGCCTTATCATTAGTTGACTGTGTGGCATATTAGCTGATTTGATGGAGACAGTCAAGGAAGCACTCACTATGACTCCCACGAAGGCAAAGTGCTTAACATCAGTAGTGAAAGAAGACCTAAAAAAAAAAAATCTGGAAAACACACCACTTTTCAAAGCCTTCATGTTTTGATCCAGGACACAGGATTTTGAAGATCAGAGGATTTTACGATTACAAGTACCAGGTTAGCGCTTTCAATGAGTGGAACAATCTCATCTGGATTTCCTTACTCTTAACTATGTTTTACTAAATACACAAGAAGCAGGATGGGCAGCATGCTGTAGACTGCTTTTTACAGAGACAGAAATACCTACAATAGCATATGAGCCTGTCACAAAAACAGTGAGAAAAAAACCCAGATATATCCATTTATCAGTGGGGTGGGGGTGGGGGGGAACACTAAGCCAAAACAAATGGGATGGGGTAGTTTTGTAATGCTAGACACACAGAAGCCTACTTCCGAGTAGAACCTAGAAACAAATTCAAGAGGAGAAATGTCTAACTACAATAATTTCTACAAGAGCATAAGACGTAAGGAGAAATAAGTGCACAGATACAGTTCAGATGTGGAGACTGTATATGAATTAGTGAGAAAACAACAAACAGTCAGAAAACCAAGGAAAAATGAATAAAAAGATAAGTCAATGAGATCTATGTACAAACCTTAACTACACCGCCTATTACCATCCTCAGGTATTTCTTTTCCACTAACTTATGCTGTTAGTGACAAATGATTTAATTATCTCTACTGTCAATTTAAGTTTAGATGCTTTCAAAGTCACAAAACTCAACAGATAAGCACATCATATAGAGGAAAAAAAAGCAGGTTTATAATTTTTAATTTCAACTGAACATCCAAGAACTGTAAGCCATATGCATTCACAGTTGGAATCAGTGATTAAGCCAGAAAAAACTTGGTGGCTTTTCAAATTCATTTTATATTTGTCTATTGCATAGACAAGTTTTTAATAGCAACAAGTAGCTCCAACGCCTATGCAGGTTCAGAATGTAATTCTTTATTTTCACTGACAGTTTAAAAGCAGACTGCAACGTACCAAAGTTGAAAGTTTGGCAGAAAGCTGTTTCAAGGCAATATAACACCAAGGATATTTCTGGATATTTAAAATCTCAGGTTTCCAGAAGAGAGTTAAAAGTAGTTTCTGGTGATGTATCAAAGCCTGCCATGTTTGCAGCTTTATATACAAAAGGCGTATTGTTTAAAAATTATTTTCCCTTTCCTGAGCAAATAGCCACTTACAGAGCAGGGGAAAAATGTTATGCAGTAGACACACGCTGGAAATCCTTTGCAAAAATTTATGTTTGCCCTAGTCACACATCCCAGAAGGCTCAGACAGACAGAGAAGCCAGGTAAAATATTTTCAGAAGTGACAGTGACTGCTAATGACCCCTCTAGAAAAGGGATTTTTATTTCCAGAAAAAACACCCGTTTTAGTAAAAATAGAAAAAGGAACTAAACCTTTTTTTTTTTTTTAACAGTTAAACAAAATGCCTTGGCAGTCATACAAAAGGCTCAGCTTCAGCATCACTGTGGCACAAATTCTTCTAACCATATGGG